>NC_062561.1:226566291-226866958 GCF_022837055.1 Prionailurus viverrinus | reverse complement strand
TCAAAATGTTCCCCAAACTCCAGGTTTACTGGCCTTCTTTAAATTCACCTGTTTTCACCGCTCTGTCCTTAGATGTTTGTAGATTTCTGTGCCTTCACAGTCCCTGCCTCCGTGTGTTTCTTGCCTTCACCACCCCCTATCACTCAGTGTCTGTAGGTTTCTACTTATTCTCCAGCTGTCAGTCATTCTGAAGCATTTCTGACTCAAGAAGACTGGAGTGTAACAACTCATGAGGTCCCATTGTTTCTGGCAGACAGCTCCTTCATAGCCAACATCAACTTACATTACATTGACTCATGGGCATGTGATTCTTCCCCACTAGACTGAGTAACTTGAGGGCAGGGACATTCCTTCCCCTTTCCTTGTCTCTAGTGCTTTGAATGTTGCCTCACACTTAGTAAGCATCTTAAGAATATTTGTCGAGACGTAAATGATTTACATGATATGACTTCGAACGTCCTCTCTCAGACCTATTTGCCTTTTAAAATGAGACGAAGTTTTTAAGTAAAAATGACTCTCAATTGTCCCATTTCAGATAAATGGTCAGGCAGAGGAGAAATAGTTATTAGGGGGAGAGTCAGGTGACTTTGGGTGGGCAGGATAGTATTAGTAGGGAAGATCGTCCTGGAACCACTGAAACGGTGTCATGCCTGGCCAGTTTTGACTCTCTCAATTAATATGGCCAACCCTGTATTTGGTAGCAATGTAATTTATTACCTTATTAACGAATTTAAAACACAAATCGCATTTGGAGAAGGAAGGATGTAAATGCTTGTCCTAATTCAAATATTATAAATGAAATCATCTGCGAATCACAGATTCAAGCCAAGCATTATTATTTTATGGAGATGTTCAGTGGAATTGAATCACTAAGCTCCCTATCTCTGAACAGATTCCAGTGGATCCCCAATAGTCTTCACATGGGATCGGGTAGTAATTGAACCGATATCCTCAGAGCGATCTCGCCAAAAATACTGGTTTTCCATTTACATTTGGAGAAAACAAAAGCAAGAAGAAAGGCCTTTATTTGCTTAATATTCTTTGGACCAAGTAATTGATTGTTGGTTTCTTCATGAGTTTTGGAAATTTGACATCTGTTTCAGAATCTAAGTTTCAGCCTTTTTCTGAAGGTCCCATAGGAGGTTGTTGAGTTAGCTGCTATATGCTGGTTAGAGGAGCTGGTGTTTTCTTACCTAATTCTCTAGGTCTCTCTAAAGACAACTAATAATTATTGGATAGCTTTATCATTTGTTAAAACAAGGCACTAGGAGTTTACATACCAAGTCTATAATCAGTCCATTAACGTTACTAAGTTAAAGTTAATACCTTAAAGTTATTAAGTAGAGAGTAAACTTATTCTGGCAAAACCTACAGTAAAGTAACATAAATATTATCTTTTTTTTTTATATGATGTGCATAGTGATTTAGTAAACTTCCAGTGGAAACACACATGATTCTCTTAGAGACCTCATGAACCATGTTATCTTTTTTTCCTTAATGGAAAAAAATGTGTTCACAATTGCCATCAGTTATAGCAGGCACTAGCATGCTATACCTGAGCAAATACCTATGTCTCCATTATATGTCAATAATTAGACATAATTAGACATAATTACAAAACAAATCCTTACTATTCTTCATTTACCTAAGTCATACCAAAAGATGCTTCACTTACGTTGCATTCTAAAAAATACTGCTATTTTACTCCAGCATGTTTGATGATCAAATTTTTTAATACGGTGAAAACAACCTGTATACGGTTGTAAAGTACATAGATTATTTCATGTAACAAAACACTCATGTTGGTAGTTTCTTCATTTAACCTGGCATCTGGTTTTAAGGAAAAATTCTGGCTGGTCATGTTACTTAGCTTGATTGATATTGTCTTATAATAGCGGTCTTCAAGGAAACATCTAGATCAGTGGTCTACAACTTTCAGTTGCTAGATGAAATCTTGGTTACTTTTTTTTAAAGCCCACCACTTTGTTGGCTGCCTAACCATCCATAGTTCATAGCTCAGGTTCACTCATACAAGGGCCTCCTGGTACTCGAATCAAATTCTTCCAATTTTTTCCATCTCCTGATTCTCTAAAGCAAGAGCAAATTCATGCTCATGAGAGATTTCATGCCGGCTCTAACCCATCACCACTTTCAAAGGCAAGAGGAGGCCAAAATGTTGCTTATGAGTCACAGTTTTGATGAGTGGAGCCTAACGGTAATTTGAAATTGAGCTCCTTTTTTATATCTGCCTTGTTCCTGGAGACAATTTGAATTTATTAGTGTTAGAAGAGAGTCTTGCGTTATCGCTGAGGATGTGGGAAGGCCAGGGTCCTGAGGCCACAGTTGTAGATAGGGCAGATGCCCGAAAACTGACAGGGGCCAGAAAAGAGCATCCCGACTGAGAACTAGCAGATCAAATGAGGAAGAAGCTGATAACCCACCTGAGCTCTCAGTCAGTAGACAAGGTCAGAAATCAAAGATCTTTCGAGTGCCTGGGTGGTTCAGTTGGTTAAGCATCTGACTCTTGATTTCGACTCAGGTCACGAGCTCGCGGTTCATGAGATTGAGCACTGAGCACTGACAGCACAGAGTCTGCTTGGGATTCTCTCTCTCCATCCCTCTCTACCCCTCCCCTACTCGTGCTTTCTCTCTCTCTCTCTCTCTCTCTCTCTCTCACAATAAATAAATAATAAATAATAAATAAACTTTGTGACTTATGTAGCAAAACACACGGCCATATATGCATTTGCCATAGATGCTCAAGCTTTCAACTTCTGCCCAGACCTTCTGGGGGTTTCCTGAACATGTGGGAACACATGCACTCTTGCAACATGTACCATTCCTTGGGTCTCTGATAATAGGTTTGCTGAGTATAAAACACTTTTTGCCTTTTTGAAATGGTAGAGGTGGAGGGTGGAGATAGGATGTGGTTTCTTAGCATATTTAACTTCACCAATTAACAAGTATATTTAAGGATAACTTGAAGTAACTCTGATGGAGAATTTTCTGCCTAAGAAATGTAATTTTCTAAATGTCCATTATTATTATTTGGTTTTAGTTCATTTTAGAGGGAGAGAGGGCATGTGCATGCGTGAAAGCAAGGGAGGGGTAGAGGGAGAGAGAGAAATCTTAAACAGGCTTCGGGCTCAGTGCAGAGCCCAACTGGGGGCTTGATCCCACAACGCTGGTATCATGACCTGAGCTGAAATCAAGAGTCAGACACTCAACTGACCAAGCCATCCAGGTGCCCCTAAATTTTCGTTATCGGATACTGAAAAGAGAAACACACTAGTATATATCTCAGAATATTTCCCAAACCTCATATGCGAATGATTTGCCTGGAGCTCTTGTTAAATTGCAGATTCTGATTCAGTAGGTCTGGACCGGGGCAAAGGCACTGCATTTTTAAAAAGATTCCAAGAGACGTCCATGCTGCTGGCCTTTGCTCCACACATTGAGTAGCGAGGTCTTACAGGACTTCAAATAATTAGCATTATTCTCTGCAGTTGGAGAGCGTCTATCTCTGAAAATATATGTCATAGGCATGTATCTGATTTCTTCCAGTCTGATACTTAAAAAAATATTCCTAGGCTTTGTGCTTTGTTGTCTACATCTGAATGATTTCTAGGCTTAAATTGCGAAATGTTCAACAGTATTGCTTCACTTCCACGCTAAGATTCGTATTTGCCTCCAGGATAGAGGGCTATTTCCCGACCTCAGTCCCCTCTGGGGGCTTAGGAAGCCTTAGCTCAACACTGAGGTTAATAATTGCTCTGTGGCCTTGGTCCTGAGGCCGAGTTCCCCCATGGACCCACTGGGGTAGAGGATCAGAGCACATTCCAGAACCTATGCCCTCTTAAGCCGTGCTCCTCCAGAATTGAGACTCTACCTAGATCTTGGCGGTCCTCTCGTAGACAGGGAGTCCTGTGGTTGAGGCCAGTGCCAGGGGCACGATCTCAGCCAGCAGCCGACACCGGCTTCCTAAAATCTCCGCAGAGGCTGTCTGTAGAATTTCTGAATTTCGCTGGTTATCTAGATTCGCCTGCCCCTCGTACTTATACAGACGTCCCTGTTATTTTTGTTCCATCCTATACATCTTAACACTGCCTACTTGTCTAGACTGGTTGAAATTTGCCAAATTCTCTGAACGCTGGGTTTTGTTGCCAGTCTCGGCTCTATCTTGGGCAAGAGTCTGGGCGTTCCTCACAGTAAGGGGCAAGCCTGTTGCTGGGCCCCCTTGATCCAGACTAATCTTTTCACCACCGTACATCTGGCTTTACCCGACAAAGTCCTGAGATGAAATGTGGGCGCCAAGGCGGGATTATCTGGATGTTTCTAATCGTGTGATGATGGTGTCACCCAATAGAAGAACGAGGGGCCGAAATCTCGAGAGGAAGGGGTTACAGAAAGTTTTGGGGGAAGAGCTCTTTAATCTCTGGACGGGGCCTCAGACTCCTGAGCCACAGAATTCTCCGTGAGGAATAAAGCCTATTATTTTCCCACACTGTTACATTTCTAGACGTGACCGTAGAGTGAATATGTTTGATCACCTACCATGCTGATTCTCAGGGAAAAGCATTCTTTTGTGAAACAGAGATTTGATCTTGGTACTATCTTTGTGAATTAACAGTGTAGCCCACAAAAAATAAAGAACAGACATTTTAAGGTATTTTCAGTTGTTTTAAAAAAAAGGCTATTCTGTCGGACTTCAGGAGATTTGAGATTGATCAGGATATACACGGATGCCATCAATGTATATGTTTGCATACACACATGGATTGAAAACGTCTCTGATTCAAAGTGTTCTTTCATTCACTCACATATAAACGTCATCATTTTGCTGCGTTCATAGGACACCTGGGCTTGTTGACTCCATGTTTTCCTCAGATTTGCTCACTGATTTATGTATTTCTACCGGGAAATATTTGTTTAAAACGGAAACTTTATTTCACTGTCCAAATGGAAAGCCATTGAGAGGTCTTCCCTAAGGTTTGCCTCCAGCCCACTCTTCAAATCACCTGGTCTTGCCATTTCAAGGCCCTAAACTCTCCACTTTTTCTCCTCCTTCTTCCATCGCCCTCCCTACTTGTCCATCTGGGGTGTAAAGTTTAAAATCAAGGCCAGTATTATGTGTTGCCTCCATATCTGGGGGAAATTAGGAGTGTCTGGAAGGGCCCGACAACATGTTTCCCTCCCCTCTCCGTTCCCGTGGACAAGGCGCACGGGCCAGTCAGTGCCATTATCGTGGCCCTGCTTGTCTCCGCGTGGCAGGCTTCTGTTCCCCGCCAGTCCACGGATATATTCAAATAAGCCCATCACATCCTGTTACAGGGGGAGGAGGGAGAGCCACCTCACCCCCTTGTTACTACAAAACCAGCCTCCCACAGCCTCTGCGTGTTCACTCTGCTCCCAGGAGCAACTCCTGTGTGCCCTGCATGGGAGATGCCCTCCTTCCCCGGGGCTGCGTGCATGCGCGACTAATACCGTGGATGTCATCTGTTCAGTGCTGTGCGTCATGCGCTTGGCCCCCTGCATCACTCTGGGATGCAAATTCCCCCCTTACCAGGGGGGGAGGGGGTAGCGATTGAAACACCACCCATGACCTGTCATTGCCGCGACGGCGTCCCATCATCCCCCCGATGCCCTTGGCTACAGAATCACTGGGATGGAAGAAAATACGTTGAAGACACGCTCACATTACACTGTCACTGTGTGGCCATTTCCACACGTTTTCTGGGGATGCAGTTTTAGGCAGTGTGATCAGTAGCTGGGGGAGATATTTTTGGAAAGTGGACCTCCTGCATCCCACCGAAGGGAAGACTGTCCTTTTTGCCTGATGATAAGGCCTGTCCTAGATACCCAGCTCACGTGCTTATATTTCAGAGGAGGAAAGCTTGCCTGAACACAAAATCTAAAGCCATGGACATAAGACCGGAAGTGTTTTTTTTAAATCTTTTTTTTAACGTTTATTTATTTTTGAGACAGAGAGAGACACAGCATGAACGGGGGAGGGGCAGAGAGAGAGGGAGACACAGAATCGGAAACAGGCTCCAGGCTCCGAGCCATCAGCCCAGAACCCGACGCGGGGCTCGAACTCGTGGACCGCGAGATCGTGACCTGAGCTGAAGTCAGACGCTTAACCGACTGAGCCACCCAGGCGCCCCAAGACCGGAAGTGTTTTTAAGAAAGGTACTACATCCCTCCCATAGTTTAATATTGCCAAGTCCTTCCAAAAAGCCATGCCATCGGGTGAAAAGACAAGATTTATTTCTCTTGCTTGTGAAAGCAGATGTGCAGGGGGCGGGTGACAGACCGCGGGGTTTCACTTGTCGGGTTCGAGGTGCGGTTCTGACGCTGACTGTTGATAATCCCGGTTGAGTTACTTACCCTTGACCTCATCTGTAAAATGGAGATGGTAATAGCATCTGCCCTGGGAGGTTCCTGTGGGGATTAATGGGGTTAATAGTGCCAGGTCCTTCGTAATTGCTGCTTCCATACCCGCTATTTATTATTATTATTATTATTATTATTATTATTATTATTTTTACTGAAGAGAAATCTCAGTCTCAAACGGGTGTTTGAGAGCATCCACATATTTCAATATTGTTGGCTTTTTGTGGATTTACGTCTAGTGTCTTCAGTTCAAATCTGTCTTAAAGCCTTACTTGTTCTTGACTGATTTCCATTTTATTCGAGAGTGATTTTTTCTCTTGTGTGCATTATTGCAAGGGCGAAGCAATGACTACTGGGCAGAAACGCGTGGTGAGTTCTCAGCAAGCAGCTGGCTCCATGAATACAAAGTCGGGAATACTTTCTGATTTAATAATCCGGATTTTTCCACAATAATGCCTGGCTTACTTCTGCACGCATATCTGTGTTCAAGATGGCTAGATTTTTCAAAAGAAGAAATTTCAGAGTGAGGTTTTTCAGAATAAGAAAAACGTTTCTCAATTATTGCCTTGAGGGATTATGCCTTGGTCATCATAAGTTATATCCAGTTTTCACTAGGAAGGAAAAAACACATAATTTCAAACAAACGGCTATTTTTCATGTTGGAAATACGGCCGGAGTTCCTGTTTGTCTAGTTAATCAGACCTCTCAAAGGGCAGCGTTCCTAGAGAAGTATGAATGTGGTTTGGGAGGGGCTGTCGTTTATAGATAATGAGTTCAGATCAGGGTGAAGTTGATACGTCTCATCTATTAGGGATAGAAAAAGAAAAGAAAAATTGGGCTGAGACATTGCAGAGTCTGACTTCGAATTTAGATTCAGTTTACATGTGGGCAAACACGTGACCGACAGCGGTGAGCATGTCTGTGTATGTATGTTACAGGTGTATAGGTGCAGAGAGGTAGGTGCACATGCTAAAGAAATGGGCAGTAATCATGTAGCATCAGTGACCGTATGAAAGGGGCGGTTGACATCAGTGCAGTGTAAGAAGAGTGACCTTGTTACCATCACTTTCTGTTCTCCTGAGATCACAGAGTATGAGAATTATTGCTATATTAATGGTCGTTTCTGGAAGAACCAACTTACATTTTTTCCGTAACACCAGGATAGAACTAAGAATGGAGATAAGATTGGACCTTCCGAAGTTGCTTTTATTATGAATTCTCTAGCTGTTGAGAAAAATATGTGTATCTTGGATCACTCGTAAACTGGGGGAGACATCCCGTGTGAGTAGGTATTTGGAGCTAAAATCATAAACAGTGACAAAGTGAAGCACTTCGGTGGCCACGCTTATGCACATTACCAGCAGTGACAGTTCGCTTTTTGTTTTGGTTTGTTTTGGTGCCCCCTTGGCACCACGGGTGTTGGGAACTCCTTTTCTTTCCCCAATTAAATATAAGTATGGGGCACCTGGGTGGCTCAGTCGGTAAAGCATCTGACTCTTGATTTCGGCTGAGGTCATGATCTCAGGGTTCGTGGGATTGAGCCCTGTGTAGGGCTTTGTGCTGAGTGTGGAGCCTGCTTGAGATTCTCTTTCTCTCTCTCTTCCCCTCCCCCACTCACATGCGCGCACGCGCGCGCGCTCTCTCTCTCTCTCAAAAAAAAAAATGTAAAAAAATTTAAAAAAATATGCCAGTTATCATCACAAGAAAAAAAATTCTGTAGTTATGTCTGGTGACAGATGTTAACTAGTCGTCTTGTGGTGATCACTTCACAACATAGACAAATGTTGAGTCATTATGTTGTACGCCTGAAACTAACATAATGTTGCCAGTCAATTGTACCTCCATAAAAAAAGTAAAAGAAGTATATTGAAGTGATAAAAGCAGAAGAATTAAAAGTGACTCTAAAACATCTCTGCCAATATTTCTCAAGAACATGTGAAAGCATCCTACACTACGGTACGCAGCGTCCGAGGCGCATAAAGATGACCAAATCATAAACAAAAGCTTAAATTATGCTCAAGGTCATTCATGGGTCAGTTTCTTTTCATTTTACACACAAGACACTTGATGTTTTCCTTGGTTATGTTGTTATGAGGAGTGCCTACCTCCCCTCTTTTTTTGTTCTTTACGTCTACAGATGTCAGGGCAAAGCCCCAACCAGTCTTTTACACCGGGAAGAACATTCTGGTGTCATACTAAACTGTGCAATCATGTGCTCACACAATGTTTGTGTATGGTGTACAGAACTTTTGACTCTCATTCTCAATGCCCCCCCCCCAACATGGCTGCTGCCCTGTCCCTCACCTTTCCTTGCTCCTTAACGCTGCTTTGTCCCCTAGCCCAGAGATTCCAAATTCAGGAATGGGGAACCTGGAGGTTGCAAACTCAGGGGTCTGTAGAGCCGTGTAGGGCCAAGTGGAGACTGGCAAATTGTTCGAGGGTCGTCTGCTCCTCAGCTCATGTAGATGGTTGCCGTGAGAGAACGCGGGCTCAGAGTTTCCAGAATTTTTCTCAAAAGAAGCTCTCATTTTGGGTTTTTATGGGAGCTTTTTGAAATGTTACGTGTCACTTAATGTAATATTTAGAAATGTGTGGGATAAATGTAACAGTTTGTGGGACCAATCTCACCCATAGATTTGAGTCTATCATGTCAACCTTATTGATTTTTGAAATCCACTCTATCTCTGGGTCTCCCCCATGCCTGACCTGCATCTAGTAAGATATGTATCAAGGACGAAGATGTGTATTAAGACACGACTTCAAACTAGAGTACAATTTTAACATTATAATATAATATAATATAATATAATATAATATAATATAATATGTTATAATAATATACATAATATATAGTATAATATAATGTAATATAATGTAATATGTTATAATAATATACATAATATAATATAGCATAATATTACACAGTATATGTAATATACTATATTATTAATATAATAGTATTGCATATTATAATAGTTTGTTATTATATTATATTATATCTTAGAATAGTATATTAAAACAATGTATTTCTATATTGACAGCAATATATTTCTATATATTATATAGGAATAATATACTATATTACATTATACTATTATACTATAGTATAGTATACTATACATATATAATATGTATAAGTTACACATATTATATGTATAATATAACATATATGTATACATTATATGTATATGTATATTATATACATTATATGTACATTATATGTTATATACGTTATATGTATATGTATATTATATGTATATGTATAATGCATACATACATTAACATTATATGTATAATATAACATATAAATATATATAATATATAATAATATAATATAATAGATTATATAATACTAGTATATTAAAATAATATAAGTCTGGATAGCAATATATTTCCCAAATGGATTATATATACTCTTTAGTTATAAATGGCATATTAAAGGAAAGAAAACTTATATATAATTTATTCTTAAAAGCTTGAATTCATCATAGAACAAAAGAAAGCTCTAGTGAATATTCTTGAGTGGTCCTAAACCTCTCTAAACTACTAAGGGGTGGCCTGGGGCAAATTTAGGACGGTAAGAATAGAATTCAGATGAAATAAAATGTAATTATGGTCACATGTATAGTACAACCATCATGCACTTTCATCAAATCATGGAAATGGGAAAGAATGGGTTGTATCAGTCATGAGAAATTTCTTGATATGTTTATTTGTTCTAGCAACAGTTTCTGTCAGTAAACATGAATCTCTCGGTCTCTCACATGAATCCCCTTGCCAAGTTCTTGCCTTCGATAAACACTGGGATGGTCACATAGTCAGCTTTTTGCTAATAATGCGCTTTATCCTCTCTGATACATCCTTCGAGTTCCCCCAATGCAGCCTTGGGCAATGCCATTCTCAGGCTGATTTTATTCTGGAAGCCTTCATCACCTTCATGTTGCTTTGTGCCAAATCTAGTTGAAGGAAGAGGAGGAAACCCAAACACCTCATTCCTTAGATATCCACCCCCGGGGTGATCCTGAAGACTCCCATCACCTCCGTGACTGTGGGCAGCAAAGAGTCCCATTGCCTGGCACCTGGCCAGTCCCTGGTCATCCCCAGGGAGGCTCTTGCTCACTGCAGACAAAGCCTCGTGACATCTCCTTGGACTCTTCTCAGGCTTCAATCTCCACATCTACACCAGCCTTGCAGCTCCGGGTATTTCAAAGAACCCACCATTGCCCTGTGGCAAATTTGCTGAGATCTTAGCTGAGCAGCCAGTTGGTGGCTTGAGCTGACGTCCCCACTGGCACTGCTGCTTCTTAAATACTAAGATCCAGCTTCTGAGAACCTCCCCCCCACTTCTGTGGCCCTCACTTCTGCCGCTGCTCCCGGGTTTCTCTGAAGTCTGTTGCACACTTTTTTCTTTTTTTTTTTTTTTTTTAACAAATCAAATTTATTTATTTACTTTGAGAGAGAGAGAGAGAGAGAGAGAGAAAGAGAATCCCAAGCAGGCTCCACGCTGTCAGTACAAAGCCCGACGCGGGGCCTCAAGCTCACGAACTGTGACATCATGACCTGAGCCGAAATCAACAGTCTGTTGCTTAACCGACTGAGCCACCGGGGCGCCCTTGTACCCGTAATTTTTCTCTGCTTAGTCTGAAAACTCTGAGCTGTTTGTCTGCAGCTAGGTCTTGTCGCAGAGGAGTCCTCTTTTGTTATGACTCTAGGGATCTACCTGGAGTAAACTGTTCCCTGGAAGAACATACTCTTTGGGGGATCCTCCCATGTAGAAGTTGTCATCACGGGGACAAGGCCCAGAATCTCGCAGATAACTGCTCCCGGAGGACTCCAGCGAGATGTTCACAGCCCTGTTCCCTCGCTGGGCTGGAGGGTGGGGCAGACAATCCACCGTGGATTCCAGTGAGGCGTAGCTGTGACAATATAAACTTTCCTCCCTTGGTTGAGATGTCCTCACCCCTGGGGCCATCTGAGACAATACAAACCTTCCTCCCTTGCTTGAGATGTCCACACCCTGGGGACACGGCTTAATACTGTGCAGGCTGATACTCATTACACTTAACAGTATGTTCTGGAAGTCATGCCTTCTCAGGGCATGTCGGACTGTTTTTTTTGTTTTGTTTTGTTTTTTTAAATTTTTTTTTCTTAATGTTTTTATTTATTTTTGAGACAGAGAGAGACAGAGCACGAGCAGGGAAGGGGCAGAGAGAGAGGGAGACACAGAATTGGAGGCAGGCTCCAGGCTCTGAGCCATCAGCACAGAGCCCGATGCGGGGCTCAAACTCACAAACGGCAAGATCGTGACCTGAGCCAAAGTTGGACGCTCAGCCGACTGAGACACCCAGGCGCCCCCCATGTCGAACTGTTTTTAGAGAACACCGGGTATCATTTATTTACTCGTTCCCCTCTTGAGGCACCGCCAACCTTTTTGACCATAGACAAATGAAAATGTCTTCCGGAGCCTTCCGGAGCCTAAATGCTTCCGGAGCCTAAATGAAAATGGCGCTTTCGTACAAAATTATTGTTTGTTTGTTCGTTTGTTTTCCAGAATAACCTTTTCAATAATTGCAAACAAAGGATTAAAATACTTCTGATGGTGTCGACAATACCGTCACTGCTCGTTCCTTGAGTTTTCAAGTTCCAGGAAGGGAAATTTATTGAGCGTTATTTGCTCAGCAGCCAGCGTGAAGCGAGCCCCTACTCGTTTCCATATTTATTCAGAAACACAACAACAATCGCCAGGCACCAGAGGTACAAATCCTGGCTCCTGAAGACCTTCTAGTTGGAAGGTGAAAATGGTGGCATCAGAGACTCGGTGTCTCGGAGACCTTGTGCTGGTCCACAGGGTACAGTTTACTGAGTCAATGGCCACAAATTCTCCAGGTTGGGAAATGTGTTTCCTGTAGGTAAATTTCGCTTATAATGGTATTTATTTTGTTTGGAGTTTGGCCTAAGCTGCGATGCTAACTCACTGGGGCCCCTCGGCTCCGAGCGAGCAGAGGCCCCTTGTCGCTGTCCTTTTTCAACACTTGGGGAGAATTTTCAGAAAGCTTCCCTTTGTAATCTGATGCATTGAGACGGGGAACGATGACACAGCGACTAAAACCAGAATTTGATTCTGTCGGTGAAGGAGCCCTAAGTGCAAACATGTGAACAGGATCTCGTTTATTGTGAAGAGAACTGTTTTGTTTGCTGAAGGCAGACACGTCTTTCTTAAAACTGTCACTTCCACGAGGACGTTAAATTAGCATTGGCCGCGAACTGCAAATGGCAGTTAGCCTAGTTATGGAAACCCTTTCACCCACCTGGTTAATGTTGTCACACACGAAGGGGATCCTTTAGCTGAGATTTAAAACAAGAAGGCAGAACTGATATCAGAAGTTGAAATATGGTCTTAGTTCAGCGGTCACTTGTACAACGCATAACCATTTTGACCGAAGTGACCAGATTCAGTAAACGCAAATACAGGGTAAGTCTTGCAACTTTTAATGAGATACACAGGGTCAGAGAAAATAACCTTAATGTGATGGGGCAGCAGAGTTTTGCCAGTGGTGTATCCTTTGAAGTCACAAAACAAGTCGCAGAAAGACTAGGGATATCTCAAGGTCTCCTAAATTCCAGCTCAGCGCGTCTTGAAAATCCAAAGACTTCAAATGATCTTCGAGTGATCATTTGAGCAGGTATTTGGCTCTGGATAAAAATGGAATTTTTCTTGTCACAATTCATGTAAATAGTGTTGACTTTGGGTGCAAACGAGTTGGGATCAGACCTGCTTGATATTGTTTCAGGCAATGATGTCAGCAGTTGTGCGTTAAGTAAATAAATCAGAGAGTCAGTGGAAGCCAAGTTACACAAGGAGAAACACAACCACCTCATTCCATTTGCTTTTCACCACAGAGTTTGTGTAACTTCAGGGCAAAACCCAGAGCAAGTCCCTTGGCGACTTGGGAATATTTCACAGGATGGCAGATAAACTACGTGAATGCTGAGAAAACTTCCAGCCGATTTCTCCAATCACTGGGAAGTGTCTGAGGTGGATGAAGAGTTGTGGGGGCAGGCTAGATCTCCTCCCCAACTCACCCCTGCCCGGATTGGAATAATTCTCTACGGAGTTTACATTCAACCCTGTGCTATTTAGCACTGTGTTGTTTTTATTAATAATAACTACTGCTATTTATTTTTTTCTGAGGTTTTTATTTATTTTTGACAGAGAGAGACCGAGCCTGAGTGGGGAAGGGGCAGAGAGAGGGAGACACATAATCGGAAGCGGGCTCCAGGCTCTGAGCTGTCAGCACAGAGCCCGACGCGGGGCTCGAACTCATGGAGTGTGAGATCATGACCTGAGCTGAAGTAAGACGCTCAACCGACTGAGCCACCCAGGCGCCCCACAACTGCTATTTATTGAGAGGGTTTCTTCTGTGCCGGGCCCTCACTGAGGGGGTCAAAATATATTTAGCCTTTTATCCCTGCGGAGTCATTGTAAACATTTTTCAAAGTTCTGAGCATGACTTTGCTCAGGAGTGGATTAAGAATGGTTCAGGAATGGATGAAGAAGGGAGATTAAAAAGAAGAAGTTTGAAAACAGGTCCTCAAACACCTGTTTACACCAATTTTCACAGAAGCGTTACTCACAACTGTCAAAGATGGCAACAGCCCAATGGTGACCTAGGGTTGAATCCACCAAAAGGGCTTTATACAAACAGCGGAATATTATTCAGCCATAAAACAAATGACGTGCTAGGAACGAACACAGTCCCAATGCGGACGAACTTGGATAGCATGTTAAGTGAAAGAAGCCCAAAACACAAGGTTTCACATGCTGCATGATTCCATTTGTATGAAATACCTAGCATAGATCACATTTATAGAAACACAAAGCAGGTCGGTGGTTACCGGGGGCTGGTAGAAATGGAGAGTGACGGCTACCAAGTATGGGGTTTCCTTCCGGGGAGATGACAGTGTTTTAGAGATGGGGCGCGTGGTGGCACAACATCGTGAATGTACTAAACCCCGGTCAAGTGCACACCGGTCAAGTGTGCTAAATACCAAGCGTACACGTTTCATAGCTCATTCTGCGTTATGTGAATTTCGTCTCAGTAACAGTAATTTAAAAAGACCGAACCTAGCACCAAACCAAAGGGGTCTCATTTTCTAGAATCCTATACTCACACTTTTTCATTCCCAACTTGCAGCACGTCTGATGGGCCCAGTGGAAATGGCCCAGCCGCTGAGCTGGTCTCACTTAGTTCAGGTCTTGGTTCAAAGGTCACTTTATTAGCAAGACCTTTCCGGCCCATCTGTAACGGTGTCCCCGTTATTTTTTGTTCCTCTTCCCGTGTTTGTCTTTATAGCACTTTTCGCCAATGATATATTTATTTGTTAATTTTTCTGCCTCTCCTCCCAATTAAATATAATCGCCATGAGAGCAGGAAATTGATTATTTCAATTCACCGTTGTACCTAAAACAGTGCCTGGTAAGGGCCGGCGTTCAATACCCTTTTGGTGAATGAACAAACATCAGTATCGAGTCCTGATTTTCTTCATTGTTAATCACCATAGGAGACTAACAGTTGGGGGGGCGGGGAGGGGAAGGGCAGGTGTAATTTATCTTCTGCTTCCACATCTAGGACAATGCCTTGGACAGAGATGATGCTGACTGAATAGTGTAGGAACTAAAGACAATCCAGTTGGCAAGATGAGACACAGGTCAACAAGAAGTTAAAAGACGGTGCAGAAAAATGATATGACGTCATAGTGGCGGAAAGAATCATCTGGGGGTCATTAGATTTTGTTTCTAATTCTGGCTCGAACTTTCCTTCCCTCGGGAGAGGATTTCAATCTCTCTAGGCCTCAGTTTTCTCATCAGAAAATTTAGAAGGTGGGCCCAGATGGCCTTTCCGACCCATCCTAAGCTTTAATTATAATGCACATATGTGTAGCAAAGGAAAAAGAGTGCTACGCATTTAAATAAATGGGAAATCACCCTAGATGGGAAAGTTATCTGGTTAGCTACCCTCCCCCTAACCTGATCATGTGACACGTCTAAAGAATAAGAAGGATAAAGGAAATCTTTTGCAAATGTGAAATTCTGTTGCTCAGTATAATTTTATGAATTGTAGGCGAGTATGAATTCTAAGATATATTCTAAGCCTTTTGAGACCACAACCTTTATTTGGAAAAGTGGCGAGTTTATGCAGTTGGACTTTACTGGTGTAAACTCTTCATGGAAATTGAAGACTGCGTTAGAAACAATTCTAAAGGTTGATAGGATCTTAAATGAATCTTGAAGCCTACTAGCAGCGAAAGATCTGATTACATTGATTTCCAACTGGAGTTCTAAAGTCCTCCCCAAACTTCTCTTCTTTATAATAATGTGAAAGGTATTTGCAAACTCTAGACAAACACAAACAGAGAATTGAAACCCACACAAAAATTCTGTTCTCTCTGCCTGGGGTAGTTAACATGGAACAAGGACAGCCAAAGTTGGGGTTCAGCTGACTCCTTAAAGAAACCAGTTAGCTTCGACACTTAGCCTATTTGCTGAATTCTTTGAGATTTGAGAGTAGGGACTTGACAGGTCTCTCTACCTTGGAATTTTAATACGAGAGCAGAGAAGGGAGTTAGCGCGTACAAGAAACAAAACAGAAAAATCCTCAACTGGGACAGCACTATAGAGATGTTTATGAAAGGCAGAATTAAAAAAAAAAATCCATTTAATGATTTTTCCTTCGGAGCACTATGAAAAAGAAATTGTGTTGCCAAACTAATTTAAATTTAATTCAACAAACATTTATCGAGTACGTACTCTGGGACACATACCGTCTTGCGGTGAAAACAAAAAATGGGGTTGAATTTTTAAAAGTCTAAAGGTCATTGTATAAATGTGACCAATATATGGCTAATTTCTTACTCTTAGTTTTTCCTCCTTTTAGGGAACATTTCTGCCGCATTCTCATATGGAATGTAATTTCTTTTCTCTTCCTGTATTCCTTGAAATATGCATGATTATTTTTTACCACATTTCAATTTTTTCTTTTCTTATATTTTGGTTCATACTATTTATAATTAAATATGAAATATATTATACTACATTATATATATACATAAATATGTATATCTATATACATGTGTATACAGATATATGCATATATGTATAATTTTCCCCCCTCTTTCCAAGTCTATAATATATTTCCACTCCTCCCTGTTCAGGGTGGGGGGGGGGAGGAACTCTGGCTGAATATTTGATCTGGATCTTTACTTTAATCAAATAACCAGAACTGGGTTGTAATTCTTGCAACTATGGTTCCATTGTGCTAATTAGTTAAATTCTCCAGGCCTCAATTTTCTTTTTCATAAAATTTATAGGCAATAAAATATGGAAAAATCACCTCTTGGATTTATTGCTAGGACCCTTGGCTGAGTTGTAATTCATGGATGTCAGAAAGAATGATGGCAATCCAGCACAGATGGCTGATGGGTGGCAGTCCATTAAGTTGACCCTGTATTAGCATAAAGTACGTGTTTATTTAGTTGCACAGACATGCAAGATGTTGCTGACGGATTGTAACAGAGGCCTTGGACTAGTGATAAATCTGAAATAGTCTAAGGTAAAATATTTAACTGAGAAGCATTTTGCATATCACCGAGTCGTAAAGGCAATAAGGATACCAGCTGGCTGGGTTGAATATACCCTAACAATGAACTGATGAATTGGACTGATCCAGAAGACTTCACCACATCTATTTGGGAGGTTGACAAGACGAGGCTTACCCCTAGAAACTGAGTCAGAGACTGAACTGCACATATAAGGACGGGGTAGGGATCCAGTGTTTTGTCACCTATGTGACTTCCGAAACCAAACTGCCAGAAGCACCACTGAAAGATCCCAGAGTAGCAAATATTGTCACCTGAATGACACCAGGCAGAAATCAGGATGGCTCAGGAAACAGGAGACTGTAAGACAACCCGCCCCAAACCTCACCAAAGCAAAACAAACCCACCTTCAAGGAGTCGTGTTTGTTCTAATTGTGTTTTTTAAGAACCTTGCAGATGGAAAGGCAGGAGGATTCCTAGCAAACAGCTGTGGCAGTTGAGTTGAGGTGAAGAATGAGAAGCCGACTGGCGACCAGCAGCACTCGAGGTTGACGTTGCCATTTGAAGGCGGTGCACGTACTGGTGTGAAACAGTCAGAATTGGGGTAGTTCCTTAGGAAAGGCGTCAGGTTACCTCTGAGAGAAACCAATTCCCAGGAGGACTTTAAATCAATTAACGTGGAAGACTTGGTTGCTTGTGTCGTTTTTACCTACTGGGTTTGTGCCAATTCTCCTATTAGATGAAGTATTTTCAGCTCCCCCAGGTGATTTTGATAGTATTCAAGTCTGAAAATCAATGCTCTAAGTCAAAAGTCTGCAAACTATGGTCCTTGCGTGGGCCAAGTTTGGTCTGTCGCCTAATATTGCATGGCTGGTGGGCAAAGAATGGTTTTTATATTTTTAGATGGTTAAAAAACGTGAATACTATTTTGTGACATGTAAAAATGATCTAAACTTGAAATTCTCCAAGTGAGAAATGCGTGTGGTCAGATTCATCCCAGTCCTTTGGGCTCAGAAATTCCGGAGTAGGGCCCAATGATCCGTGTTTGAACTCAGGGGTTCCCTGTCCTACAACGTGTTTGATTAAAAGCTCATGCATGGGGCGCCTGGGTGGCGCAGTCGGTTAAGCGTCCGACTTCAGCCAGGTCACCATCTCGCGGTCCGTGGGTTCGAGCCCCGCGTCGAGCTCTGGGCTGATGGCTCAGAGCCTGGAGCCTGTTTCCGATTCTGTGTCTCCCTCTCTCTCTGCTCCTCCCCCGTTCATGCTCTGTCTCTCTCTGTCCCAAAAATAAATAAAAAAACGTTGAAAAAAAAATTAAAAAAAAAAAAAGCTCATGCGTGTTGCCTGCACAAAAGGCACCATGAATATTTTATTTCATGCTTCCGTACTAACGCAAATCAACTCTGAAGGAAGTGCTATTCATTTACGTTTATACAATGCAAGCTGTTTTTAATGAAATCTTTCCTTGGACTGAGGGAACAGATCTACCTGCTGCAAACAATATGAGGTACTGGAAGGTGCGATTACTTTTTCCCCAATATTCCAGGCGTTTGAATCCAGGGTCACCACCATATATAAGGCAACCAGCAGCCAAAAGTCCCTTTAAAATAAATTAATGTCTTGGGGCGCCTGGGTGGCTCAGTCAGTTGAGTGTCCGACTCTTGGTTTCAGCTCAGGTCACGATCTCACGGTTTTGTGAGTTCAAGCCCCACATCGGGCTCTTTACTGGCATCACAGAGCCTGCTTGGAACTCTCTCTCTCCCTCTCTCTCTGCCACTCCACCACTCACTGTCTCTCTCTCACGTAAAATAACATAAAATAAAATAAAATAAAATAAAATAAAATAAAATAAAATGTTGGTGTCTTGAGCTTTGAGCTGTTTTTATCTTTTTAAGAGTTTCCATTAATTTTTATGGGAGCTGATAGAAAAATTGCTGAGTGAATGAAACTATCAGTCTATAAAACACATTCACTGCCAACCAGAATGAACAGGACACCAAGGAATGGAAAGGTCAAAGGATGCAGTTTGTTATTACATTTCTTTTTTTTTTTTGTTTATTTATTTTTGAGAGAGAAAGAGAGAGAGAAAGAGAGAGAGCAGGAGAGGGGCAGAGAGAGAAAGGGAGGCACAGAATCTGAAGCAGGCTCCAGGCTCTGAGCGGTCAGCACGGAGCCCGACGTGGGGCTCAAACTCATGGACTATGAGATCTGACCTGAGTTGGATGTTTATCTGACTGAGCCACCCAGGTGCCCCCAGTTTTGTGATATTGTAAACAATCGAGGGGCACTTGGGAGCCTCAGTCGATTGAGTTTCGGCTTCGGCTCAGGTCATTATCTCGCGGTTTGTGAGTTCAAGTCCCGCGTCTGGCTCTGTGCTGACAGCTCAAAGCCTGGAGCCTGTTTCAGAATCTGAGTCTCCCTCTCTCTCTGCTCCTCCCCCGCAGGTTCTCTGTCTCTCTCTCAAAAATAAATAAACATTTAAAAAAAATTAAAAAAAAACAATTGAGATTCCTTGGTAATATTTTTGAATTGAGGGAGGGATCAAATTGAGGGAATACAGTATCTGGCCAAGTACAGTTTAGTTTTACTGAAACATGGTTATTATTCTAGAACAGATTAAAGCACGCACGATCCCAAGTCCCAGCGCTTCCATTCACAATCATTTTGCTGAACCGAGTCAGGCCCCTTACTTTCCGTCACTCCTGGTTTCCTTTCTTTTCTGCGAACATTTATGAAACACCTACAATGTGTAAAATGCTACGTGCTGAGAAGTATGTCAAGTTTATCATTTGCGTAAGTCATTTTTAAGAGCTGGCATTTCTCAAGTATCTTGGATGTTAGTCTGAATCTGTTTAAAAATGTCTTTACGTTGGTAAGTTAGATTTGAAAATATTTCCCATACACAAATAATTGAACAAAGTAATATTTTGGCTGAATTCCCAAAGCGATCTGGGGTTTTTGATGCTTCCTGAAAATATGGTCGGCATATCCAGGCTGAGCACCACGTGGGAGCTTGTTAGAAATGCAAATTCACAGGCCCCATCCCAGCCCTACTGAATCAGAATCTTTACACAGGGTGGAGGAAGCAATTTGTGTTTCAATGAGCCCTCCAGGTAATCCTGAGAAGCCCTGATCTGAGTGAAATTACGAGACCATGTACTATTGATTTGTTCTAATTAGTAGTCTGAAATTTCAATAATGAGAAAAAAGCGTAGTGTGTACGGCAGAATGGGCAAAAAAGGCCAAAATTTTATTTTTTGTGAAATTGAAAATATTGCCGTATGATAATCATTCACATAGTCAGGTGACGTGAAGGGGGATGTGAAGTGTTGGGAAAAAATTGGGAGTGACATTTAATACCTTTTTATGTAAGAAGGCTTTGGGTTGAGGTTCTACGTTAATTAAGGTTATCTGTGCCATTTCATTCGAACAGTCGGCTCATAACCAATAATCGCATAGGAGAGATTTTCTCTTTTCATCAAATCGGAATCTGGAACATACTGGAATAAATAAACTTGCACTTTTAGTCGCTCAAACTGGTGCTTCAGAATGACCCGTCGGCGGGGGGTGGGGGGGCGGGGTGGGGGACAGAATATTTTGTTTTTGTCTGTTTGTTTTTAATTTCCAAATCCCTCCTGGACTTTCACTTCTGTAATATAAACTTAAAATAACCTACCCGAAAAATGAGATTAAAAATGAGGCTCAGAGCGCAAGCACCAGATTTTATGGCTGGAGTCAACGGACACTGAATGACTCTAACAAGTGATCTTTCCAAACGCTGACTCTCGCTTTCTTTTTTTTTTTTTTATTTTTATTTATTTATTTTTTTTTCAACGTGTATTTATTTTTGGGACAGAGAGAGACAGAGCATGAACGGGGGAGGGGCAGAGAGAGAGGGAGACACAGAATTGGAAACAGGCTCCAGGCTCTGAGCCATCAGCCCAGAGCCTGACGCGGGGCTCGAACTCCCAGACCGCGAGATCGTGACCTGGCTGAAGTCGGACGCTTAACTGACTGCGCCACCCAGGTGCCCCTGACTCTTGCTTTCTGAACTGACCTCGTTACGAACTGGTAGCAAACAGTTCACGATGGGCAACTATTTCTGCAGGCCGCTACCATGAGGCAGCGTTGGTTAAACCGCCTCTTTAGTGTAAATACTAATAAACTACCTGCAGGAAAACACCAGGTGAGTAAACTTTAACGAAACAAGCAACAGTGGGGGTTCTGGAGTCTGGACTAGAATCTTGGCTAGGCCCTTTCCCTTGTGCCTCGATGTTCTTACCTATAAGATTGGGCTCATAATAGCCTTGACCTCACAGGGTGGTGGAGCTTCTCGTGGTTGACTAGTATATGTAAGGGGATGCTTTAAATGTGAGACTACAGAGTTTGAAGAGTGTAGGTAGGGAGATGAGGACAACAGGGAGGAGGAGGGCATTGAAAAGTGGTAGGATCAATGGAGTGTAAACTTCACTAGTGTTAACTGAGTTAGCACTCCCGGGAGATATAATTAGGGCGAGGTGAGGGCCTGAGGGTGGGGATCTCATGATAGGATTAGTGCTTTTCTATGAAGAGACACCTGTGAGGACACGGCAAGAAGGCAGCTGTCTGCAAGGCGGGAAGAGAGCTCTCCCCAGAACCCGGGTGTGCTGGTGCCTGATGTTGGACCTCCAGCCTCCAGAACTGTGAGAAGTAAATTTCTGCTGTGTGAGCCCCAGTCTATGGTATTTTGTTACGGTAGCCTTAGCAGACTAAGATGGTGGTGCTCATGAGTGAGACCCTTGGAACTGGGATTTTTGGTTGGACTGGAGTTAAGGACAATGATAAGGTCCTTTAACTTCTGCACCTGGGAGTGGTTGAATGAGAGGGCTGCCTAGGGTCTCTTTAATCCTTTTTTTTTTTTTAATTTTTTAATGTTTTTATTTATTTTTGAGACAGAGAGAGACAGAGCATGAGCAGGGGAGGGGCAGAGAGAGGGGGAGACACAGAATCTGAAGTGGGCTCCAGGCTGTGAGCTGTCAGCACAGAGCCCGTCGCGGGGCTTGAACTCACGGAGTGTGAGATCGTGACCTGAGCTGAAGTTGGACGCTCAGCCGACTGAGCCACCCAGGCATCCCATCGTCCTTCATTGTAATGCTTGAGACTGAACTTGTAGTTCCAAGATTAATGTTTACAGAGTGACGCATACTCAAGTTCTTTTTATGATCTCTATGATGCACCACGAACAAGTTAAAAGTCGTATCAACGTTCTTGGAAGTATCTGACTATCTTCATGTCTTCCTTATCTTAGACCCAAAGAGAGTCGTATCACTTATACATCCATTCATTCAAGAATATTTAAGTGCTTATAAAAGCGCCAGGCATATTTCTTGAAACTTGGGTTGCGGATAGACTATCTTAGTCTGTTTGATGAACTGTAACGAAGTGCCATAGACTGGATGGTTTCTAAAAAATAAAAATTTATTTTTCCCAGTTCCAGAGGCTGGAAATCTGGAATCAGGGTGCTGGCATAGTTGGGGTCTGATTGATGAGGTCCTCTCCTGGCTTGCAAACTGCTTTCAGCTTATAGACACTGTTACTGACTTCTTGCTATGTCCTTACAGGGTAGAAGGAGCTGGGGAGCCCTCTGGGGTCCTAATGCCATTCACG
Source organism: Prionailurus viverrinus (assembly GCF_022837055.1). NCBI lineage: Eukaryota > Metazoa > Chordata > Mammalia > Carnivora > Felidae > Prionailurus > Prionailurus viverrinus. Next base: position 226,844,323 of record NC_062561.1, on the reverse strand, counting down.
AGTGTTTCATCTCATGACCTAAGCACCTCCCAACAGCCCCACCTCCTAATGCCATCACACTGGGATTCGGTTTCACCATATGAGTCTTGTGGAGACAACCATTGAGCCCATGGCACATACTCATCTGTTTTCCATGCCCTGAAGAAGCTTATATTCTAGGGATATGGGAGCATGGGGAGGGGGGGAGCGTGGTAAGGGCAAGACAGATAATAAATAATATGGAGGTCAGTTATATGGTTTATTAGCGGTGACTGTCTGAGAAATAAGGGAGGAGGTCTGGGGGTAGGCGTGGTGAGTGGGCCAGGGTTGATACACAATGCTAATGGGCGACTGGGCGAAGAGCGTTTGCAGAGAAGGTATCTGAGCAGGTTTGAAGGGAGTGAAGGGGTTGCTCCTATAGATATATGAGAGTCGAACTTTCCAGGCAGAGAGGATTGAAAGTCAATTATGTCGGTTTCTGTCTCCTAATTTGCATGTAAAATTTATATAGGCTTTCCCTGTATGACCTCAAAGTGGCTCTTGCTGATCCATCCTGGCCATCGTGGACCTTTCTTTTTTCCCTTCTCCTCGCTTCCCTTGTTTCTAGACCACAGGTCTCTGTCTAGGTCTTGCCAGCCTCGGCATCCCCCGGTACTTGTGAGTGCAAATGGTCAGCCTCGGTCCTGTCCTTTGGGAGCAGAAACTCTGGAGGGGGGCCCAAGGATCCGTGTTTCATCTCATTCTCCAGCTGATTTTGATGGTGCCCCTGTTTGAAAATCCGGGCTCTAAATCAGAAGTCGACAAACTACAGCCTGTGGGCCAAGTCTGGACTTCTGCCCGGCACTGTATGGCTGGTGAGCAAAGAAGGGTTTTTATATATTTGAACGGTGAAGAAACGTGATCGCTATTGTGTGATAGGTAAAAAAAATGCTCTAAGGGTCGCATCGCCGTGTCTGTCCATAAATACGGTTTTATCCTAACACGGCCATGCCCCTTCCTTTACAGACTGTCTCTGGCTGCTGTCACATCGCACTGGCAGAGCTGAGTAGATGCAAGAGAGACCAGTGGTCCACAGAGCCTGTGCCTTTACACAAAAGGTCTGCTTGCGCGTGCTCTAAACCCTTTGTTCCTAAACCCCCAGACCTCCGTCTCCCCCACCCCCTCCCTCCCTGTGCCTGAGCAGAGCTTCTGTCAGTCACTGTCACTGACAGTCTTCTGTCCAGAGGTGGAACGCAGAGTCAGAGGATGCTAACGTTTGTTTCCGGATAATGTTGTGCAGGGAAGCAAAGCAACCTTCATTTCCATGTGCAAACTAGATTTACCTTCATTTCCATATGCAAACTAGATTTACCCGTGTGTCCCTGCTTCGGGAGAACACGGCTTCCAGATACTTTGCATTCACAGTTCTGTTTCAGGGTTGAGGGCATGTATTTTCTTAGCATTTGATTACGGGTCTGGTTTTAGTGGAACAGGCTGTGGGGCAGGAGACGGGCCTGCTACCCTGAGCTCTTGTCTAGGATGCTCTGGCATGCACAGGGCAGATGATCGCAAATTGTGGAAATGAATACTTGTGGTTTAGGAACGTGGCAGTTGTCACTCTAGATGAGATTACGGGTCCACCACGTTGAGACTTTCGCTTCCTGCTGAGGGTTCTCTCCTCATAGTGGGTGAGCTGAAGAGACTCACTGCACGCCGCACACTGCAGTGAAGAGGATGTGGGCCATCACGGGGTCCGTGCAAAGCGGGATGATTGGGCTCCCTTCCCCTGCCCAGCAGCCATCGGCTTCTCTCTGAGGCAGTGGGCTTATTTGCTTCATGCTAGCATAGTGGCCTCTGAAACGAAAATTAATCTTTTTTTTAACATTTTTTTTAACGTTTCTTTCTTTCTTTCTTTCTTTTTTTTTTTAATTTATTTTTGGGACAGAGAGAGACAGAGCATGAACGGGGGAGGGGCAGAGAGAGGGAGACACAGAATCGGAAACAGGCTTCAGGCTCTGAGCCATCAGCCCAGAGCCGACGTGGGGCTCGAACTCACGGACCACGAGATCGTGACCTGGCTGAAGTCGGACGCTTAACCGACTGCGCCACCCAGGCGCCCCAACATTTATTTATTTCTGAGACAGAGAGAGAGAGAGACAGAGCACGAGCAGGGGAGGGGCAGAGAGAGAGGGAGACACAGAATCGGAAACAGGCTCCAGGCTCCTAGCTGTCTACACAGAGCCCGACGCGGGGCTCGAACTCATGGACCGCAAGATCGTGACGCGAGCCGAAGTCGGACGCTTAACCGACTGAGCCACCCAGGTGCCCCGAAAATTAATCTTCTAAATCCCTTAATAATGTGCAGCAGAAGCAGCCAGGGCACACAGACTACTTACGCGAACTGCTTTCAACATGAAAAGGAAGATTTCACTTTGGTTTCAATTTTACACCCGCTTAATGACGCGAGTGTCTGAGAATGACACGATCTTCCTTTACTTTTCCCGGGGGAGAGGTCAGCGAATGCTCAGGTCCTTCCAAGGATCCCGTCTTCGTGTACCTCGGTGGTCTGCTTCATCATGTCTCTGTTCAACTCTCGTAGGTCCACCTGCGCTTTGGTTCGGTGCAGTGGGAGGAAGTGTGTGTGTTTGTGTGTGTGTGTACGTGAACATGTGCCTTCTCTCTCTCTCTGTGTCTCTCTTTTTTTTTAAGTTTTATTAACTTAATTTTTTGAGAGAGAGAGACATGGGGACAGAGGATCCGAAGCAGGCTCTGTGCTGATGGAAGCAAGCCTAACGTGGGGCTCGAACTCACAAACCTTGAGATGATGACCTGAGCCGGTCAGCTGCTTAACTGACTGAGCCACTCAGGTGCCCCACACACATGCCTTCTCAAAAGGAGGGGAAGAGTGGCTCAGTTGGAGACTCAACACTAAAGAGTGAAGGAGGAGCATCGTGGAAATTTCAGATGGCTACAGATACAAAAGAGAGTCTCCATTTCAATCATAATCGTGGTTGATGATAAGTAAACTTTTTTTAAAGTGATTTCAGTGTTAACTTATTTTTGAGGGAGAGAGAGAGGCAGACTGCAAGTGGGGGAGGGGCAGAGAGAGAGGGAAAGACAGAATCAGAAGCCGTATCCAGGCTCCGAGCCGTCAGCACAGAGCCCGGCGCGGGGCTCGAACCCACGGACCGTGAGATCATGACCTGAGCTGAAGTGGGATGCTGAACCCACTGAGCCACCCAGGCGCCCAAGGACAAGTTTCATCTTAGACAATCGAGTTCTGTTTCTCCACAAAGTGCAGCTTTCCCTAAGTGCCCACTGAGGAGGTAGGAAACTTGTCTGGGAAGAGAATAGGACGGCATCAGGGAAAAACAAGAAGGAAAAGCATGGGGAATTTCGGAAGTAGAGACTCTGGGAGTGAGAAGGAGGTCTTTGTCCTATTCACACAGATTACTTTTACTTACAACTTTTATTATGAAAAACTCCAAGATACTGAAGAGGTGAAAGAATACTTTGATAGATACCTGTCTATCCACCCAACTAGAGTCAATAAATTGTTAACTTCTCCTTATATTTGCTTTTTCCATCCAGCCATCCCATGCCTGTGTCCCTCTCTCGATCTCTTTAGCCATCCCACTGCCTCCATCCAGCCATCCGTCCATCCATCCATCCATCCATCCATCCACTGATCTGTCTTTCCATTTGTCCCTCTTTTTAAAACCTCTTAAAAATAAGTTGCAGATACCATGAATCTCGATTCAGAAATTAGCATGCTTCTCTCCAAAATAAGGACATTTCCCAGCATATCATTGTTCTACTTAAAGTCATTAACAGTAACTCCTTGATATTGTCAAATATTCATGTTTGTTGACTTTTTACTTCAATCACCACACTTTTTGCTTTAAAAAGTTGTGTTCTTTTTAAATTTTGTATCTTCCTTGATCACATTTGAAAGCTTCTTTTAAAAAATGTCCTCTTGGGGCACCTGGGTGTCTCAGTCCTTGAGCTCAGCGTCTTGATCTCAGGATTGTGAGTTCAGGCCCCACGTTTGGCTCTGTGCTGGGCATGAAGACCACTTGAAAAAAATGTCCTCTACAAACTATTAAGTATAGTTATTATATTGTATCTAATAACTCCAATATATAAAAGTTTGTATGTCTGTTTCAGCGATTTGTTATTTTTACTGATTCTCTTATGGTACCTGCTCCATTTGTGTTTCCTGAAATTTGAATGAAAACTTCCCATTTTCCTTGGAGATTTATTAGTGGAAATTCGAGATTTGGTTTGAATTAGAGATCCTTCAGAGAGCATATAGCTTGCTTCTGCTTGCAATAAAATTGAGATTACTGTAATCTAGTTTTCTTTTGAGATGTTTATGATCACATGGGCAATGTACATTTAGACTGAAAACCCACGTAAGGGCCAGACTGTAATTACAAAATCTTAAATGAGATCTCTGTTTCATTCATCCAACATGAATAGGTATGTAGTTTTTGTTTCGTTTCATTTTGGTTTTGGTTTCCTTTTGTGTGTGATGTATTTCTTGGTTCCCTTTGGGGTCTGGCTTTAGGTAAAGGGCCTCCTATTAGATTCCAGACTGAACAACCCTAAAGTTTATTGCATCCTCAGAGTTTAACACACAACCCTAAGAGTGCAGCCACTTTGGGACTGGCTTGCTTTTCAGCCTTTCCAGATTTCTCTTTGGTTATCATATTGCCAGAAAGAGATATTCCATAAACTCCTCACTAAGATTAGAAGGGAGAATATTCAAGAAAGAAGATGGCTGACTTTCCTGTAGGGAAAGACAGTTTCAAGGTTTGCGTTTAATTTCCTGTCTTGAAATAGTCTAGAATAATGATAGACAGACTTGCCTGCCAAGATGTTCTATTTTGTTGTCATCAGAAACATTGAACAAACATTGACTTCACCTGACCGTATACCAAATGCTTCTGTTTTCTTGCGGCAGTGGAGGTTATAGATAGTCTGAAAAGGGATGCTTTGCTCATTCCAAACCAGGGAAACTACATCATGACCTGATTAATAACCAGAAGATGACATTTCTGCTTTTGATCTTTAGAGCAGAAAAATGTTGCTGTTTTAGACCCACAAAGAGTAGATTCCACAAGGGAAGTGGAAGAAGAAGATGACTTTTGTGGTTGTAATCTTCAGGATGGGACTGTATAGGAAACCACATGTCTGACGGTATGACTACTTCCATGAAGGAAGCCAAGGTCTACAGTTGGCCTGACTGACCATCGCCATTAACCAATCTTGAAATACAGAGATGTTGGAAAGTGAGAGAATAGATCTGGAAGACAATTCTATATTAAATTTCGAATTATTTATTTATTTCTTTTAATGTTTATTTATTTGAGAGAGAGAGAGACAGAGACAGAGCACAAGTGGGGAAGCGGCAGAGAGAGAGAGAGGGAGACACAGAATCGGAAGCACGCTCCAGGCCCTGCGCTGTCGGCACAGAGCCTGACGCGGGGCTTGAACCCACAAACTGTGAGATCGTGACCTGAGTTGAAGTCGGACACTTAACCAACTGAGCCACCCAGGTGCCCCTAAAATTCTGAATTTTATTATCAGGTAGTATAGAAAACATTATCTTTGTTAGTTTGTTTGTTTGTTTTTTTCGTTTTTCAGTTTGATTCACCAACAAAATTCAAACTTTTGAGCTTTTATGTAGGCAAGAAAGAAAACGGATTATTAGGACAGACTTCCTGTTACATTTCTTCCAGAGTAACTCCATAGCGACAATAGGACACAAAAGCTAATGGGAAAATAGCTTTTTCGTTTTGAAGCTAAAATAATAACAGGGGGTTATTGTGTTTAATTGGTCACTTGGCTATGGCCTCCTCGCATGTAAAGAACGTGTAGATACCAGGCTCCTGGAAGTAACACAACCTTGTTTCTCCCAGAGTGGCTGAACACCATCATAAACGACGACACATTCAAGTTCAAATCACTGGATGAGGATTTTGTGGGTCTTTTAATTCTCGCTTGAGTCCTCCTTACAAAATGCCTTTAATTTGGATGGAGAGGAAGTCCCCCTTTCCAAAATGAGATGCTTTTATTTACTACTTAAAAACAAAATCGATCACACGTCCTCAGTCCTTTCCTCTGCCTCTTTGAGAGTTCCATTGAGAAGCAACGAAACAAGACAAGAGATGCAGATACTTTTTGGGCTACAAATGGTAGAGCAGCTCCTGGTCTTGGACCTGTTTCCAAACGTCTCAGGCCATGCATCTTACCCAAAGAAGCCCAGCGGAGATTAGCTTATAGATTATTTTTGTGCACTTCAGTTGAACTTGCCCTCTGGCCTGGTGTTGGAGAGTTTTTGGCCCCAAGACTGAGAAACCCCCTACATCACCATCAACTATTAGACAATCTTCTTGTTTTACTGTTTTCTCTCTTCTCATTGCCACCATCTTGGTCTAGACCCTCAATCCCATCCTGCACTGGGTTTTGGATTGTTAGAATTCTAACCAGTTAGAACCCTGCCTCCCATCTCTCCCCATCCTGTGTGTGGCAGTCTGATAATTCTTGCAAAAGCCACACTGTTCAGATTCCCCCGTGCTCCAAAACAGTGGCCTCAATGGTGGCTACAAAGAAACGGTCCAAACTCCAAAAGTTTGCTTTAAGGTCCTTTAGGATCTGGCTCTACATTCCTTGTCCAACTTTGTCTCTTACAACTGGTAAGAATCCTCTGTCTTGGTTATATACACTTATTTTTTTGTAGCACCCTGCAAGTATCAGACTGCAAACATCCAAATCAACAGAAATCATTATTTTTGTAATGTGAAACCACAGAGAACAAGGCTAAGGGTAAACACCAATGGATGTAACAAACCCGTCTAAAGATGTAATAGCTGTTGTAGCTCTGCATCTACCTGGCACTATCTTTCTTAGTAACTCTTTGGCCACAGTCGAGTGACGCGCGACAAAATCCATCTTACCCGGAAGCAAAATGTCGCATCGTGTAGGAAGCTTCGTCTTCAGAGAAGTTCTTTCTCCAACTTTTCTTACTCTGTCCTCTTCTTTTGAACTCTCCTCTTTGACATTTATTATCAACAACGTCTGAAATCCCATGTCCCTGAATGTTTGCCGTCCTCAGAACAGCTGGGTTTATTTTGATGGATGTTCCATTGTTCACCGGCAAACACAGCCTTACGTTGGACATGATTTTCAAATTGATGAATATTCGGAGGGTTTATTATGCGTGGGTGGTCTTGTCCATGACAGAATCCCCAGTCGATTTTGGCAGCCTTCCACATTCAGATGTCTATTACTCTAGGATTCCTTTTGTTCAGTAATTTTAACCCCTAGATCCCTTTATTCATAAGGACCTTGTGATGAAATCAATAATTTTGTATTAAAATATTACCTGTTTATGTGTTTTAAATCTCCTTTTAGTTTTACTTTTGGGGTGTATTGTATGTTCCACATAATATGTTAATATATTCATTTTATTATTTGTAAAGAAATAAATGCATATATATTGAAGATGAACACATAGTTTTGATGAGAGGGGTACAGATATGACCTTAAGTTTGGAGGCCAATTAGAACAATTTTTTTTTAATGTTTATTTATTTTTGAGAGAGACAGACACAGAGTGTGAGCAGGGGAGGGGTGGAGAGAGAGAGGAAGATACAGAATGTGAAGCAGGCTCCAGGTTCCGAGCTGTCAGCACACAGCCCGACGCGGGGCTCAAACCCACCAGCCGTGAGATCATGACCTGAACCAAAGTTAGACACTTAGCCGACTGAGCCACCCAGGCGCCCCTGGAGGCCAATTTTTTAAACCATCAAGTTGACATTTACTGTATTTCATAATATGTGACTTTCTTTTTAAAAGCAGCTTGATGGGGAGTATAATTCATATTCCATAAACTTCACTCATTACGTACAATTAAATGATTTTTAGTAAATTTGCAGAGTTGTGTGACCATCAGCACAATCCAAGTTTGGAACGTTTTTAGTATGCCAGAAAGATCTTGTGTGGCTATCCGCCGTCCCTTTCTTGTCCTATCTCCAACCCCAAGCACCAGAGAGCTTTCTTTCTTCATAGATTTGTTTTTTCTGGACTTTGCATGTACACGGAATCACACAATATGTGGTCTTTTGTGACTGGCGCCGTTCACTTCGTAGGCTTCTGAGGTTCATGCATGTCATGGTATGTGTTAATATTTCCTTCACGTTGTGGAATGGAGTTCCACTATGTGGATGTCTCATTTTGTTTATCCATTTACCAGTTGATGGTCGTTTCGATTATTTCCATGATGTTCGTTATTGTGAATGATGCTGCTGTGGACATTCACGCGGATGTATGCTTTTATTTCTCTGGAATAAAATTTCCAGAGGGTGAATCGCTGGGTCCTCTGGTAACTTCATGCTTAATTTTTTCAGAAGCAGCTGAACTGTTTCCCAAAGTGGCTGCATCGTGTTACAACCTACCAGCAATGTGTGAGGATTCCAGTTTTTCCGCATCTGCCTCTTGTTGTGGTCTTTTTGATGATAGCCTTTCGAGTGGGTTTTGATTTGGTTTTCCCTAATGGCTAAGAACAAGCCTCTTTTCTACGTATACCTTCACTGGTGAAATGTCTCTTCAAATTGTTTGCTGATTATCTTTTTATACCTTCTCCAAAAAAGGGATCCTCCATGGGAATAGGAATACTATTTTGTGCTTCTTGGAACCCCAAATGCTTGCCTGGTACATGATACAGTCGTTTGCATCTTGGTGTCCCAAATGCCCAAAAGGGTGATGATAATGTTGTATATTAAATGTAAAAACAAGTTTCATATTTTTTCAGTGGCTCACAAGCCTACGGTTAACCTAAATGTGTAACTTGGGCCGACTTTAGGAAAATAGGGAGTGGTGGAGAGGGCAAGCTCTAATTTAAAAAGACATGTATACGGGGCACCTGGGTGGCTCAGTCAGTTGGGCATCCGACTTCGGCGCGGGTCACGATCTCGCAGTCCGTGAGTTCGAGCCCCGCGTCGGGCTCTGTGCTGACAGCTCAGAGCCTGGAGCCTGCTTCAGATTCTGTGTCTCCCTTTTTCTCTGCCCCTCCCCTGCTCATGCTCTGTCTCTTTCTATCTCGAAAATAAATAAAACATTTCAAAAAAAAAGACACGTATGTTCATTAAAAATGATCACGGTGCAGGCCAAGGAAGTTCATTTATCACTAGATTCGGCAGGGATGTCAGGCAACAGACCTTCCACCACTGAGCCTAATTCTGGAGAGGTCATCATGCTCCCCAGGGTGTGTATCCCTCTCTGGTGTCATGAGGATCTTCTCTGAGAGATTCCAGAACCTTCCATGAAGTCTTCTTGGATGGTTTGCCACATCCATAGTGCTGCAGCCAAAGGTTTCTTTCTGCATGCAACCATGCTGATGAGGCTGGCATACCTAGAGCCCTTCATAGACCCCTCGTCACTCTTTAAAAAAAAATTATTTTTTAATGTCTTTTATCTATTTTTGAGACAGAGAATGAGCAGAGGAGGGACAGAGAGAGAGGGAGACCCAGAATCCGAAGCAGGCTCCAGGCTCTGAGCTGTCAGCACGGTGCCTGGCGCGGGGCTCGAGCTCACGAACCGTGAGATCATGACCTGAGCCGAAAGTCGGATGCTTAACCGACTGAGCCACCCAGGCGCCCCACCCCTCATCCCTCTTTGAGTCAGCTTGGAATGTTCCAGGGTGACCTGTGAGGGGAACTGATGGGAACCTCTTTCCCTTGTGCCAACGCCCAGCTCACCTTCTCATCACTAGCCCTTTGTTCCCATCATTTCCTCATCCGGTAAGATCTCCCATCCCCCACGTCCACCTTCAGCTGATAACTCCCGCCTACCCTTCTCCGCTCACTTTGATGCGGCCCCTCCAAAACCTTCATGGGACCCCATACTACTCATGTCAGGGCACATTCCACATTTTACTGTAATTTCCTCCTTCCTTTTCAATTTCTCTGCTACTTGAGGTCAAGGGCTATGTGGAGCGTATCCACGGGCGTCTTCTTCGTGATCAGAAGAACCCTCAAAGATTGGATAGCAGGCCAAATGAACTGACGCAGAAGGGGCCCTACGGCATCACCTTGGAGAACGACCTGCAGGTGAAGAGTCGCTAAGCCTGAGTAGAAAGGATGTCATAAAATCCCCGTAAACCTGCCCACAAAGTTGATACCTGATTTTCCCTCCTGTTCTTCCCTGAGTCTGCAGCTTGGGGGGCACGTAGCATTCTTTCTCGCTTCGTGTTTACCTTGAGATAGTGTCTGAAGCCTGAAGATGAGAAGCTGGATGGTGAGGATCCAAGCTTGGAGCCGGCCGCAGGTGATCTGACAGGTCTTTTCACTCTGGTTTATGACTATGCCCTCCGTGACCCAGTGCCTTCTTCGAGACCTAGGAGAGGAGGGCCGGGTATAAAGCACTCACCTAACACACCCGGTTCTCTGATATTCACAGTGACGGTTACCTGTCTAATTCATGGACTTAATCCTCACCCAAGGAAACTCAGGGCTGCGGGTGGTGGAGACCCATCTGTGCCAAGAATATGACTCCATCTTCTCATTTTAGAGAGCTTGGGTCATCTGCAAACCTGGAGGGCCATAGAAATTGGCTCCGCCTTCATTTAGAAAAGGGAGTTATGCGTAGGGCTGAACGTTTTAAAGTGACTTTTTAAAACGTGACTTTTGATGACACCTGCCATTTGCATGCTGTCTTCATGACTTGCTTCGAGGCTCCAGGCTTCTGAGAGCCCCGGGAAATGAGAGCTGATGAGAGAAATGCCTTTTGTTGCATGCACCCTTCTTGTCTCTTTCTTGGGCACTATCCGATTGGACCTCTTTTATGGAGCTTGCCAGGGAGAGTCTCCAAATTGTAGGACGAGTGAAACACTGCCTGCGAAGTTGCTCTCTCAAATCATCTCCTGTGGGGTATTTGGCAAAACCACAAAGGACATGATAAATCGAGGAGGTTCTTGTCTTTGCTGTTAGGATTTCCTCAATCTCTGTAACCCCAGAGAGTAAAAAAAAAAAAAAAAAAAAAGGGAGCGTGAGTAAAAGGGCTTCTGATTCCTCGTTATTACTAATTAGCATGGGCTTAATTTACTAATATGTTAACACTTCTTTTATTTGCCATTGTTGTGAAATGGGAGGCCTCCTATTAAGCGAATTAGTAAGGGGTCTTACCCAGATAAGCATTAAAACATACACTTAATTATCTTTACAATGATAGAACATACTTCTTTGCCTTATTAAGCATTTTGTAAAAACCACAATGGAATATTCTACTGATGACTCAGGCTAATCGCAAGAAACTCCAGATATGCACTGTGACTTAATACATTTTATGTGCCCAGGGCTTCTGCTGAGGTGTCTAGATACAGTCGATCCTTCGTGAAATGGCTCCGGGCAGCTGCTCTTTTTTTTTTTTTTATTCCCAAATCTTGGGTTCTGGTTTTTTTCATTTTTCTTTCCTTTTTCTTTCAAAGGAACGTCTCAGACATGTTGTCAGGTTGTGACCTCCCTCTCTCTTCTCTCTTCTTTCTGCTAATATTAGAATTCTTTTACCATCCATCCTTCCTACCCATTTCAAATCTGTGCCTTCACACCTTATAATGGGCGGGGCAAGTAGATCACTGAGCTGGTCGAACCTCACGTCAGAGTGATTAGGCACAGAGATACTATCCTAGGGGTAACGTAGAGAAAGTTTACGGAATGGAATGTGTTGTAACCTGTAACCTGAGTTGGTGAGTGTTTAAAATTCTAGGCTTCTTTTCTGTTATTGGTAATTTCTCCATGGAAATGATGTGTGCTTTCCTTAGATCTGAGCGCTCAAAGGAACGAATACGATTCTAGAATGAATCCCATATTCTGTTGTTTGCAGGCAATGAAGATGATCATGATGAGTGAGAGAGAGAGAGAGAAGAAAGATAAACATCACGGCCCCACAAATCAGTTTTGATCTTTCAGAAATCTAATTTTTTAGTTCATCTAGAGGTGATCAGACTGTAAGATAAATCATAGTGACTGTATTAGTTTCTTACGGCTGCTGTAACAAATCATCACCAACTTAGCTGCTGAAAAATGTACAACTTTATTAACTTACAGTCTGGATGTCAAAAGTCCAAAATCAGTCTCCCTGGGCTAAAGCCAAGCTGTCTGCAGGGCTAGGTCTTGCGAGAGCCTCTTGGGGACCATTTCTTCCCTGGTCTTTTTCAACTTCCAGAGGCCGTCTACATTCCTTGGCTCATGACCCCTCCCTCCATCTCTAAATCCAGCCTTGCAGAACCTCTAATCCTCTCTGACCATCTGACCTCTGCTTTCATCATCACAGCTCATACTCTGACCCTTGTCCTCCTGGCTTGTCTCCCTCCTGGCTTGGCCATTGTGATTACCCTCACCCACCAGATAATCCAAGATCATCTCTCCATCTCAAGGTCTTTAGCCACAACTGCAAAATCTTTTTTGCCATGTAAGGGTGTATATTCATAGGTTCTGGGATTAGGACCAGGGTGTCTTTGGTGAGAGGAAGGGCGCGTTACTGAGCCTACCACACTAGTACTAACCTCACGATATACTGATTTAAAATCTAGGATGGGAATTAGAATTTTAATATTTATCTAGTAGGATAACTGGCATCACTTAGTTCTCTGGACGCTCTCTTCTGCCACGCATTGGTAAGTGAGGAGACCAAATGATAGGAGCTTGCTTGGTGAACTAGAATCACACGTGGACATTGCCAAGCAACCACAGTAGCTTGAAAAATTGTCCTTTGTCCTCCACGACTCTTTCTACCCAGCTAGGCCGTACGGGCTTCTAGGATTTTTGTTGGTTTGTTTTTTGGAATAGTTCTTGAGTTTGATATCCTGACAAACTTATCCTCACTGGTTCTTTCACTAGATCTCACGAGATCTGTAACTTGTTATGTTTTCTAGTGTACAAAAAAATGGGATGAATCTGTGTTAACGTTAATCTTAATCTATACCCTAGAGGCAGTTGAAAGACCTTCGTCAGAATTTACATTTTAGGGTGAACAGTTAGCTTTTGAAATATCGTAACGGGGAACGAACACTTTCTTTAAAGATTTTTTTTTACTGTTTATTTTTGAGAGAGAGAGAGACAGAGTGCGAGTGGGGGAGGGGCAGACGGGGGGGGGGGGGAAGGGGGCGGGGCGGGGCGGGGACACACAGAACCTGAAGCAGGCTCCGGGGTCTGAGCTGTCAGACGAGGCACTCGAACTCACAACCGGTGAGATCATGACAGGAGCTGAAGTTGGACATTTACCCGACTGAGCCACCCAGGTGCCCTGAACCGACACTTTCTTTATTTGCTAGTTCAAATCTCTGAAAACCTGGGTGCAGGAAATAACTTTGCAGTGGTGCCGTGAGTTGTTTTCAAAGCAAGTGAACCCAGGTCGATGGCACATCACCGCTTGTGGCACATTCGTGGAAGAGTCCTGGCAGGCGTCATGCTGGTTATTAAAAGGCTGCCAGGAACTCACCGTCTAGAGTTGGTCCCATGACTCCCAAGTGAGCACCATGAAGCATAACTCTACCTTGTGCCCCAGAGGGGGATATTTGAATGTTGGTAAAATAGCACTAATGATTATCGCGAGTACTACGTGGCTTTAGCTGAAAGAGCCTGGTAACAGCTGGGCGGTCAGACTGATTTAAGTCAGTTCACGGTACTTGTCGATAACCTAGCTGAGGCCGTTATGGATCAGTTTACCTGGGTTATCGTTTGATCCTCTCGAATAGAATTGGAAATCATGCTAGCCTCGTTGGCGCCCTGTCTACACAGCATGTCTAACTTGGTTCCTCTTAGGTATGTGGTTGATCCGTCTCTCCCCCTTAACTCCCTTTTTTATTTTTAGGTTCTGTTGCAGACATGATCTTTTCTGCCTTTCTCTCTTATATTTTAAAGATAGACTTGGCTTCAGAGGCCTGCTGCCCGGATGTGCTGTCTACAACCGTGAAAGAACAAAGTCTGAGAATCTGGGTCATCAGCAATTTCTGCGCTGTGGCCCTTCTTCCCTTCCCTTCCCTTCCCTTCCCTTCCCTTCCCTTCCCTTCCCTTCTCTTCCCTTCCCTTCCCTTCCTTTCCTCCTTCCTTCTTCCTTTCTTATGCAGCTTTGCAATCAGTTAAGCCATCTCTGACATTGGAACAACATAATGCATAATTTAAGCGTAAACAAACTTGGGCTCAGAAATTCTTCTCAAAACTTCTCTTTGAGTCATCACTTCAACAAATATTCCTGTCAGCCACCATCCTCTTACTGGTTCTTAATTTCTTTTGAGGCAGCAAGAGATAGTAGTTACATCTTCACCGAAGGACAAACCATAGGGGAAAGGACCGGGTGAGGACTGCTTGCTTTGCATTCTTTGGTTCATCACTTCAGTTCATCAGGGAAATAAAACTGTCAGCACAGCTCTCTGGGCACGGAGGACATGGGTAGGGTATGTGATTCAAAGTATTGCCCAAGGCTAAAGCCACTGTGTAAGCCTTAATTAACTGGGACAGCCAGGGGCAGGTGCCGTAGAAGAGAACAGTATCATTATTAATGTTAATTTTTATGTGAATATTGGGCAACTCCTGGATGCATTGGTTTCGTAATTAATTTTCTTATAAGTTATGAATGTCCTAGGATAGCCCCTAAAGGAGAGCTGGAGAGAGCAATTCATTTAATTCGGCTTAGTTTTGTACAGGCTCTTCTCGTAGCCGTGTATTTATGACTACAGTTGACTTTTTGCTTTCTCGCGTGGCTTTCTAGAGCTTAGACTAGCTTTGTTTTAAGATGGAAATAGTTAATGATTACTATTATGCTGATTAGGACAGTTTAAGTTCCTCACAGAACTTGCGATTGCATTGGAGTTTCTGACACTTGAATCGGTTATGGCAGGAAATACACAGGTATTTGTCCATTAAATAAATTCCTGCTTTTTTTTTTTTAGTTGAGTTTATCCTGAAAATTGGTTTTCGTTAAGTCAAAGTATTTTGCCTAATGCAAAATATGATATATACTCTGACATTTTTTTCTCTTAAAAGTAGAATTTGTTTGCCTTCCTATTAACATTGATATTTTTTATTGTTCCTGGCCACAGATCTTTCAGTGGGAACAGGTAGGACAAGCTACTTGTGTTTGCCCCATGGCTTAGAAACAAGGCTGATAAGACTATTTTCAGTTGAACCAGATTTTCAGGTAGGACAGAAGTGTTAGAATTCAACAGAAACCCTGGGCAAGGCTGAAGTCAACCCTGGGGGTAAATGGGATAGGGGAGAGCTCAGTGGTGCAGAGAACCAGATTTTCCTTAGAGAACATGACTCCTTTTGTAAAATGAAGACAGTTAAAGGTATAGGATAACCTAAGATACTGAGAGGATTAAATGATATAATTTGCAAATGGTAGCATGAAGAGTAAGGACCCGGGAGATAGTAAACACTTAATCAAAGTTAGCTTTTTATTTGTTTTTTTAATTTATTTTTTATTTTTTTAACGTTTATTTATTTTTGAGACAGAGAGAGACAGAGCATGAATGGGGGAGGGGCAGAGAGAGAGGGAGACACAAAATCGGAAGCAGGCTCCAGGCTCTGAGCGGTCAGCCCAGAGCCCGACGCGGGGCTCAGACTCGCGGACTGCGAGATTGTGACCTGAGCTGAAGTTGGACGCTTAACCGACTGAGCCACCCAGGCGCCCCACTTTTTATTTTTTTTACGTCTCTCTCTTTTCTATTCCTTCTTCCATAAATGAATACACGCATAACTAACCAAGCAACAGGCGTGCCTTGCTGTCTTCCCTTCAGTGCTGACATCGTGGGGCTTACAAGGAAACATCGAAGTCTTCACCGAAAGGATTCCAAACAACCGGCAAGATGAATCCTAAGTGGTGACTTAGAAAATGTAAGAGAGATTGGGGCGTCTGAGTGGCTCAGTCGGTGAAGCGTCCGACTTCGGCCCAGGTCATGATCCTACGCTTCGTGGGTTCGAGCCTGAGCCCCGCATCAGACTCTGTGCTGACAGCTCGGACCTTGGAGCCTAGAGCCCGCTTCGGATTCTGTGTCTCCCTCTCTCTCTGCCCCTCCCCTGCTTGCACTCTGTCTCTCTGTGTCCCAAAAGTAAATACATATTAAAAAAAAAGAAAAAAAAAAAAGAAAATGTAAGAGAGAGATTTTCATCCGTTCCCAATATGGCACAGCATATGCATCAGAGAAATCCAGGAGGGGAAGAAGTGACTCTGGAGTGAAGAGGTCTGGGAGGAACCAATCCTTTGGATGGGTACAGAAAGTGCTCGTGGAGGTCAAGGTAGGGTGGATTGTTGGAGTATCAGGTAGGGAGGGGCAATAAAATTAAACGCATGGGGACCAGAAAGTGCAAGATGTGTTTGTGGAACAGCAAATAACTTAGGTCATTGGCAGGAAAGTACACCATTGGTGATTATTTAGTGAGGAAACGGTGTGTTAGAGTCATTCTAGGGTGGAAACTAGCAGGCATATGTACATTTTTGTTCGAACCACCTTGTAAGTGAGGTTGAAAAATACGATCACTAACATTTCAGTTGGGAATACATATTTGGTTCCTCGCTATGGTCAGAATATGGTCATTAATATGATCTACCCATAAATAAAATCGAGACAGTATAAATCCACAGGCATATGGGAGACTCTCCAGAGAACCCCTTCACATCTTCTCTCGCTGGTTTTTAAGCAGCACTCCAAGCGAATCAGATATTATACGGTGCTTATCTGATATCATATAATAGTTATCCGTGTCGATAGATGGCTCATTCTTGGCACTGGCTTTTTTTGGCCCATGGGAGATACTTATTGACCTGGCAATGGAAAATATTCAGTCTTGGATCAATTTATAAGTACTTATATCCTATTAAATTTAATTATCTATCGAAATGTATCTACTGTTGTCATAGTTTATCACTTTTGGGGGACGTTAATACTAAAATAGTACTGAACAACTTGAATAATTCATATATTCTTTACTTTGTCATCTTTTATTGAACTCTTCAAAATACTTAAACATTTTTCACCTTTATGTGGAATTACTTTATGTAGATTGACTGTCATAAAAAGAGTCTAAAGCAGCATATATGGCCCCAGTGTCAACGCTGATGCTTTTAGGATTAAAATATTTTCTTCATAAAGTAAGCAGCTAAGCTCACATCCAAGAGACATATTCTTGATGACAAATGCTTCTTCTTTTAAGATTTTTTTTTGTCATGTGTGACCATAATTAAGAATTAGAGTAATAAAGGAAGGAAGAGGAATATAATCCAGGGAAACTAAATCCGGGTGGGTCAGATGTTTCTGGACAGGTAGACATTTTTTTTTCATTTGTCAACATTGTATTATGAAAAATGTTTAACATAAATTTGAAAGTAACTATCTGTATGTCCACACCTAGATTATCCATTGACATTTTACTGTGCTTATTTGATTACATGTTTATCCATCCCTTTACCCTGCACGCGTAAAGAATTTAATTCTAACTATGTAAGGAATGACTATGTCAGAGTTCCAGTTGCTTAGATTTATGTTATCTGTGTTCCTGTTTCTGTAGCATCTACCATTACTTCCAAGCAAGATCAATGGGACAGATTAGAAGATTCTGTTCATTATATATATATATATATATATAGTTATATATATAGTTATATATATAGTTATATATATAGTTATATATATAGTTATATATATATCCTTCTTGAGCATGTTCCCAGCATGATTCTGTGGAGCTGTAAGCTTAGTTATGTAACAATCATCTGGGGAGCTTGTTAACTTGATATTCTCCCGGACTTCACTCCCCATTTATCTTAGTCAATAAATCCAACATGAGGACTAAAATCTGCATTTCTTTTTAGAAGCCTTTCAAAAAGTGCCCTAGGTGATTTTAACATGTGGTTGGATTTGAAAACTGTTGACCAAAAGAACTGTATCTTACTGGTCTTTGGAGAAGGCAAGAGCTTTTTGGGGGAAAAGTCAATAATACAATATATAACCATGAATTAAATTCTGCGGTTTACATTCTAAATACTAGAGACTTTCAGAGAGTGGAAAGACCAGTGTGGGCTAAAATATTGGTCAAAGTTTCACGGATGACAAGAGGCTTAAATGGAGTTTAAGAGAATGGGAGAGAGGTGCTGAAGAGATATGAAGTTAGTGGGTTTTGGAGTGTGTCGGATGCTAGAGAGTAGAAAATGTGAATTCCAGAAGATCTTTCAAAGAATAGCCTTGAAGGTCTTTAGCCCCTGTCCTGTCAGCAAATGACACTCGCTAGGGTTTTTAGAATCCTGATGGCAAACTATAGGTGTTGAATTCAACCATAACCTTAGGAAGAAAGAGGGATTCCCTGGAAGGTTTGCACAGCTACAGGAAGGCAGGGGTGTGGACACAGGTGGGATACAAACCCACCAGGGCTCTTTCTTCCCATTTCTCATTTCAGTTACTCCCTGCATTGGCTTCATTCACTCAGACTGGCTTCTTCCGCACGGTGACCACACAGGTCCCCGGAAGCTCTTGGTCTACATATTGCAGCTGTGCTATGTAGGAAGTAACAATGGTATGCAGTTTCAAATTCTAAAATTTCAGGATTAGGCTCTGATTGGCTCAGCCAGATTCCTGGACCAATCAGCTTCCATCCGTTCCTTTGTCCATCCCTCATCATTGTCCAACCCTCAGCCATTGCCACTGCAGCAGGCGCTGGGGTGGGTGCTGAAATTACAAACACAAAAATAACAAGCAGATTCCCCTGCTAAAGACAGAAGCTCCTTGGTAGGCCTGTAATAGCCCATTTGTAGACCTTGGCTGCACGCAGTTCTGTGCAACAGGAAGGCAGTGGGAGCAGGGGGGAGCTAGTAGATTGTGTGAGGCAGGCTATGCATCATTTCCATGCTATTTCGACATTCTGTTTCTTTTCTTATCTACTCTGTTCCGTCAAGGCTGCTTCTTTAAGATGCCAGTTCCTTGCATAAGAAGCTTTTCCTAGGCTGTGCTCTGAGTAGCACCTAGCTTGCTAAAAGGCACTGGATTTCTAACAAGTCATAATAGTTTCTGACAGGATCTCTCTTTTGAAGGAAAATATGAGAAAGCAAGGGGGATGAAAATGTCTTTGTTTTCACGGAAGCATAGTCAGAGCGAATAATTAAGAAATTGATACTCGATTCGGCAGCATTATCTGAGCTGTTAGTCAAAAGAAGGTTGGTGAGGGTGTGGGTGTGTTTGTGTTTCGGGAGGATGGCTGGAAGTTCCCGAGTCTGTTTTTGTCAATGGCTCCATCCAACTGGATGATGAGGGCAAAACTCTTCTGGTTGAGTAGAGCTGTCTATCCGAAATGCCACACTTAGAACAAGTAAATGGCTACTCGGGGGTGTGGTTTGAAGGAAAGAGATGGGGTTGTAAGTCCCAAACGACTTCCTCAACCCCATGTTCAATATCAAAATGCTTTCGTCAGAGAGACAAAATCATTTCTTCTAACTTTAAAAAAAGAGACAGGGGTGCCTGGGTGGCGCAGTCGGTTAAGCGTCCGACTTCAGCCAGGTCACGATCTCACGGTCCGTGAGTTCGAGCCCCGCGTCGGGCTCTGGGCTGATGGCTCAGAGCCTGGAGCCTGTTTCCGATTCTGTGTCTCCCTCTCTCTCTGCCCCTCCCCCGTTCATGCTCTGTCTCTCTCTGTCTGAAAAATAAACGTTGAAAAAAAAATTAAAAAAAAAAAAAAAGAGACAGACACAAATATTTCTGGAAGAGTTAGGACACTGATGTAAATTCATATCAAAATGCTAATAAAGGCTATCAAACACTTACCCCAATTTTTTTATTGTTATTATTGGATGAGGCAGGTGCATTTGCATGTGTGTTTCTGTGTGTAAATTAAGTTCGAGAAATGGATCTCAAATTCTGCCTATACACAATTTTGCCTAGAGCTGATTATGTGGTACGTTTTCTCTTTTACTTCGTACCATGCGCCATTCCTGTTTTTGAATGGGAATTCTGTCTGAAAAATAACAGCAGAGTCAGACATTGGACGCTCTTGGAATATTTATGGCTTTGACCATTTATTTTAACCGTGTGGATATTAGCATTCTATGAAGCTACTTCTCTGAAAATTTAATGCTTTTTAACAGGCACATATGAGTTAACTTTTTTCTCTCGAATCTCTTGTTGAGTAGCAGAGAATAGTTCAACATTCTTTTCCCAATGTGATATCTTTCACTAGAGCGTTATCTCCTTCAAATGACAACGTTTGGATGCAATTCAGATCAGATAAGACCTGTTATTTATTTAAGGCCCTTTAAGAACATGGCCAATTAGAGACTGTTGAATAATAGGCAGATCACTAAGGTTTCCTAGAAAGGGCTCAATAATGGGGTTTTAGAGCTCCCGTTACAAAGCATGGCGGGTTGCCTATTTTTAAAGGAATGTTTATTTTTGGAAATCTGTGATTCTCTTGTTAGCTTCACACTCCTTTGCTCGTAGGTGTCTCAGAGAAATCTGAGCTCTTGTCAGGCTATTTCTATAAAGCCACCTACTTTTTTTTTCTTTCTCATAGGTTGCTTGCAAGAAGGAATTCTAACATAAGTAAAAAATAGTTTTAATGAAACTGTACTCTGCGTGATTCAACTGACTGCAAATCAAGAATCCACCAAATTTCTATTAATGAATTACCTTGTCAATTTATTCAGCAAATACTTACTGAGGGCTTACTATGAGTCAAACACCACAGTCAATGCAACGGCTAAGCTCTCTACTCGTATTTGACGATACACAAACAAACACGTATGAACTTACACCCACAGATGGGCGTCATGTAGCAAGCAAGTGCCAGGCTGAGAATTGCCTCAGGATAATGGGCTGAGTAGTGACCACCATCAACTTCTTTCCTGAGGGTGCTAGAGACAGTCATTTTTAAGAGGGGCCACTTATGTGAGGTCCGCATGAATAGAAAAAAGTTTGGCTTGTGAAAACCTAGAAGACAGCATTCTAGGCAGAGAGAAGAATTGATTCAAAGGGCCCAAGTTGGGCATGGGCTGGGCATGTTGGGGGATGAAAACAGGTCTATGTGACAAAAGATCATGTAGAGAAGTTCAGAGAAGACCTTAGAACAAGGGTCTAGATCATGGACTGTTGTGTAGGTAGGTCAGGGGAAGAAATTTAGATTTTAAGTACAAGGAAAAGCCATTGGAAAGTTTTCAGGAGAGGAGTGGCATGACTGATTTAATTTTTCTGTAGGAGCTGGATTGTAGGAAACAAGCATAGAAGACAGGAAATCAATTATGAGGGAATCGTAGTAAGCTAGGCCAGTGGCTTCAAGGCACAGCTGACGTAGCCCAGAGAGCCTACAGGATAGTAACCTCTTCGATTGGAGAAAGAAAATATTAGATGTGTGTGTGTATATGTGTGTGTGTGTGTGCATATATTGCAATTTTTTTTCTTTAAAACCTTCTATTTCTATATTATATAATGCATAATATACGAATGCCTCCATACGAATATTATTTATAAATAAATCAACGTACATAATGGGTGTGTATGTGTTCAAAACTATTTTATTGACGCAGGTATGATCCAAAAGTTTGGAAGTCACCGGTCTAGGTGTCAGATGATGATGGCTTGGATTTGGCAGTGTAGTGGAGAAGAGAAGTCGATGCAATTGGGGTAAGGTTGGAAGGTGAAATCAACAAGATCTGTTGGTGAATTGGGTTGCGACGGGCGTAGTGGGGGGGGCGTGAGAACACTTACGTCTCAAGACACAGTCCAGCCCCCTGGGAGCCTTGCAGCCCTGTATTTTCCTGACTGAGGACTGGCTGGGGCTGTACTCATTTTCAAGTTTTTGGTTACTTGCTACTTTCCCCCACAATATGGCTATTTCCTCAAGACAAAATAAATAGCTCTTCAGGGCCACCCCTGTATGACATCGGGGGCCACGATTAGCTTTTTGATCTCTGGGGTTGTGTTCTATGGAGTTGTGCCCCAGGACAAACAGTTCAAAATCATACATTGAAAAGATGCCGTGTGTGTGTGTGTGTGTGTGTACACGCACACGCGCGCACGTGTCTTTAAGAGTCTTTTCTCATAGAGTGACGCTGGTTTAGGTGTATTCCCCACCCGCCTCCCAGATGAGGGTCTTTACCTGAGACCACAGAAACAAAGGAATAACTTGAGATTAGTTAACCACGTTATGTCTGCGAGCTGAGGCCTCTTGGATGAGAAGTGACTTCCGGTGCGATCTGGAGCCCAGAACTGAGGCTCTCATTTCTTCCTACTGAAGATGGTTATAGAAGAATGTGACCTGGGGTGTAGGGATCTCCACATCTCTGCTTTTGCCTTTCCCAGGTTCGATGCACCATGGAAAACCTGCTCTCCTCCTCTTCCACGCTCCCCCGGATAACCCACCCACACCCAAGGCGTTAGTGAACTACATTCATCTTAATTAAAATTTTGTCCCCAGAAGCTATTTTCCTTTCCTGTGTCCATTCTTATCTCTACATTCAGAGAGGCTTTCCCTCACACAGCCCTGCACCTGGCTTGACCTCCCTCGGCCTGCTTTATCACGAAAACTGTTTCCTTCTTTACCCCGCATCATGCTAGGTGCTCTGGCGATTATCTTCTGGACAAACCCGCTCCTTCACTGAGATGGAACCCATGCACCAACTCCTACAAAGATCAAACTCTCTCTGTGTTGTTAGAAGGAGATTACAATAATTGTTACATGTTACCCATCATATTGTTACTACGATAACGTGAATTCCAAGTGAGGGACCAACAAATGAACTGTTGGAATATGATCTGTATTTACATGAGACCATTTGTTGGAATATGATCTATATTTACATTAGACACCGTCTTTTTCTTGCAAACGCAGGAACGTAGCCTTCGGTTAGTTGCCGAAAGCACAGTGAACTCTATGTATCCTGGGGTGAAGAATGTGACGTTTTTTCCTAAGGAACAGGACAATTATCTTTTATAGTATTACAATGTTTTAGTTTCTCATGGTAAACAAAATACTACACGAGCAGTTAGAGTTGGTTTTGTTGTTCCATTTTTATTTAAAAAAAAAAATTTTTTTTTTCAACGTTTATTTATTTTTGGGACAGAGAGAGACAGAGCATGAACAGGGGAGGGGCAGAGAGAGAGGGAGACACAGAATCGGAAACAGGCTCCAGGCTCCGAGCCATCAGCCCAGAGCCTGACGCGGGGCTCGAACTCCCGGACCGCGAGATCGTGACCTGGCTGAAGTCAGACGCTTAATCGACTGCGCCACCCAGGCGCCCCTGTTGTTCCATTTTTAATAGGGACACAAAGCCATCGTTTTCTAGTAGAAAGCCGTAGAAAGCCCACTCTGCCATTTTGTTGCCGTTGTTTGTCTTGGGAGGAAACTGAGGCTCGGATGCTGTGTTTTGGTCCTGAATATGTGGAAAACAGTTGAGACAAAACCTCCCCTCTCCAGCAACTGAAAATCAACCCAGGGAAATGGACCATATATGCACAAGATGATTCAAGGTGCTTGGTGCTCAGAAGCCAAGCAGAAAACCCATCATTTCACTTGACAAATCCTGTTTGTCTGTAGCCTGACTAGGAGAACCACAGCAGTATATCAGGATTGGAGTTTGAATAAAAAGATGAAAGCATAGGTGGAAAAAGAAAAATCTTCAGTTCTGCGTACTCTTCTAGTACCTGAAGACTTCCCCACCTGTATTAATTTTTTATTGTTGTTATTAAAAAAATCACCACAGGGGCGCCTGGGTGGCGCAGTCGGTTAAGCCTCCAACTTCAGCCAGGTCACGATCTCCCGGTCCGTGAGTTCGAGCCCCGAGTCGGGCTCTGGGCTGATGGCTCGGAGCCTGGAGCCTGTTTCCGATTCTGTGTCTCCCTCTCGCTCTGCCCCTCCCCCGTTCATGCTCTGGCTCTCTCTGTCCCCAAAAAATAAATAAATGTTGAAAAAAAATTTTTTTAAAAATCACCACAAATTCGATGGCTTGAAATACACAACTCTATTAACTTATAGTTCTGGAGGTCTGAAATCCAAGATCAGTCTCTGAGATGAAATCAAGGTGGCAGCGAGGGTGCATTCCTTCTCGAGTCTCTAGAGTCTGTTTCCTTGCCTTTTGTAACTTCTAGAAGCTTCCTTTGTTCTTTAGCTTGAGGTGTCATGTCCAACTTGAAAGCCAGCCGCATAGAGGGCCCAAATGTTTCTCTCTGTCCCTTTGCTTTTTTTTTTTTAATTACGTCCCCTTCTTTCTTGCTCTGACCCTCAAGCCTTCCTCCCATAAAGATTCTTCTGATTAGATAAGGCCTGCCTAAATAGTCCAGGGTAATTTTCCCATCTCAAGATCTTAGTCACATCTGCAAAGTCCCTTTGGCCACGTCGGGCGACCCGTTCTCAGGTTCTGAGGATTAGAGCCTGGACATCGTTGGGGGCCATCCGTCTTTGTTCGGTGTCACCTTTCAGTTCAGAAGCTGGACTTTTATCCAGAAGCTCACTTTCCAAGGTGAGGAGAGTGAGGCACTCGCCTGAGGGGAAAAAGTTAAGGGACCACTAAAAAGAAAAACCAGTTATCAAGGTAGCATTTTATTTCTTTATTTTTCAGCTAAGACGGCAAAGGAGAAGGTTTATCGTACACGTGTTGCATTCAGCCACAAATGAAAATCCAAGTAGTCCCGAAAGTCACAAGTCCAGAGCCAAGGACCGAAAGGGACTGTTTTGGTCTCTCAAAGGTGGTCGTTGTGATCAGATGGCAATGGATGTTCTAGATCCACTGAATGAAGTTCTAGAAGGTAGGCAGGAAGTTCAACAATTGGTACCAGTGTCCCTGGCCTCTGGCTTTCCTTATTTCTGTTCCTGTGGCTCCACAGGTGCACGAGCTAGTGGTTCCCTTGGACCTCTGCCTCCTCTTCTTTTATGCCCCGGCCTGCGCATTCGCTTCTCCCTCCGCTCAGCTCTCGCGGCACAGAGGTTTCCAAGAAGATGGCGCTAAGGCCGAGAAAGCCTCGAGATAACGTTTTGGTACAATATTAAAAAAAAAAAAATTGCAATTTCAAAAATCGATACTAGACTGCTTTAGTTGTTGTTTTTTTTTTAATTTTGTGTTTATTTTTTAAAATTCACATCCGCATTCGTTAGCGTATCGTGCAACAATGATTTCGGGAGTAGATTCCTTAGTGCCCCTTCCTCAGCCCATTTCCCGCCTCCCCGCCCCCCCCACACACAACCCCTCCAGGAACGCTCCGTTTGTTCTCCGCATTTATGAGTCTCTTATATACCAGACCGTTTCAAATAAAGACGAGATCAGCATTATACTTTTTTTTTTGCAGGTGGTTTTCATGCTGGCCACTGAGGGAGCTAGGGCGGAGAGTGTGGCTGGTCTCACAGGTAGGAGCTGCTGGGTCAGGGCCTTGGCCTTGGGAAAATATCGGCGGCTTTTGGGCCATTGGGTGGTGTAACTTATGTGCCTGGTCACACAGCCAAGCCATAAACCTATTCTCTGACTCCGCTGAAGATTCTGAGAGCTACCTATTATCCTTGACTAAATCCCTTTTCTGCTTTAACAGCCAATTTGCTGTTGTTAGCAGCTAACAATGCTGAATGATGTCATTTATCATAATAAGGACTACCTAATTTGCTTAGGACAGCCAAGTCAGAGCCACAGACATGCATCAGTGTTGAAAGAGCAGCCTGGCTGTGACTTAACCAAAGAAACGAAGCATGGACACTTCATCTAAAAACCCGACCCTAATATTCTCCGGAATCTAAAAATAAAAACTTTACTTCTCAGTTCCTTACCTGCTTACTCCCCCGGTTCCAAATTAGTAGCTTATCGGGGATTTTATTAGTAATAAAAAGATATCGACAGATCAATTCTGGTTGGAATCAATCCTATATGAGGTGCTGGAAGGTGCTTTCTGATATAAGCCTCCTTTCTCTCTCTCTGCTTTTTATACAGGGTAGAATTGTTGGTGATTCCAAATTCCCAGACCTTATCTTCTACTTCTTAAGTTAGCTGGTCTTTCGTTGGTGGGTAAAAGATGATGCTGTGACCGTTTACTTCAAAATTTTCAGAGGGTATCTGGTTCACGCCAGTACATTTTTGTTCTTTCTTGATTCTTTCTTTCTTAAAATATTTCTTATCTTTTTTGTCCAAATCAGTTGGATTGAATTGGCTATATATTAGAATCGACTGTACATTCAGAAAATAATTCCTTTAATGATGATAAGGGACCGAAGGGTTCTGGCTTAAGATGGCTAAGCGGAAGGATCCGGAACTCACCTCACCCCATAGACACGCTGAATCTATTGCTACATACAGAGCAATTTCCTCTGGGAGGCGGAGGGAGAAAACATAGCAAGAGACTGATCGCTGAGATCACATCATAACTCTGTGTCTGGTAGAAAATAACATATAAAACATAAGCAAACGTTGACCATGTTTTACTAATCACTATAGTAATTACTATAACAATTACTATAGTTTAAGGTGGTTTATGACTGTTTGACCCATGGGACAGTATAATTTATGACTGTGACCAAATCATTGTCCTTCTGTACTGAACGATGTGGAGAATATCCTTTCTTTGATCTCTTTTGAGGAAAACGAATCCATATTTGTTTTCTGGGTACGGACAAAATACCCGACATTGCCAATACCGGAGATAAAAGAAAAAACTATAAGGCTTGCCTCTAGGAACTTACAATTTAATCGGAGAATGGAAGTTTTTATTTAAGAAAAACTATGGCGTAAGATATGAGAATGTATGGAATCAAGTGCAAAATCATAGGGTACAATCTGAGCCTTACGTAGGTTGAAGGTTTAGACATTTATTTAATTTTTTTTACATTTATTTCGAGACACAGAGAGAGAGCATACGCAAGGGAGGGGCAGAGGGAGGGAGACAGAAAATCCCAGTGTCTGAGCTGTCAACAGGGAGCCCAATGCAGGGCTCAAACTCACCAATCAGGAGATCACGACCGGAGGCAAAATCAAGAGTCGGACGCTCAACTGACTGAGCCTCCCAGGCGCCCCTAGACATTTATTTAGATGAATGGTGGCCAGAGCCCTCTGAGTGGGCTTTCTTGAGAATGATTATGGTGCACCCTTCTTCTCCGCTAGAGAAACTTCAAAATTTAGAATATGAATGAAAGAACATGATATGAATTACATTCATATTTAATTGAGATGATGACTTAAAGAAGGCTGGAATGGATAGCACAAGAAGTAGGTGGTTATCAGCTTGGACCGAACCAAGAAAGTATAAACCACTTAGGGTATTTCCGGCATAGAGGTGTTTAAAACGGGGAGTTAGATCATCAAAGTGTTGGGAAGGATGCAAGAGCAGAAGAGGGAGGGCGTTTTCAGAGATAAAGGGCTCCAGGGGGCTGTTGTCAGCCCTGTAGCCCCCGGCCCATCTGCCCCAAGCTGCCTCTGGTGATCTGTTGCTAAACAATACAACCTAGAGCAGTGTATTGCAGGGACCATAGGAGCTGATACCTACTGCTTCCGCCTGAGGAGGAAACGTCCCTTCTCTTTTCCCTCCCTCTAATCTCCCGTGAAAGTCTCCTTTGGCAGGACCCCCACTGGAGCCCTGCTGGCAAAGGAGCCTGTGAAATGTACTTTACAGGCTTCTAGTTCCTGCTAGGAGCTAGACACTCTCTGGCTCAGGAGTGACATGATGCCAGTGCTGTTTTCGAGAGAGTTCTCCAGCGGTGGCTGTTCCCGATAATGCTTTTCTTTCTTTTTTTTTTTTCCTCTTCTAACTTACCCAGTCTCCCCTTGCCACTGCCTTTGGGTTTGGTTTTGCCTTGTTATCATCTGCCACAGTAGCCTTTTACACGCATTTTATAGGACTTAGTTTTACCTCCCTAACTGGGCTTTTAAAGATGGGGAGCACAACTTGATTTATTAGCGAAGAATTTGCTGTAGAGGGAACAAAACAGTCTTCGTGGTGCCGATGACAGAGCAGGGAGAAAGACATTTATAATCTGCTCTCAAGCTTGTATTCCAGCACAGGAGGCTGTGAATGAAGAAATCAATGCATATTTCATATTATTTGGGGACAAATGCTGTGAAGAAGAATAAAGTAGGGTAAAGTGAAAGAGACAGATGACGGTGGGGATGGTGGGAGGCTATCTGAGACCTGGCGGCCAGGGACAGATTTTCTGCTAAGCGGGCCTGTGGGATACGAGATAGGGAGTCACGCGCACATCCAGGGTGGGAGCTTTCCAGGCAGGGAACAGCAAACGCAGACTTGAGACAGCAGCTAAATGATGTGTCAGAGGAACAAGGAGTCTCGGGAACCGGGGAGGAGAGAGTGAGGGAAGGCGGTGAGAAATCTGACCAGCATGGGGAGGAGAAAGGGGTAAAGACTGCATAAGACATATATCTTTTGTATTCCTCATAGTGTTTGTTTCTTTCTGGCAAGGTAACGTGTTTAACCCCAGTCTTCAAACCCAACACCCCCCTCCTCACCCATTATCTTTTTTCCTTTTTGTATATTCTGTTTCTTTTCCTCTCTGAGGTGACTCCTTAGCAACATTTCTTTTTCCCTTTATTAAATTGCAAGACCACTTTCCAGAACGAGGTGTATAGATCAGCTATTCCTGCAGGCAGGTTGCCTTAGCAACAGGGAAAATCTTACCCATTTCAGCAAAACCTTATCAATAAAGAAGTCTCATAAGAGACTAATGTGCACATCATTAAAGGTCTGCCCTGCTCTTCCTCCGTCCTCTCCACGGCGATTCTCATCGCTAATGAGGTGAATGCCTGTTGACTGAATGGCGTCCCAGGAGCGGACGCTAAGATAGCCTAATAAGAGAACGATCCTTAGCAGTCGCAGTAGACGACCCCGAGTTACCATAATGTTTTGGCTTCCTAGTTGTACCACCCGCGTTCTGATGTTGCTCAGGCAGGGTTCCATGTGGAACCCTGGCATCTGGTTGGACTCACCCGTATCCATTGCCTCGACACCTTGGGCAATGAGAAGGCGGGTGTCTAGAAGGAGGAAGAGTGTATCCAGTCTTGCCAACTGCAGCCTATGAATGAGCAGGTATGTGGGTCCCTGAAGGGACAAAAGGAAGTTTAAAAAAAAACCACAAACAAACATACATCACAAACCTTTCAGGTTAAAACTGAAGATACTTAATGCCTCCGAGATACATTATACAATTTATGGTAAAAAACAAAGTATATAAACTAAGACTTCTTCATTACAATAAGTTGTATTTCTGGTCTTAAATATTTATTAGAAATCTAAAGAAGAAGCTTTGTATTCAGAGAAACAATATATATACACACATATACATATACACATACATATACGCCTAAATACATATCTATCTATCTATCTATCTATCATCTATCACTTATATCTATTAATTGATTGGCTGGTTGATTGATTAGAATTGGCTCACATGATTCTGGGGGCAGGCAATACCTAAATTAGTAGGGTAGACTTGTAGGCTGGAAATTCAGGTAAAAGTTGATGTGTCTGTCTTGAGTCCACAGGGCATCATGCCAGAAGGCAGGCAGGATTTCTATGTTAAAGTTTTGGGAGAATTTTTTTTTTTTTTTTCCCGGAGGAAACCTCGGTCTTTGCTCTTAAGGTCAACTGATTGGATGTGGCCCATCAATTTATGGCGAGTAACCTGCGTTGCTCAAAGTATATTGATTTAAATA
Organism: Prionailurus viverrinus; assembly: GCF_022837055.1. Lineage (NCBI taxonomy): Eukaryota > Metazoa > Chordata > Mammalia > Carnivora > Felidae > Prionailurus > Prionailurus viverrinus. The sequence continues at coordinate 226,814,693 of NC_062561.1, read as the reverse complement.
TTGGGGTGCCTGAATGGTTCAGTTGGTTAAGCGTCTGACTCTTGACTTCGGGTCAGGTCATGATCTCATGGTTTGTGAGTTTGAGCCCCATATCAGGTTCTGCACGGACAGGGCGGAACCTAGTTGGGGTTCCATCTCCCTCTCTCTCGGCCCCTCCTCCCCTCTCTCAAAATAAATGAAAAAAAAAAAGTATATTAATTTAAATGTTAATCACATCTGTAAATACCTTCACCAACACTGAGACTGGTGTTTGACCAAACAACTGGGCAATGGAGCCTACCCACATTGACACGTAAGATTAACCATCACAAAGCTCAAAATAAGAGATTTGACTTTGATATCTCTCTTTTCTAAGGGTAGTTTCTTTTTTTTTTTAAATGTGAGGGAATAAAAAGGAAGTGAAGCTAGGATCCAGAAGAAATATGGCAGCTAGAATAAAAGTGATTCTAGTAATTCTATCAACTTCCTTATCCTTTTTTTTTTTTTATTTCCTTAATTATAGAACTTTTATATGGCAAAACCATTAGGGAAACATTCAGCAGGCTGATGAATCAGAATTTGCTTTATAATTATTTTATGTAGTACCATGAAGTTAAAAAATAATCTTGTACTTTGACAACAGAAAACTGCTACATATCCTGGATAAAATTAAAATCTGTATAATTTGAGGCTTTTTCGGTAAGTAAATAATGCCTTTCATTAATGTGGTATGGTTTGATTAAAACAAGTAATAATTGGCTTTGGCAATAAACATGTATAAAGGACTAATATCAATGAATTCACCGGTCTTGGGTTTTGTCTCCACAGGGATGTCTCTCTCTGTGGCTGTGTGGCTATAGTTTATGTGTATTTGTGCAGTATTTTATGATTATCAGTTTCTATCATTAGATGATCTTCTCCTGCAAAGCAGGAGTCACGGCTTCCATGTTTTGGTAACATTCTTTCCCATCTGATACGGTCTCTGCTGATCCTGGACCTATAATGATATTGTGAACCCGTGAGTATGGCCACACTGTGACAGTTAGTTTTATGTGTCAACTTGCCTAGGCTATAGTAACCAGTTATTTAATGGAATTCTGCTGTGAAAGTATTTTGTGCATGTGGTTGATATCTACAATCAACTGACTTTAAGGGAATTGCCCATGATAATATGGATGGGTTTTATCCAATTAGTTGAAGGCCTTAAGAGCAAAAACTGAGTTTTCTTAAATGAAGAAGAAGTTACACCTCAAGACTGTAACATAGAAATCCTGCCTGAGTTTCTAGTCTGTCACCTGCCCTATGGTTTTCAGACTCGCCAGCCTTTACAATCATATAAGCCAAATGCTTGAAATAAATCTCTTAAAAATTTCATATATACTGAATACATATGTACACATGCATATATGTGTATATGCGTATGTATATATTTGTATATACATACCCTACTGGTTCGGTTTCTCCGGAGAACCCTGAATAATACCCACACAAATATTGCTTTGGTTTGATTCATTCATTTGCGTTATTGAACTTGGAATGGATCTGTTAAAAATTAGTGTCTATATGAGACTGCTTAGCCCAATGGAAATAAGTCATTTAGGCCATGATGCTGTGGAGCAAATAGCTATTTTACTGGGGATGGCTAACAACTTGTAAAACCTTTTACAGGTTAGATTGAATGTAGGGTTTATTAAACTAGACAGTATCATCTTATAAATCTAATTTTTGTTGGTTGTGGGATTCAACATGGAAAGTATTAATTAATTAAATATTAATTAAATATTCCTTAGCATTGGATGTCTAGTAAAAAAAAATAGATTAATATCATGGCAATGCCTAAAATCATGACCGTTTGTAAACTGTATGGATCCCTCTGCAAATGAAAGCATCCATGAGCAGGAGGGTTGAGAACATTTATCATGTCAGATGGATGAAGTTCCAAGCATGTGGTAAGGATCCTTGCATGAAATTTCAGTCCCTTAAAAAAGGATGCCGGAACCTGAGCTTGGTTTAAAAAACAAATACCAGCCAAGGGATGTGGCTTAGTTTTCTGAAAAAGGACACTAAGTTAGAGAACAGCAGGGACGCTCAGGGTGTGGACTAATTACCATCAGTACATCTGTTTGAGAAGGCGCTTTGTGTAGATGCATTCTCAGTACTATTTCAGAAATGCAGACACAAATATACAGTCTTAAGAAACCCGGCCCGGAGTCACTTTGTGACGGAGGGCAGAGAACTGGCAAGGGTTTCTTTTTGTTTTTTTTTTTTAAATTTTTTTTTTCTTAACGTTTTATTTATTTTTGAGACAGAGAGAGACAGAGCATGAACAGGGGAGGGTCAGAGAGAGAGGGAGACACAGAATCTGAAACAGGCTCCAGGCTCTGAGCTGTCAGCACAGAGCCCGACGCGGGGCTAGAACTCATGGACCACGAGATCGTGACCTGAGCCGAAGTCGGACACTCAACCGACTGAGCCGCCCAGGTGCCCCTAGGGTTTCTTAAAAGAGAATTTTCTGTGTGGGTGTGAAAACATGTGGTTTTACAAATTATCACGAGTGCCACCAAACCCACAATTTTATTACTCACATAAAATGTTCTTCTGCTTTCTTGAGTTAACCAATGAAATCTGGGAAGTCTGACATATGATTATTTATTACAGGTTGGGCCAGCCTGGTCCAGAAAGTACAGGCTCAGAGGGGATGGTTTTGGGCGATTTGAGTCAGACGTAACATATGGGCCCCTCTCTGCTCTTTTGTCAAGTCTGGTGACTTTTCACCTGCCTTCGGTCTCCAGGGCTCCTGGTCAAGTTACTCCTCCAATAATTTGCTTCCTGACATTATCTTCCTCTGACCAGTTTTCTTCCTCCACTCTGCTGATTCTCCTTTTTCTCCCCCTCTGGCTTGCCGAAATGCTTTCTTCCTTACAGAATGGCATTGAAGACACCCCTAAGTGCCTTAGCACCAAAATTAAGTCATTTCAGGTGATAATTTTTTCATCGATGGAAAAAAAGAATCCCAGTCCCGTCTTCTCATATCTTCCCCTCTCTCCTGCTTGCCACTGGTGAAGAAGAGGGTATGTTGAAATCACAAGAAAACATGGAATTATGTTGAGAATCCTCCAAAATTGGCCATCGAATGGTTTCGGGTTGTGTTATGGCTGCCGCCCTCAGAAGAATCTGGAAGACCTCTGTCTACTCCTGTGGGAGACAGAGGGGAACAGCAACTCAGAGAAGAGCTTCCTCTAGAATAGAACCAAGGACATGGGCCTCTGAGGCCCAGCCTGGTAACACGTGTGGGGACACCCTGGGCCTTGTGGGTAGATCAGGATAAAAAGAGTGGGAGTGAGTTGGGCACCCCCCTCGCTCATGCGGAGACTAAAGGGTGTCCTTGGGAAAAGAACAGAAATGCTTTCACACGCCCTTCAAGTGTGCATGTTTGCGGACAGCCGGTCTTGTCCTGGGAGAGGACGACACCTACCTGCCCTTCCTGCCATCGTGACCATGTAGCACCCCACCTGTTCTGGGAGGTGCGCTTGAGAGGTAGCGGTTGTTCCAGTCTCTCTTCTGTCATGTGACCAAAGCATCACCCTTCCTACTTCTAGCTGCCTTCCAGAGGTATGACTCAGATCTCCGCATGTGTGCAGAATCCGGCCTGCCCACGCCCTCCGTGTCCTTCCCTGTTTCCCTCTCGCATCTCGTGCTCTTGATTCCCAAAGACAACACTCTTCTCCCAATCAAGAAGCTTGGCACTTTGGACTTCTCCTTGACTCTTCTTCACGTCTGATCATTCATGTGTGGTCGGCTTCAAGTTCTGCAGCTTGTTGGCCCGTGGTTCATGTTGTGTAGCTATTCTCCTTCTTCCAGGGGCTTTGTGAATGCTCTGTCTGAGACTGATTTACCTCGTGGGACAGCCTTCTCATTGGCTTGTTCCTCTTTCCTCTCCCTTCCAAGCTAAATCCTTTAGCTAGACTTGCTGTCTTAAAAAAAGATCCTCTTATCTCTCTGCTGTTATTCAGAAACTCTCAGTTTATATCCCTTTGCTTGGTTTCCAGAACCCTCTCGTCATTCCTCAAGCATTCTTATTTCTCCATCAGAGTGTCTTCACTGCATTGGAAAGGTCCTGTGGCCAGAGGGACAGAGGCTGCTTATTCTTACCTGGCTGTCTTTCTCTTCCTCTTCATCTATGCCTGTTAGCAAGGACGATTTAAGTTCTTGTGGCCCTCCCTTGGTACTTTGAAGCCCGGCATCACTTCCTTTGCATGGCTGGGCTCCTTTCATTTCTCAGATGCTTAGCACCCCTTTCGTGTTTCCTCTCCAGTGCTCACTATTGACTACAGATCTTGACTACATCTTGGTGGGCACTGTACCCGGGGTGAGGGAAGAACGTGGTCTTCCTCCCCATGAAAGCAAGGGCTCAACAGGCCATCTTGGATGACCACACCAACCTGGAAATGGGGCACCACATTTCCTTGTAGCCACCAAAGAAAGCCCTCCACAAAGCCTTCATGGCAATGTAGGTTTCACCAAAGATCTCCGGGGAGACGGCTGGAGAGGGCGTCCGTTACACGACCGGTAATCACGATCCCTCTTGCTAAGGACTGAGAGCGATATCATTTCCTGTCTCTGTGTTAAACAATACTGGGACCAAGCCTACTTTCCTGTCCTCGTGTTACCTGGAGTCAGGGATAGCTGTGTGTGTGTGAAACGACACGGATGACCATTCAACAAAACAAGCAAAACAAAACAAAACACAGTAACAGAAATCTATGCTGCTCACTCCAGAAGACACTTGCTCCTGGAAGACCAGACTGTGGATCACCGAGGAGCTTGCTCTTCGGGGCCCTCTTCAAAATCTCCACCTCACTGTCCCCATCAAGCCACAGCTGTTAGGTTCTGGTTCTGGCCAACCCCACCCGGTTCCCTGCTTGGAAGACCCACCTGAAGATGACCCAGGACTCAAAATTCCATACGTGTGTTTTCACAGTTTCTCCGTTTTGAGACACCGCTACGCTCTGTCAGGTCTTGTTTTGTCAAGTACTGTTACCATGGAAAGTTAATAAGCTACACTTTGCTTGAGCAACAGATGTGCCTGGTGGCTTTTTGGGAAACTGATGAAAAGATCTTTCTGTCTCCCTCAGAGTCCGCCATCTTCTAGGCTTTTAATCTCTCATCGTGTGGCTCCTAACTGAGCCTCTGCCCCCAATTCCTCTTCCACAGGCAAGGAAATTTAGGTCAGCCTGACTGACAAACCCAGACGCCTTGGAGGGCCAACCGTCAGGTAGGCTTACCTAACATCTACCCAACAAGGTGGCTCTCTCTCCGCAGAAATTAATATGATGGTCCCGGTAATGTTAAATAGCGTAACTCTACCTGCAGTCTGGATGGCGTAGAAGCCTCTGTGGAGTCTTTATGCATTGCTTTTCATTTCTTTCCTCTCTACCTATCGCAGGAGGCTGAAAACAGCTGCCTAGCAGCTGCTCAAGAAATTGTTTGAAAGAGTAGAATCAGCAAGAAAACATTCAGAACCCTGACTTGACCATACTTCCTCTCTTCTCAGGACAGGAGAGTTTGTTTTTTGTGTGGGTATAGTTTTACACAAGGATTATAGTCCTCTCCAACCAACTTCTCCTGTTTTAACACCATGGCGTGTCAACGTCTCTGATTTCAAACAAAAAAAAGTAAGAAAGGATATGAGGATACCCAGAAATTCTTCGGGATTAACCAGTGTTTCTGTAACCCTTTTGGAAGCATGGTGGGATTTTTTAGAGCACAAGTGCACTTTTAAAAGTTCCCTATAAATGTAATTTTTAACGACTATATAACATTCCATCTGAATCCCATTCAGTAATTTTCCTTACGGCTTCCTTATTGATAGGCATTTTGGTTGTTTATAATGTTTTAAGATTTTGAACATTCCTAAGAACAAATCCTTGTCTGCATTCCTTACTGTTTCCTTTCAGGGTAGATTTCTGGTAGTGGCATTCCTGCATACAGAGCGATGGTTATTTAAACGTCTTTAACTAGGGTTGGGGGCGGGGTGCCTGGCTGGCTCAGTTGGTTGAGTGTCTGACTCCTGTTCAGTCAGCTGAGAGCTCAAGTCTTGCTCTCAGGGTTGTGAGTTCCAGTCCTGTATTGGGCTCCACCGGGGGGTGGGGGTCGGTGGAGCCTACTTAAAACACAAAATGAAACAAACAAACAAAACATTAAAAAAAAAAAAGCAGTGAAAATCTGTAACTAGACATTGTACACGGGTCTCCCTTTGGAGATTTGAGATGTCCCTTGTGAGGTGGTTTAATTTATGGCAGGGAAAAAAATATGCTGAGTTAGTTGTCAGCACGATCTGCTGACCATGTTTGTACGGAAATCGACCTTTTGAATAACAGTGAACACCAAGTTCTATCTTTGCTTTTATGTATTTAGTTTTTAAAATTATTTCTTTTTGAGAGGGAGAGAGAGAGCACAAGCATGGGAGGGGCAGAGAAAGAGGGAGACAGAATCCCAAGCAGGCTCCAGGCTCCGAGCTGTCAGCACAGAGCCCGACGCGGGGCTTGGACTCACCGACCTGAGATCATGACCTGAGCCGAAGTCGGACGCTCAACCGACTGAGCCGCCTGGGCGCCCCCACCTTTGCTTTTAAACAATCACAAGCAGACCTACTGGACGGTGGCTGGGGTCTGTCTGTTTAGGGAGAAACCGTAACCATTTCAAACGCAAGGTTCCGGAAAGGTGGTGCTTCTCGGCTTCACCGGAGCTGCAGCCAGCCCGCGCTTCCTGGAGAACGCAGAGGCATGGTCCTGGGGCTCCTTCCTGGCCCAGGTGGGACATTCATGCATTCCCATTTGGGACCATCGTCCTGCCTTGGGATTACTTTCTCTGTGTTCTTTTTTTTTTTTTTTCACTAGAACACGTTGTACTTTTGAAAAGCCAGACCCTCTTTTCTCTCCTCCCTTATGCTGTGTTGAGAGTGGTGCCTTTCCCCAAATTGTCTAACCAAGCAGAGTAATTAGTGCCCAAGGAGACAGGAGGCCCGACTGCCTTTCCCGAATGAATGGTTTTCATGGGAACAGTGTGAACGCACTGGACTCAGCAAGGAAACTTGCCAGTGACCTTGTTTGGTGCCGGCCCTGCTGTTTGGTTTTCTAGAACTTGTTTATATTGCTGATGCTCTAATAAACAGCCCTTTTCACGGGGGCAAATCCTTGAAATAGTTCTATTCCCAACATGAGTCCCTATTGCCGGTCAGATGCTCCCGCACGTAATTAGCTGAGTGGTTGTTGTTCTCTGGTACGTGGGCTCAGAAATCGGTAAGCCCCTGGTCTTTTACCCCTTGTGTGAAGGTTTTCTTCAGCTACTCAGTCTTCAAATGTTCATCAATTGGCCAAGCGGGTCAGATTCTGTTTGGGGCACTGGGGAGGGAGTGATGGATGAGACAGACAAGGCCCCGTTTCTCATGGAGCTTACTATCTCATGGAGCTTACCGTCTCATGGGTGTAGTCGGACAATAAACAGATAAATAAATACGAAAGGTGTCAGATGCTGATAAGGAATGCAGAAAATTAGAATAGCCTGCTGTGACGGTGAATTTCTACCCCTGTTCGCGTGATCTAGGAAGGCATATCTGAGCTAAATTCTGAATAAGGGCTCAGATTGACCTGTTTAGAAGAGGGTTGGAACGTGTCAGGACAAGGAAGAAGTAAGTATAAATCCCCAAGGCAAGGAAAAGATTGGTGGAGTTGATAAACAGAAAACCCAAAGGAAGGCCACATGGAAAGGACTTGAGTAAGGGGGTGTGGTATGTGATAAGGTTTGACAAATAGTCAGAGGCCAATCACAAGGGGCCTTGAAAGCCAGAATGAGGTGACAGGGTTTTATTCTAAGTGTGATAGGAAGCCATGAAGATTTTGTTTTTCAGGTTATGTATTTATTTTGAGAGAGACAGAGAACAGCATGAGTGGGGGAGGGGCAGAGAAGGAGAGAGAGAGAGAGGGAGAGGGAGACAGAGAATCCCAAGCAGGCTCCGCACTGTCAGCACAGAGCCTGATGTGGGGCTTGAACCCACGAACTGTGACGTCATGACCTGAGACAAGGCCAAGAGTCGGATGCTTAACTGACTGAGCCACCCGGGGTGGGGGGGCCCAAAAGCCATGAAGAATTTTAGGCGCTGAGTGACATATTGTGATCTATGTTTTTATTAAATTTTTTTTTTCAACGTTTATTTATTTTTGGGACAGAGAGAGACAGAGCATGAATGGGGGAGGGGCAGAGAGAGAGGGAGACACAGAATGGGAAACAGGCTCCAGGCTCTGAGCCATCAGCCCAGAGCCCGACGCGGGGCTCGAACCCACGGACCGTGAGATCGTGACCTGGCTGAAGTCGGACGCTTAACCGACTGCGCCACCCAGGCGCCCCTATGTTTTTAGAAACCCATTCTGCTGGCGATTTATTAACCGCCTGGCAGGAACAGAGGAAGCCACAAGGCCACTGAGGAGGCCATGCAGAGGGGATCCCGGAGGGAGATGGGAACTGACTGAGCTAGAAAGGCATCAGCGGACATGGAGAGGGGTGGCAGAGTCGGACCGCGCGTGCGCACATTTTCTTTTAGCACCAGCTGGTTCTCCGACACCCCCTGGGTGTCCCAACAGTTCGTTTCAAGTCTGCCCAGAGTTCGCAAAGACCCTACGGATTAAGGACTCAGTTCCACAAGACCGCTCTACTCCAGACACCAGCACTGTGTGGGGTCTCCAGGCTACCTGCACTCTTGCCTGGCTGATGACAACTTTGGGGGAGTCCACGATGTGTCTTCTGCTTTGATAATTTGCTGGAAGCACTCACAGAACTCAAGGAAGTGCTATACTCACTACCAGAGTTATTATAAAGGATACAGTGGACGGCTAGGTGGAGAGGTACACAGTGCGAGGTCTAGAAGAATCTGAAGTACAGGAGCCCCTGCTCCCATGGAGTCAGGATACACCACCTTCCTGGCATACGTTCCCCAACCCAGAAGCTTCTTTACGCTCATTGGAGGAGCGCGTTTATGTATCCAAGTTTCATTGCATGGGAACGATTGATTAAACCATTGACTGTTGGCAATTGGAGTCAATCTCCAGCCCCACTGGTTTCCCTGGAGGTAGTGAAAGTTCTCACACTCGAATCCGTGCTTGGTTCCTTCAGGGATCAGTCTCCATTTGGAGCTATCTAGGGCCCCTGCCAAGAGTTGTCTCATTGGCATAAACCCAGGTATGGTTGAAAAGGGGCTTGTTGTGAATAAAAAAAAGACATCCCTATCCCTTAGGAGATCCATGGGTTTTTAGGAGCTCTACCAGGAAAGGCGACAAAGATTAAATATACATTTTTTTTTATTATACCCAAACTGGAGATAGATTTTAGAGACTTGGATGGCAGAAAAGGGAGTCTGGGTGTTAGGGTTCTCTAGTGAAACAGAACCAATAATTTATCTATCTATCTATCATCTATCTATTATCATCTATCTAAAAAGATTTATTTTAAGAAATGGCTCATGTAATTGTGGAGGCTGGGGAGTCCGAAATCTACAATGTGGATTGGCAGGCTCAGGACCCAGGGGAGCCAACAGTGCAGTGGCAGCCCAAAGATATCCTACCAGAGCATTTTCTTTTGTTTGGAGAGACTACTCTGTTTTATTCATTCAGGCCTTCAACTGATTGGATGAGGCCCACCCACGCTATGGACGTCAATCTACTTTCCCCAAAGTCTATGTAGATGTTAATCTCATCCAAAGACAGTCTGCAAGTTGACCCATAAAATCAACTATCGCAGTGGGTAACTCCCAGTTTTCTTGCTTCTGCATTACCAAGTTATACTGGTGTCTGGGCTTATTCAATACGGGCACAGACATATGACATAATTTGAATTGTATGATTTCCAAAATTGTTTACATCACTCTACAAGATTTCATTTTCTCCCCAGCATTGTTTTGGGTGGCGATGAGGACTCAGTGGGAAGAAGGGGAGGGTTAGAATTACTAGTTGATGTATTTTAAAATTTCAAATCAATTGGGAATCTCTTGCCCACTGTCTAAGAGAAGGAAGGAAGGAAGTCAGGGTGCAGACTCCTGCAGCCCAGTGAACCCGTCTCAGTTGCAGGGGTCACGGAGCACCTTCCACAGGGCAGCTTCCTTACCAGTAGGCGATTTCAGGTTCACAGACACAAGGTGAGCAAAGTTTTGCCGCAGGCTGGAGTATCCCTCCTGCTGGGTGTCATCACAGGTGAACTGGCTGCTGTCGAAGTGAGGTTTTTGCAGGCTGAGGGTGGGAAGGACAGCAGCCTTGTCCCGGGGCACAGACCGTGCTCCCCAAGTGAGGGCTGTAGAATCTACAGAAGGTGGGTCGCTCAGCCCCCCCTAAGACTTCTAGGACTCAAGCAAAGCCCCTTGCCTCCTTTCTTCCTGCTCGTGTGGTCTCTCGTATCCTTTCGTTGGGGATCCCTGACTCATTATTTCCCTTACGGTCTGCATTTCCCTAGCCTAGAATTGTTTTCTGGTCCTTGGAAAGAAATCCTTTCTTTTTCAGGCGTGTTCCTGCAGGGATTTCCTTCTTTCAGGTTGCGCTGCCCTTAGCATACATTCGGAAGAAACTTTGTTTCGATTTTTGGAATCAGGCTTTGGGAAACCGAAAGTTCTGAGCTGTGTGAACTCACGCAAACAGAGCTGTTTGTAAATGGAGGCGGATGCGGGAAGGTGCCCAGAGTTTTGGAAAGGAAAGGAGACAACACTGTAGGCAAAGAAACATCATTGACTATCTCAAAAGTATTAGCCTGACCTGTAAGGATCAGGATCTCCATCCAATTCTTTTCTCTTAGGTAATCCACCAGAGTCCGCTTTCCCATCAATTTCTAAGAGGCTAGCTTTTATGCTTTTTGTCAATTTTTAGTAAGTAATACTTTTTCACAGTGAGTTAAAAGGCTATCCAGACGTATGAGAAGGCTATAAATACGACTGAAATAATTGATAGACACAGGGAAGCTGTTAAAAAGAAGTATAAACAATAACCTCCATTTAAAGTGTTTCTTCTACCGTTGACCACCCGCTCCTCATTAGAGACTTCTCTTAGAGATTTCGTCCCATTTTTATGTTGATCTCTGTCCTTGCCTAAGAGTGGATGGTCTCCAAAGTGGAATGTATACACAAGATTGGGTGTGGAGGAGTCAGATGATCTGTTTGGGCGTAGGAAGAAAATACTAGGATTTATACTTTAAAAAAAAAAAATTATCCTTTACATTTTTCTATTTTTTTCATGCTACAACATTAGTACCACGATGACACACACACACACACACACACACACACACACACACGTGATATATATATGTATATATGTAATATAAAAGTAATAAAAGTTGCACAATAAAAATGTCTAGAACTCCTGGGGCGCCTGGGTGGCTCAGTCAGTTAAGCGTCTGACTTTGGCTCAGGTCATGATCTCACCATTGCCAAGTTTGAACCCCGCGGCGGACTCTGTGCTGACAGCTCAGAACCTTGCCCTGCTTCAGATTCTGTCTCCCTCTCTCTCTGCCCCTCCCCTGCTTGCGCTCCTCTCTCTCTCTCTCTCTCCCCAAAATAAACAGACATTGAAAAAAAATGTCTAGAACTCTTGAGCTAGACATCTTGTAGGTCCACATTTTTATTTGCCACACCCCCCCCCCGCCAAGTTATGTTTCAGTTGGTCTTAGGTTGAGCCAATAATCTGAATTTTAAGAAAGTTTCCAAATGGTTCTTGAATGGATGTTTGGAAAAGAAAACAGAGTTTTTAATTTCCAATTGCTCATAGCATCTCTTTGTGAAACATGAGACAGCATGAGTTATCTGCAGATTTTGACTGAGGCCATTTGCCCTAGATTGTGACCCTTCATATAGGTCTCCTGAATTGAAGCAATGGCTGTCTGTGTGTTCTTGACCCCTGTCCTAGATTCCAGGGGAGGACAGAGACTGTTTAAGATATTTCAGGGCCATATTTTCAATTCTTGCCTCTACATGTAACTTCCACTGCTCCCTGTATTGTGAGTGAGCAGTCATGAGTCTTCATTTGTCCCCTGTAATTCTAACTTGTGACAGTGTCCTCAAATGATGCTTCTATTGTCCTGCTTTTCCTGCCCCAAAGAGTTGTCCTCCCTGTACGGAAGACACCTTTGACATGAGCATCTTAATACTTACATTCAGGTTTGCTTTCAGCAACACTGGCCAGGAGTGTGCCCATGAGTGAACTAAAGATGTGACCTTTTAAATATCACGTCTCTGAAGGTCTCACACTGTGGGTCGAATCCTGGGAAAATGTCATGTCAACTGGTAAACAGCCTCACCAGTACAATTTACTCTATTTCCACCAATAGGGGAAAGCGTTTGCTTGGGCTGTGAATTGTTTCCTCTTTCCACGGAGCCTAGCATGGGAAACACAAGAAACAGAGGTGAAGGACGGTTAGTTGCGCCATTGGTAAGTAATAATCTTACCTAGTGATATTCAAGCTGGGTATGCAGTTTTTAAATGGATCGAGATTCCGGATCCTCAACTTCCATATATTATCTTTCTTGGAAAGTGATCAGCCTCAGACCATGCCCTTGAAGGTGCTGGCTGGTTCTGCTTCCTACCTCTCCTCTCCCAATCTCGTTTCTGCTGCTTATAAAGAACAGTGTGGCCCTCTCATCTGCTAGTTCTTATTATGCAAGCTTGTTCACGATGAAAACACTTTAGGAAGGCCAAACTAACTGGACTCAAAATACCATATTGGTGTCAGAGAAGTCTCATTTAATCCAGGCTCCAAAACCTGGAGCCTATCCCTCTTACTAAAAAAAAATGTATTTCCAAAAAGCTTAACTTTTTATTGCTTATTAATTACCAAAACTTATATGTGCTGTGTTGTCTTGATCCTTTGTGGACCAATAAATAATATTATTGGTTCCTGAAACCTCTGTCTCCCAAATTTTAGCTTCAGTGACTTAAATACTACATAAATTTAAAATTATCTACCTATGTGTTGATCACCTATGATTGAATGATCAATAAACCATATTCAAATGGAAAAATATATGACCTTAAGGTAAATTATGTGGGGAAGTAAAATAAAAATGGTCTCAAAGAGAAAGGAAATCACGTACAGTTTGTGACTTTCACGAAAGAGCTTATTAATGTAGTTTTAAAATGGCTGATGGCAGGGATCATGTTGCTCTGCTATTTAAATGAACAGTTTTGGGGACGCCTGGGTGGCTTAGTCAGTTAAGTGCCTGACTCTGGCTCAGGTCATGATCTCACAGTTCGTGAGTTCGAGCTCCACGTCGGGCTCTGTGTTGACAGCATGGAGCCTACTTCGGACCCTCTGTTCCCCTTTCTCTTTGACCCGCCCCTGCTGGCTCTCTCTCTCTCTCTCTCTCAAAATAAATAAATAAACTTAAATAAGTGAAAGAATTACATTAAAAATAAATTAACAGTTGCGTTTTAAAATTTCAAAATTTAAATACGATGCTAGAAATTCTATCCTTTGCAAGCATTTAAACCAACAGTAAAAAAAAATGGTGGATGTCAACTATTTTAAGTATATTTTAATACATTTTCGTATTACTTCAGCCAAAGTTTGAGGTCCAACCCACTTGCTCACCACTTTTGTCGTTGCTGTTCATTGGAGGCGTCGTCTGATAGGCCTATTTTTCCTTCCAGTTGCTTCTCTGGCTTTAATTCATTAGTATGTTGACCATTGTTCTCATAACATCTTTAGCTCTACAGGATGGGGGAAGTTGAACACGTCAATGTTGATGGAAAGGAACTGGGAAAGACGAAGTAGAGGAAGGTGTAGACCAGGGCCCTGCCCGTGGACGTGTGGGGGGGATGGGATGCACAGGTACATTCAGCGAGATTTGTGCCCATTGCTTTGCCTCTTGTAGGAGGGAAGTGAGAGTAACTATAGAGACAGCTAAGTCTGATGGCCGTGCCGGTGGTGATTGGGGAGTGGAATATTGTCTAGTTAGTGAAGGCAAGTTGCCTCAATTTTCTCAGTGAAGGAAGAAGCCCCTTTTTTTGGAGGGTGAAGGCAGTAAAAGTTGAGTCGTTGACATGTGACATGTTAAAGTTTGGATGGAACGGCTTCTATCCAAGTAGCGGTCTTACTCTTTCACAAATAATTTTGTATTAAATTTTGCTTATGAGAAAGACGCCTGCTGATTTGCAGTTCTCCCCAAATTGCTGATCTGTGATCCTTCTCACCGCAGCCGATCCTCTCGGGATTGAGAGAACGTCACTTTTTTTACCTCCTTCTTTCTGTCGCAATGAGAAAAAGAAAACCTCCCAGTGTCATGAGGGTCTGGTGTGTGTCCTTCACTGGGAGTCAACCCAAATCCTCCTCCAGGGCTTTCTGAACACCAGGACCCTCGAGGCTCTGCACCAATCCGTCTGAGTTGTAGAACGTGAGGGTCGGTGGAAGTTACCGAATGGGTATTTGTGTAAGGACGCTCCAGGACAGGGTCGGGGCTGAAGACCCACAGGCGGGTCCCAGGGCTGGCTGGTGCAGCCCGCTAACTCTGCCCGAGACATTTGCTCCTGCCTGTCCGCCTCTTAAACATGACCCTTGCCACACTCCTGCCCTCTGTCCCTCCCCCCACTCACCTCTTTATTCTGAACCATTTTGTGTGCCAAGGACTCACAGCAGAATGTTAGGATTAGAAACGAAGTAGTTTAGGGTGCCTGGGTGGCTCAGCTTGTTAAGCATCTGACTCTTGGTTTCGGCTCAGGTCACGATCTCACGATTTGTGGGTTCGAGCCCCACGTCGGGCTTTGTGCTGACAGCATAGAGCCTGCGTGGGATTCTCTCTCTCCCTCTCTCTCTGCCTCTCTCTTTTTCTTCCTGAAAATAAATAAATAAAATGAACTTAAAAAAAATGAAGTAATTAACAGCATAGCTTCCTTATCACTCTGGGGCTTCAGAAACAAAAACCTTTTCTGAGGTCTCAGATTAGATATCTTCTCTTGGGTTTTTCTTTTTAATGAAATAAAAATTGCTCCTGGTGTTAGTTTTTGGTTGAGAGCACAAATGTCTAATATGCACTTTAGATGAACTGTGTCACATAATGTAACATACTTATATTATTTGTTTACCTTCTATTTCTATAGACAGAATAATAACTTAATAACTACATAATACAGGTCATGTTCTCTCTGATCATAATAACCCACTTTTAGAGAAGCCTGATGAATCGTCACGGTGAATCACAGACATTTCAGGTATGCAGTAGGTTGAACCTGATATAAGTTAGAAACGGGGTCCCGATCGACTTGCAGCTGCAAAATGTGGGCCAATCTCCACTTCCCAGATCCTTAAAGAAAGGGCCTGACCTGGGGGAGGGCTATCAGGCCACAGATCCAGAAAAAAAAAACAAAAACAACCAACTTGGATTGGATAATATCTCAAAATGTTGTCTCATTTTATACACACACACACACACACACGCACACACACACACACACACACACACACAAAGTGATACCTATACTGCTTAGGTTATTATAGGATGGAGTCGGTGTCTTCTTCAAGGTGGGAGAGTCTCCCTAGTTCCTTTCTGGTAGGTAGATTTCATTTCCTGATGTGCTTGCCAGAAAGAACTTGGCAGAGATTTGAAATGTAGCACAGCCATTCATCTTGGGATAGCTCAGTAGAGATTTTTGCTCCCAGTCGTATTCATGCATTCTAGCCCGAGTCACTGTTTACATTCCTTTTGGAAACTCTTGATATAGCTGGTTGCAAAACCACTGCGGAATGCAATAAAATATAAAAATGAAGACTCGAGTGGGAAATGGATTTGAAATTCATGGTATTGTTTTTTCTTCCCTAGCAAATATATTAGTAAGGAAACACAGGCATAGATAGATTTATTTTTCCAGAAATAATATTTTTTTCTAAACCGCTTTATTCCAAATAGAACCGTAGCTCCTTCTTTTTTTTTTCTTCTTTGTTTCTTTTGCTAAATCTGCATTGAGTGTTAAAGAACATAAATATTTTGAAAAGACTTACTGATTCCTTCGTGTCTCTTCAGTTGAGATAAAAGGACATCAAAGGCATACATTGGAGGAAAAGCAGGGAGAATCCCTAAGGTCGTAAGTCTTAGTGAAAATTCGCCTGGGTGAGAGAGGACGAAGATTTGGTGTTCTCTCTGCGAGGAAGCTTTCTCGTAGATTAGAAGCGCCACCAAGATTAAGATGTTAAATGATATGTTTATTCTTAACACTAAATGATTACTTTTCACTTAGCCGTTTAATGTCTTTGTAGTCATTTAAAGATACAGTAGTAATGGACCCATCAGTCACAAGGTAGATATGGGAGGCTGGAGATGCAGCTTGTTTTGCAGATTCTGCGGTGTCTGAAGATCTGTTGGTAAGAAAAATTTTGCGCTTTCCCCACAATTCAAGTTTTCATCAGGCCTCTCCTTTCTGGTAACTCCCGGTTCAGATGTTTCTCGTTTTAGGCCGGACGGCTCCCTGAAGAAGCAAACTCAACTGGATGATCCTTTAAATGGACTGAAAGCATTGGCTGCCATAAATCACGAAAGGCGATCTCTGCTCCACGCCGCCGCATCTCTACCGCTAATGTAGCTGACTTTTGAATTTGAATTCCCTGAGGCTTGACTTAGAGCTTGGCCCCCGGCCAAGCTGCCATTAGGAGATTTGCAGCAGGTGACTTCAATACACTCTGCGTAATTGCCCCCAGGCCTGCATCTGGTCCCAACAGGGGGACAAGAGGCGGTTTTCTATAATTTTACAGACCACGAAGATGTGCTGTGGACATTTTATTACAATATCCCCTTTACATTAGCTGTTACTGCTTATGTGCATGGAAGCATAGGTAGAGGTATGATTGAAGTGGAGAGGAAAATATATTTCTACCCTCCTGGTATTTTTCCCATTCTGGAGAACCTCAGATAAGGGATCGTTTGGTCACGTGGCCCCGCGAAACATGTCATTTTGTACGTTACATGCCTGAAGATCGTATCGTTGCCTCCTTCACACGTTTGCTGCCGGATGGAGCAATTTATCAATGAGATGTTCTAGGAGCTTGTAGAAGGAGCTATTAGAGGGTGTGTGTGCTTTGATTGCTGTGGTAAGGTGTTGCGGCTCATGAAAGAATTCAGTCTTGGCCCCACATTTAGGTCACCGTAGGTGCGGAGGTGTTAGTATTTGGGGACTGTTGCTTTCCGTTCTCCTGGAATTTGAGGTAAAAAGATTTCTCAACGGAGGGCGCCTGGGTGGCTCGGTCAGTTAAGCATCCAACTGCAGCTCAGGTCGTGATCTCATGGCTCGTGAGTTCAGGCCCCGCACTGGGCTCCATGCTGACAGCTCAGAGACTGGAGCCCACTTTGGAGTCTGTGTCTCCCTTTCTCTCTGCTCCTCCCCTGCTCAGGCTCTGTCTCTCTCTCCTTCAAAAATAAACATTCCAAAAAAAAAAAAAAAAAGATCTCCCAATGAGAGTTAACTTCTCAGATCAGTTGCGTGGGATTAAAATAATATCATACAAACAACTCTTTAAACAGACAAGATTGCTCTTAGGACCCTTCGACCTAGTGAGAGCATTCTTTCATCAGAGACGTTGAACCCAGTTGGAAGCTTGGATAAAAGGAGAATCGGGAGCAGACGGGGTGTTTCCCATCTAAGTGCTACCCAAAGAAAGTGAGTTTGGGCCAAGAAACCTCAAGTGCTAAGGACCCCAACTGGTGCCATTGCCTCTATTCCAGATGTGGTAGCCCAAATAACATCAGATCTCCTATTATTATTCTCTGTGTTCTGATTCCAAATTCACTGGGCCACTTACTGCAGACGACGTGTTCTTTCTCTTCCATGTTCGTTTGCGTGCATTTCTCAGTTGGGGCAGTCAATGGACATTGGCGTATGTCAACAGATATGTGCTTCTCTTACATACTTGGTGACTCGTGGCTATGCACCTGAAAGACAACAGATCTCGTGTCTAGCACACAGCAAATAAGACACTTTTCCTGTTCTTTTGGTCAACAAGTATTCACCGTGTACCCTCTCCTGGCTCACGCCAGGCTGTAAGTCCTCTTGGGACAGAGCAGGGGATGCCTCATTGGGTCATTGCCAGTTTCTACTGGGAAATACCTGCCAGCCTTCCCCTCGCTCCCTTCCACACTTGAGTCTTTCTCAATGTTTGATGTGACCCCGTTGGTACCAGATGCTCATTCAAGCTTTGAAAGGCTTTGATGATTTTCATTAGCCTCCTACGTGGCAAGAGGAAGGACAAAATCGAACGTGGCTTTGCAGGTGAAGCTTTGGAAAACCTTGAATCGCAAGTCGTAAGTCGTTCTCTGGGGTCCCCTTCAGGGCTGTACCTTCCGTGGTGAGTGGCTCCTGGGTTTGGGGAAAGGCTTCTCGGCCCACGGCAGGTTTTGAGGAGCACTAGGTCGTGAAATCTTGGCACCATTTTGGAGCTGGAAGGAGCCCGAGAGATTATCTGGTACCGCACTTCTGTTTATGAAAGGAAACAGGTTTGCAGGTTAAGTCAGTTGGCCCAGAATCTGCAAGAAACGGTTTTATTTGCCTTCTGTGACTTGGGGCAAGTTTTCAGCGGTTTCTAGAAGCGTGTTCTCTTCTTGATCGTGGGTGCTTCTAACACTGATTGTGATACTCCTCATATTACTAAGATTCAGACCAGGCAAACTCAACTTTACTCAAATTATGCAAGAAAGTTTATAATATGATTTTATTATTTGTTTATTTATAATCTAATTAAAAAAATTAAATCCAAGTTAATTAACATATAGTGTAATCATGATTTCAGGAATAGAATTTAAAAAAAAAATTTTTTTTTAACATTTATTTATTTTTGAGACAGAGAGAGACAGAGCATGAACAGGGGAGGGTCAGAGAGAGAGAGGGAGACACAGAATCTGAAACAGGCTCCAGGCTCTGAGCGGTCAGCACAGAGCCCAACGTGGGGCTCGAACTCACAAACGGCAAGATCATGACCTGAGCCGAAGTCGGACGCTCAACCGACTGAGCCACCCAGGCGCCCCTCAGGAATAGAATTTAGTGACTCATCACTTACATGTAACACCCAGTGCTCGTCCCAACAAGTGCCCTCCTCAATGCCCATCACCCACTTAGCTCAAACCCCTACCGGCCTTCCCCCCCAGCAACCCTCAGTTTGTTCTCTGTATTTAAGAGAACAATGGTTTGCCTCCCTTTCTGCTTTTATCTTCTTTTTCCTTCCCTTCCCCTCTGTTCATCTGTCTTGTTTCTTAAATTCCACAAATGGGTGAAATCATATAGTTGTCTTTCTCTGACTGACTTATTTCGCTTAGCTACAATATGATGTTAAAGAAGCAGAAAATGGTTTCAGATGCACCAAAGTGGTCTAGTTCTGACGAATACGATAAGCCAAGGGGGCAGCCACCTCCAGCAAGAAGGCCTGCCTCAGTTGTTCCTATGACCCCGTGTCTCAGGTTGTCTGACAGAATCAGGTTATCACCTAACTCACCGTTGTTGCTGTCTGGTCATGACTGAGCGCCTCCGAGAGACAGCTGTGGTAGGCAGGTTTCTCCGATGGCCCATAAGGGATCATCGCTCCTGGGTTCATGGCCTCCTGTTTTCTCTCCCCTTGAGCCTGAGCTGAGCCTAGTCATTTGCTTCTCACCAACACACACAGGAAAGGTGAGAGGATGCCTCTTCTCAGGTTGGGTTACAAAGAATTGCGAATTCCATGTTGCCAGAGGCTCTCTTGGTTGCCTTCTTGGCTTGAGCACATTGACGAAGCGAGCAGCCATGATGGAGAGGCCAGCGTGACGAGGAAATGAGGGTGACCTCCAACGAATAGCGTCGAGGAACCGAGATCCTCACGTCAACCGCTTGTGAGGAACCAAATCCCGGAAGCGATCACAGGGGCTTGGAAGCAGACTTGTCGTGTTCTATCTGAGCCATCAGATAGCCAAAGCTCAGCGTACATCTTGACTGCAGCCCGCGAGAGATCCGGAAATGAGCGGAAGTACAGCCATGTTTGCATTCCCCTGGCTCGCAGAAGCTCTGAAGTTACAACTGTGTGTTGCTTTGTTGGTACACGTGGGGGATAATCTGTTACACGGCAACAGGTGACCAACACAGTAGCAAAAGGGGTAAGACAAGTTCATAAACGTGGATTGACTGTAAACGCATTGCTAGTCACACTAAGTTTTGTATTCCGCGTGGCCTTAACTGGGCAGTTTCAACACGAGGAGCATTTTGAATGAACGTGCCATCAGACCAAGAACGGGCAAAACTCCTCTGCTCCTTTTAAATCCACGGGGACAATGAAGCCGCGTTTGTGACTTAATGTAAAGGCTGAACTGCGCCAGACTTTCCAGCTTAGGGCAGCTGTGACATGCGGACGGAAGAGGAAATAACACCTGCCATCACAGTATTGACAGTTACACAAATCACAATAGCAACTGTGTTTTGAGGCCCGGAAGTGTGCTAGATAATGTGTTAAGTGATTATGAACCTCATTTCATGGAGTTCTCTTGCCAGCTCTAAAGTAGAGGTAGGATATCCCAATTTCTCAGGTGAGGAAAAGGACGTTTTGACATTTTCCAACGAGTAATCTGCAGTAGCAATGGCGTCGGAACCCGTTGTGTCTTGCTGGGAGGCCTGTGTTCACAGTGTTCAACCTTAAAAAGTTGTCTAAAGTGACACCCATTCTTCTCCTCTGCTTTGCTCAACCAGTGGTAGCTGGTCATTAGCAATACGACCTTTGTGTCGTAAAACACAAAAACTAAAAAACCCCCAAACTTCCGGACTCTAAAAGCTACTATTTTTCCAAGAGCATGTTTGCAACAAATCATATTCTGCCTTGTGAGCTTTTTCATGCTCGTCTTGTCATATTAGTTTTATTACCATGTGAACTTTTTATCCCCCAAATATTTGTCCTAGTCACAAATAAGTTCCTGGAAGACAGGAATACTCTTTTCATACTTCGATGGCCCCAGCCATGGCTGGTCCTGGACTGTGGAAATAATAAGCATCCAATAAATCTCTGTTGATGGGTTTGATTTACCCTGAACTAAACACAGTGATAATCTGAGAGATGACTTCTTTCTAGGACAGCCTGTCAGCTTTGCCTAAGGGGCCAGGGTTGTCAGGAAAGGGTCGTGGCTTGAGTGGTGCTGAGAATCGGAAGTTACCACAAGATCAGCTGTAGGAATTCTCTCAGGGGCAGCCTTGACCCAGGATCCCTCCTGAGAGGCTTGGCAGATAAACTGGGGTGGCCAAGCATCTTAGTTTTCCCAGGACTGAGAGATTTCCCAGCAGTTTCAGTGCTAAAACCAGGAAAGTCCTAGGCCAACTGGGAGGAGTTGGTGGTCACAGCAGGAACGTTATTATGGACTGAATATTTGTGTACTCTTCACCCCCATTCATATGTTAAGGCTCTAATCCCCAGTGTGACCATGTTTGGAGTAAAGAATTAAGGTTAGGTGAGGTCTTAAGAGTGGGGGGCTGATCTAATAGGATAGTGTTCTTTTAGAGGAAATATCAATTGCTCTCTCTGTGTC
The DNA here is from genome assembly GCF_022837055.1 of Prionailurus viverrinus. NCBI lineage: Eukaryota > Metazoa > Chordata > Mammalia > Carnivora > Felidae > Prionailurus > Prionailurus viverrinus. The sequence goes on along the minus strand of NC_062561.1, from coordinate 226,793,173 downwards.
TCTCTTTCTCTCTCTCTCTCTGTCTCATTCTCTCTCTGCTATGTGAGGACGCAATGAAAAGGAGGCCATATATAAATCAGGAAAAGGGCTCTCACCAGAACCCGACCATGCTAACGCTCTGACCTGGGACTTCCAGCTTCCAGAACCATGAAAAATAAATCTCGGTTGTTTAAGCCACTCAGTCTATGGTATCCTGTAATGGCCGCCCAAGCTGACTAACCCAGTGTGCAATCAATCGGTGGCGAGGGGTGCTGTTTTCACTACACTTACATGACTTGTCTTTTTGAGGAATTTAAACCCAATCAACCCAATTCTGTGTATCTCAGAAATACACAGAAGCCTATTATTTCATAAGCGGTATAGGGTTCGTACCACAATGTTGGCTAGATTTACACAGTTTGGGGAGGGAGGATGTAACAAAATACTTTTGAAGACCATCATTATCAATATTTACCTGTGATGTGCTGACGGAGCCCCTGGGTCTTTTCCATGTTACAGATCTTCTTTGAAGTCCTGGAGAGTTTTGCCCCCTGAGTAGCGATATAGGGCGCAGGGAGGAATAAAGCCAGGAAATTAGCATGTGCCACAGGTTCGGAAGAGCCGTATCAAAATCTCACCCACCAGGCTATTTAATCTGTTGGCCTGATGAGTCGAAAGATACCTGCCGGGCAAGGGTGGGTTTGAAGAATCAGACGGAGAGAAATACGAATGAGTGTAATTCACACCATTATTTCTTGGCTGCGCTCGCACATGGATGAAAAGTTTTTCCTACCTCAAAGCTGGCATCTAGCTTTTGCCACTTTTTCTGAGCTAGTCCTCTGGCAGCTGAACGTTGGTGGAGAAAATCACACAACGGAGCTCGACTAGTTTTCTACTTGCAAGTTATTTTAAACTTCCAGTTGGCATCGCCTGGTAGTTCTACCGTTATTTCTTTAGCAGGTGACCTTTTCTCTTCACTGAGGCTCATCTTTCGTCCCTTCCTCTTGATCTCAAGCCATCACATCCCCTCCTTCGGCAGATGGCTTTGCCTCATTCTTCACAGAGATTAAAAAAAAAAAAAAAGATGTCATTGTACCTAATACACGTCACCGCCAATGATAACAATCCGCTTCGATCTGCACCCATATCTTCCTATCCTGCTCAGTTCTGATGAAAGAAGTGTTCCTCTTCTTCCAGAACCAATCAGCTCAATGAGCTCCGTGTGCTTCTTCTTTCTCTTCAGGCAGCTTCTGAAGTGGCCTCCAAAGATTCCCGTCTTGGGGCATCCACACCCTTGTGCAATCCCCTCACTGGATTTAGCGACTAGCCTCTAAGGAGTAGAATACGGGAAAAAGTGATGGGTTGTCCCTTCCAGGACTACGAGATTAGGTTATGAAAAGGCTGTGACTTCTTTCTCCACCCTGCTTCCTTTCACTTACTTGCTGTGATGACACAGGAATGCAAATGTTGTCACTGGGATCCTGTCCCTCCACATCTGGACCCCATCGGCATTATTCCGAGGCTAGTTCTTTACTTGTGGTGGTGGTGATGTCTACCAGCAATTGGGAAATTGTCTACCAGTAATTGGGAAATTACTCCCAATTTCCATTGTCTCTAGAGAAGGAGTAACAGACAACATCGTGTGCACCGTGTAAAAACATGTTTGGTCTTTGAATTGAAAACTTTCATCACATTTGATGAACATAAAGTTAGAAATTTTAGTATGCATTTGTTTCTCTCTCTCTCTCTCTTTTTAAACATTTTTATTTTTAAGAGACAGAGCACCAGTGGAAGAAAGGCAGAGAAAGAGACACACACGCACACAATCCGAAGCAGGCTCCAGGCTCCGAGCTGTCAGCACAGAGTCCGATACGGGATTCGAACCCATCAACTGTGAGATCATGACCTGAGCCGAAGTCGGACGCTTAGCCAACTGAGCCAGCCAGGCGCCCCTAGTATGCATTTTTCTATAATTAGCTGTTAGTTATATATGACCTTCTCCTCCTTACTTTGCTCTCACTTGGAGTTTTTCAAGTTTACCCCAGTTCAACACTCCAACCTAGTTGACACAGATGAGAAATTGATTAGACACACCCATTTCTTTGGGAGAGAGAAAGATACAATTATTTTAGAAGAAGATGAAGCATTTTTTTTCTTTTTTTAAATGTTTATTTTTGAGAGAGAGAGAGAGAGAGAGAGAGTTTGAGTGGGGGAGGGGCAGGGGGGGTGCAGAGGATCTGAAGCAGCTCTGTGCTGACTGCAGAAAGCCTGACGCAGGACTCGCACTCATGAACGGTGACATCATGACCTGAGCTGAAGTCAGACCCTTAACTGACTGAGCCACCGAGGTGCCGCCATGCAGCCTTTTCTTGATGATGTAACATAATATGAAACTGACAGAAGAACAGAAGGAAAGAGTTGGTGCTCCAGGAAGCTGTCCACACTCTAATCACTTTCTGCTTGACTAGTCTCTGTGGGCAGACTAACTCTGGGTGAACATGGCATTGTGCAGCCCGAGGGTGAAGTAATTTTGTCTTTTGGCCCCTTAAGAAGAGAAAAGCCTCCCAGAGGCATCAGAAGTGTTTCTCAGGTTGCTAGGTCCACAAACGTGTTTCTGATCTGTCGAGGGACATGGTCCCAGAACAGGTGCCCTGGGCTCCATTACAAAACAGTGTGTGAGTATTAGTTTATGTGAGACCTTGAATGCAAAGGGAGAAATCAGAAGATGGGAGAGAATCAGCTCTATCTTGGGCAGAAAATTCGGTGTTACCCTCTCTGGATCTCTAGTAGATAAATGGCATATAATAAGTACTAGATAGATACGTATTCACTGACTTGAGTAAAAAAAAAAGAAAAGAAAAAAGCTACCTCAATACGTGGCTGCTTGCTGAATTAATCCTTGCACTCTGAAAAGACCAAGTGTTCCTTTATATAATCAACTGCTATTCAATTAACTTGTAATAACCACCTTAATAATTCTAGAGTGGCAATTTGAGTCTCCTGAAAAATCGGGTAGCATTTTCCTTTGTAGTCTGTTCTGGGGAAATGAGTCACAAGTATTAATTACTGGGTGGGGATTCATTTTTTTTTTCTCTTTCTTCTTTCTTAATGCAATGATAAACATGCTGCACTAATATTAAATAATTATTGAGCTTTGGATAATTGAGAAGTTATTAATACTCGGACCAAGTGGAGATTTTATTCTGCTGTGCAAGCTCATGGTGAAAGAAAACTAGCTTAAGTTGCTGAATTTCTGCTTCTACTGAAAAGCTACTTAAACATGAGACCGGAGAACATATAATTACCCCAATGGAATGGTTATGGGGACACTGAAAACCTGGTCACCCTAGGTGGTTAACTGCATGATTGAAGAATAACGATGGCATGGGTAGCATAAACCTTGTCCAGTAGTGATCTCAATTTGCATGTTGGTTCAGCAAAGCACAGGAGGTTAACTGAACGCCAAAGAGCAGTGAACTGCCCGCGATTTGTATCTTGCCATGGTGATTAAGAATTCAAGAAATTGGAATCTAATATTTATAACACTCTCTGGACAAAATCTCCCCTCAACTTCCTGTACTTGCGACGGTGGCAAGACAGAGAGGGGCATCCACACTCTTCACTTCTGCAGTTGGTAGCTATTAATTTCCTAAGAATTTTCCAACGATTGTTTGCTGCCCAATGTAAAATGGTGCCAGAAGCTTTCGGATGTGTTATTCACACTGTAATTTTGGTTTATTTCTTTCTAGCCTTTTTTTCCAGTGCATATTTTTTGGAATAGTTATAATCCTGCTGTGTTTAAAGTTTACCCTCACTTTCGAAAACCTGGTTGTTATGAATGTTGCTGATATTTCTAATAGCAAAAAATCTGGAAACAAAGTAAATATTCATCACAATCGATGGATGCATGCCATTCTTAAATGTATCGGGTACGAAAATATTGTCATTTGCTTAACAGTCTCCATGTAACTGGCTACCTAGACTCTTCCTATGTTTTGTTTTTGTTGTTACAAACGAGACAAATGTAATGCATTTTTTCACGCACGTAGATTCTTTCCGGGTTTTGACTGTTTACCTAGGAGAAATTCTACAAGGGAAATTAGTGGGTGAAAATTTATAAACCTCTGTGTAATGACTTTGGAAGCAAATATTATTTAGAACCCATTTGTTTTCAAGTGTCACTAATGAGCTTAGAAATAAAAGGGGGATTTATTAGATGTAAACTGTTGTCTATATAGAAGAACAGGAAGGAGAGAAAAGTGCTTCTGGATGGCTGGAATCAGGGACTAAGATGCCCTCGGGGTTTTCTCTGACTATACTTCGTTCTGGGGTTCAGCTGTCAGCCTCGCTTCATGCCTTCAGAGGTTGGCTTTTATTCCTCCCCAGGGGTAACACAGCCTCCCCGAACTTCTGTGTTTGTGCCAGTATCAAGGGACTGGATTTAATTTCAGTAGAAACGGTTCTGGGGAGCTGCCTGAATCCCAGCCTGGCTTGGGCAGGGGGCTGCCATGGTGCCGCCCCCATTGGTACAGTAGGCAAGATCCTGTAACAGAGACAAGGGTTCAGAGGCCTAAGGTTTTACCTTTTTAGGTCCATTCCTAGAGAATGCAGGACTTAGGTGAGTTAGGCACCTTGGTTATTTACGTTCATATATGTGATAAAATGGCCTTATCAGTTGGCAATCCTGTAAACCCTATTTAGAGGTACCAAGTTTACCACACCTTCACCAGTATGAGCTATTGGCATTGTTGTTGTTGTTGTTGTTGTTGTTGTTATTATTATTCTAAAGTATTTTCATTCCAGGGGCGCCTGGGTGATTTGGTCGGTTAAGCATCCGACTTCAGCGCAGGTCATGTTGTCACAGTTCGTGAGTTCGAGCCCCGCGTTGGGCTCTGGGCTGACATCTTGGAGCCTGGAGCTTGCTTCAGATTCTGTGTCTCCCTCTCTCTCTGCCCCTCCCCTGCTTGTGCTCTCTCTCTCTCTCTCAAAAGATAAAATAAACATTAAAAAATAAAAAAAAAAAAAAGAAGAAGACAGGTGTTATTACTTAAACAAAGATAAAAGTAACATTCAACAGGGGGCGCCTGGGTGGCTCACTCAGTTGAGCGTCCGACTTCAGCTCAGGTCATGATCTTGCGGTTTGTGAGTTCGAGCCCCGCGTCGGGCTCTGTGCTGACCGCTGAGAGCCTGGAGCCTGCTTCAGATTCTGTGTCTCCCTCTCTCTCTCTCTCTCTGTCTCTCTGTCTCTCAAGAACAAATAAACATTAAAAAAAATATTTTCATTCTGGTTCAGGAAGGTAGACCTAACACATCATGTACATAAGTTCACATTCGCCCTAGTTCCACTGGAATAACATTAAATAAATACAATAGCAGTACATCCATAAGTATTCTGAAGGGGACAAAGAGCCCTAAGTTGGTCAGTAATTTGGGGACATTTATGGAAGACACAGAGACCATTTTGATGGATGAGAGAGAGCAGAGGATGTTACTGTCCAGAACATGTGCAGAGAAGGCCATGGTGGAAGTAAAAATAATTCTTACTGATACAGATCTGGAGTCTACAAATATGAGGAGAAAAGGAGAAGGCAAAGCTACAGGGGAGATGTCGCATTGAGGGCGTGAGGCCAGGGGCCTTCAGTGACCCTTGCTCAGGGCATTTCCACTCTTTTTCTCGTTAATTTTTTTTTTAATTTATTTTTGAGAGGGAGAGAGACAGAGCATGAGTAGGGTAGGGGCAGAGAAAGAGAGAGAGAAAGAAAGAGAGAGAGAGAGAGAGAATCTGGAAGCAGGCTCCGAGCTGTCAGCACAGAGCCCGACGCGGGGCTCAAACTCAGGAACCGTGAGATCATGACCTGGGAGGAAGTCGGACGCTTAACCCACTGAGCCACCCAGGCGCCCCAGGGCATTTCCACTCTTAATCGTGTAGCATGACTTCTCAGCAGTAGCCAAGTGTTGCCCAAAATAAAACCAGAACGAGATTGTTCGCCCAGAAAACTGGTGGAGTATGTTCAGCCATCACTCCTAGGTGAGAGCTGACATGTAAGACAGGAGGCTTGTCTCATCTAGACATGTCTTATGTAGATATTCATTGTCTATTACTGAATAAAAGAGACCCTAAAAACTTAGTGGGTTAAAGCATTTTATTTATTTTTCTTCAGGAATCTCTGGGTTGGTGGGTTCTGCTGGGTGGCTTTCTCCTTGACGAGGTATTGGCTGGGTTGCTCACTGAATTACGTTTTGCTGGGGGCAAAACATCCAAGATGGCTTCCCTCCCACGTCTGATGCTTCCGTTCAAGCGTTCGAAATCGTTTTGGGCCTCTTCAGACTCTTTCTCATTACACTGTCTCCTACCATTCTATAGCTTAGCCCAAGATTCTTTAGGAGGGTAGCTATCATGGATTTTATGACGGTAACCGGATGGGAGAGGTAAGGTCCCTTACATCACACAGCATCCCTTTGACCTTGTTGCATTGGTCAAAGTGAGTCGCAGGACTAGGCCAGGTTAAAGGAGAGGAGAAAGAGACAATTTGATGGGAGGAATGGTATACGTGACTGTTAATTTGATACATCAACTCGACTGGGCCATGGGTACCAGACATTCGGCCGAACATTACTCTGGATATATATATGAGGGTGGTTCTGAATAAGATCAACATTCGAATTTGTCAACCGAGTAAAGGAGGTTGCCTTCCCTAATATAGGTGGGTCTCATCTAATCAGTTGAAGGCCTGAACTGAACAAAAAGTATGGGTAAGAGGTAACTCCTCCTTCCTGACGACTGAGCTGGATTGGCCTTTTCTCATCTTTGGACTCAGACAGACACATCAGCACTTCCTGGGTCTTGAGCCTGCTGGATTTGGGGCTGGATCTCATAGCTTTTGCTCTCCTGCAGCTCAAGACTTTGCACTTGGACCAGAACTATGCGTCAGCTCCTCTGGGTCTCTGGCTTGGCAGCTACAGATCTTGGGATTTCACAACCTCCATAATTGTGTGAGCCAATTCTTAGAATAAATCACTCTCGCCTCTGCTCCCCCCACATGCACCCACACCCACACCCACACCCACACCCTATTGGTTCTGTTTCTCTGGAGAACGCTGACTAACTCAGCATTCATGCACATGGAAAGTGGAGATTGTTGGTGGTCATTTTTGTGGATATTCTACCACAACGATGGTGGGTAGGCACGCAGGCGTTCTAAGGAGGGTTTTTCCATTGCTACTTCTTGGCCACGTGTGTAGGGCTAGGATTCAGTCCTGTTCGTCAGGAGAGAGGACCGGTGGGGAGAAAGAACTGACACTGTTAGGCTGTATTTCTAAATATAAATAGGAAACAAAGGATCTGAGACAGTTAAGGAAAATGACCAGCATGAAAGAAAAGAGTCAAGATGAACATACAATGATCAATTTTGGAGGAAAAAGAGATAATTCCGTGAATAACATAGAACTTTATAATGATTATAATTAGTGTCTATCCGTTTTCTAACACTTCCACAGCAAATCACCACAAACTTAGTGGCTGAAAATGACACATTAATTACCATGCAGCTCTGGAATTCAGAAGTCTGGAATGGTTCTCACTGGGCTAAGTGCAAGGTGCTGGCAGGGCCCATTCTTTCTTGAAAGTTCCAGAGGAGAATCTGTTTCCTCGCTTTTCCAGCTTCTAGAGGCTGTCTGCATCCCTTGGTTCATGGCCCCTTCCTCTACTTTCAAAGCCAGTGATAGCCGGTTGAGTCTTTATCTTACTGCCATCTGTTTTTGACCTTCCTACCTCTCTCTTTCCCCACTTAAGGGCTTTTATGATTACATTGGGCCCACCTGGATAATTCAGGATATTCTCCTTATCTGGAAGTCAGGTGATTAGTAATGTTCATTTCACCTACAACATTAATTCCCTCTTGCCACGTGGGGCACCTGGGTGGCTCATTCGGTTGAGCGTCTGACTTCGGCTCAGCATGATCTCACGGTCTGTGAGTTCGAGCCCCGCGTCGGGCTCTGTGCTGACAGCTCAGAGCCTGGAGCCTGCTCCGGATTTTGTCTCTTTCTCTCTCTGCCCCTCCTCTGCTCATGCTCTGTCTCTCTCTGTCTCAAAAATAAATAAAAAAGAAACATCAAAAAAAAAATTCCCTCTTGCCACGTAACCTAAAATATTCACGAATTGTGAGGGTCCGGGCATGGACACCCTTGGGGGAGCGAGGGGCATGCGTCTGCCTACCACAGACCTAGGGAATTCTGAGAAGAAACCTAATTCTGTGAAAATAGGAAGGTGACCACTTTTATACGCTAGCATTTGTGTTGACGGAATCTCAGAGTTGGTGCTCAACAGACAATTATTTGTTGGATATGTAGGCGGGGGGCGGGGGGGAGGAAGAAGACCATTATACTGGACCCTGTAACGTTTGCAGGTCCTGGTAACATGGATAAATAGTTTAAAGTCTGTGTTGAAGTGTTTCCGGGGACATTGTATGAGTGAAGGGCTATGGAGCAGGAACGTGCTTTCGAATATTGGCTTTCCCAAATGATATTTTGTGAGGAGGAGCATAGGAGATACCCCAGGGTATCGAAGTGTGTGGGTGATACTGATTGGCAAGGAAGGGGAGCATCTAGAACCATAACGTGGGTTACTTTTGTCTAGGTCAGAAGTGCCTTATTCAGTTAAGGCGCTTCTACGTAAACCAGTGTCGGAGAGGGCGTGGAAGAGAGCTCCCTTGCTACTTTGTTTCTCTAAGTTTTATTTTTTTAGTGATACTATTTTCCATGTTTATTTCTTTTTGAGAGAGAGACGGAGAGCACGAGTGGGGGAGGGGCAGAGAGAGGGAGGAGACAGACTCCCCAGCAGGCTCCGCGTTGTCATCTCAGAGCCCGGCACCGGGTTCGATCCCATGAGCTGTGAGATCATGACCTGAGCGGAAATCAAGAGTCAGACGCTTAGCTGACTGAGCCACCCCGGCACCTTTCTCCTTTGTTAACCGGTGTAGATGAAGACGTGGGTTGCAGGAAGGAAGTTCAAGGTTCCAAACGGGCAACGGGAATATAAGGTTAGGAAAGGCTAGAATGCCCGTGGAAGTGATCTCGAAAGGTTTTTCAAAGTATGTTGGGATGGTACAGAAAATAGGGTAGCTTAGTCAAGAAGGGCTTTTGTCGCTACATTTCTTCGACATAGAAACTACGTTTCCCTCTGGTCTGAGTGGGATGCTATGTTATTTGTTGCCACAATGACTTTACAGTGGATGTCTGCTTTCTTTCTTTTAAAAATTCCATGAACTTTGAAATAAATTATTTTTATTTAGTGTTCTTTGCATATGTGTAAACAAAATGTTCTACGAAATCTAAACAACTAGAGCTTTAAATTTTGAACAACTATGAGAAAATCGACTCCCAGAGAGTCAAGAGAAAACCCATGTAAACTCTGATGTTTGTTCCCACTCCCAGAGCTGATAAGTCATTCAGTGGGGATCCTCTCAGGATCTGGGGCAGAAAACCACACTTAAAAACCCGCCAGGATGGTTTTCGTTTGTTTCAGAATGAATAATGTTGACATGTGATAGAAGATACCCTTTGAAAAATCTCAAGAAGAGCTTCAGCTTTACGAGCAGGGAGTAGTGCCATGAAAAATCCTACGTGACATGGTCCAGGGCCCTTTAACATTCCGGGACGCGAGAAACTTTTTAAGACTTAATAAGGTAAACAAATAACAGCATTCCATTACTTTCCTTTTTCATGCTTTTTCCTTTTTAATTTCTTTTGAGAGAGGGAGGAGAGAGACAGAGAGAGACAGAGAGACCGAGAGAGCCGGGGAGGGGCAGAGAGAGAGAGAGGGAGAGACAATCTCAAGCAGGCTCTGGGCTGTCAGCGCAGTCTGAGGTGGGGGTCAATTTCACATGGTGAGATCATGACCTGAGCTGAAATCAAGAGTTGGATGCTTAACCGACTGAGCCACCCGGGTGTCCCAGCATTCTATTACTTTTTGTTCAAGTTTGAAGTATGTATTACGTTTCAGGCCGTGTGTTACATATAGGGTTTTAAATATGGTTTTATATTAGGCTGCATGAGTATTGTAGGAAATAAGGCTACAATGATGTTCTGCTTCATGATGACACATATTGACACATATATGTTTTTGTAGTCAACTTTTTATTTTGGGCTGATTTGCGGTTTACAGAAAAGTTACAAAAATAGTACAGTCTCATATATACCCTTCTCCCCAACTTCACCTCCCCCTCCTATTATCTTCCACTGCTCTGGCGTATTTGTTAAACTAAGTAACGAGCATTGCTATATTCCTATTAACTAAATTCCAGACTGCATGCAGATTCCTCCAGTCTTTCCCTAATGTCTCCTTTCTGCTCCAGGATCTCAGCCAGGATACGATGCTACGCTAGGTTATTATGTCCCCTTAGTTCTCTCTGTTCTGTGACAGTTTTCTCCGTCTTTTCTTGTTTTTCATTAACTTGACAGCTTTGAAGAGTGTTGGTCCGTTATTTTATAGAGCGTTCCTCAATTTGGGTTCGTCTGATGTTTTTCTCATGATTAGACTGGGTTGTAGACTGGGGGGCAGAAAACCACAGAAAGGAACTATCTTTCTCGTCACAAAGTATCAGAGGTTACATGATGCCCACGTGATTTGTCATCGGTGATGTTAACTTGACCATTTGGCTAGGATCAGGCTTACCAAGTTTCTACTCTGAAGTTGCTATTTTTTTTTTCTTTCTTTCTTTGGAAATGAGTCACGAAGTTTAGCACACGCTCAGCAGAGTGGAGGGATTAAGCTCCACCTCCTGGAAGAGAGTGTGTTTACCTATGTTATTTGGAATTGAAAATCATATTTTAAGAATGTTTTTCATCTAAGGATTGTACCCTCGGTGGACCCGTATTTCGTATGTACGATGAAAGGAAATACCATACTCAAAGTCCTGTGTGCAAACCCTTTCTTATTTGTCTCTGTCCTGGTGGACAAACGTGTGTCCAACGCCATGCGGACACTCCTGAGTCTTTTGTCTAAGATGTCCAACCGTATTGACCGATGCAGGATTATGGTGAATGTAAGAGGAGGGAGATTTGCACATGTGTTTGGCGTGTGTTTTCATCTTTAGATGAAATGAGGTTGAATTCTAAGTATGGAACATAATAAACTCATTGATTTTAGATCAAAGTTACTGTGTGGCGAGTTCACACCGTCAGTGGCTAGCTGACAGATAGGTTTCTACCGTGGTTCCCACCACTGCCCCCTAGAGCAGATGTTAGGGATTGAGTTCTATCTTTTTACAATTCATGCGTCGGAACCCTAACCCCCAGAAGTTCAGGATGTGATTTCATTTGGAAACAATCTTCGCAGATGTAATTAGCAAGATGTAGGTCATGTGGGCAGATGCTAATCCTTTATGACTGGTGTCCCCATAAAAAGTGGGCAATGTGGTCACAGAGACACAAACACAGAGAGAAGGCCATGAGAAGATTGAGGCAGAGATTGGGGCGAGGCTTCTATACGCCAACAACACCAGAGATTGCCAGCAAACACAAGAAATTAGGCAAGGCGTGTGGAACAGATATTTTCTCATTGTCTTAGAAGAAGCCAACTCTGCCAACACCTTGATCTTGAAGTTTGTCTCCAGACCTGTGAGACAATAAATCTCCATCGTTTTAAGCTACCCAGTTGGTGGTGCTTTGCTACAGCACCCCTACCAAACTAATAGAGTAGATAATTGAAATTGGATTGAACAACCCAACTTTCGGGGCTCAGAGCCTGGTTGGTGAGGAGGCTTTGTCTTGTCACAGACTCCGGAAGGAATCTGTAATTTCTCCTTTATGATAAGCCCTTCACAATTAGACACCTGTACTAAGTGTTCATGTGAGATTGTTTCGTGGTACGGATCACGTGGACATATTTCTCACCTCGTAGAAGGTGCTTGTCTTACAAAGTCAAAGCCCGACAGCTTTCCATCCGACGGGCACTGTTGTGATAACAAGACAATGCCAGCGTTGGTGGTCAAGTTCCTGCCCACTTCATAATGGTCGAACCAGTAGCTGAAGTGTTCAGCCGTGCCTTCTGGTATGATCGTAGGTGAGGCAAGCTGCTTTTCTTCCTTTCTTTTTTCTGGTAAAGCAGCATTACCTTCGAGGGTGAAATGAAATGTAGTTGTTTCTTTAGCAGTTGAGTTGAAAACGTCTGTGCGTTTTCCGGAGGAAAGTGCACCACACCAGCAGGGTGAGGGTGTGGATGATTACAGACAGCTGTGCCTGGCACCTAGCAGGCTACGGCAAATGCTTCTAGACTCATCCAGGGATGAGAATACGTTCACTTTCCATGAAATAATTACTTAAGTGATGGCCTTGGGGGGGGGGGTGGGGGAGAAAAGAGGTGGTGGGTGGTGATATTCATTAAAGTTATTTGAAAATTAACTCCTTGAAAGGCATTCTCTTATACTAATACTTCTCCCAAGTTGTTCAGCTTCTTTCTTAGGCATACCTGATGGTAATCTAGGGAAACAGAGCCATCCTTGTGTCTGTTTAGCATTTGAAGGAACTGAAATGTGGAAATGAATGAACAACTCATAGAGGCACCCCCCCTCCCCTACCCTAAAGTTCAATTCAAATGTAATTGAAACTAACATTGCCCTAAGAAGGTATCTTGGACATTTGAATAAGCCAATGAAAACTTGGCACTTTTGTCTATGGTTAACAAACTTGTCAAGCACAGTTTTGGTTGCTTGAGGGTTGTGGAGGGTAAAGAAGGCTGGTATAGCCCTGGACTGTTTCTTCCCTAAAGGAAGACTTACAACTTGTGTGGGGTTGGGGGAGAAGATGGCACTCTCTACCCAGGGAGGTGAATTCCATCTCGTCCTCAAACGAGAGACCATTGGAGAAGGGACTCTGTGTACATCATTGCTCACTCGAAGGTTACCAGTTTGGGGACCAGTTGCAACTTTCAAGGTTCTATAGCATGTATTTGGCTGAGTGCACGTCTTATATTCCATATTAGGCTTTTCATTTTTAGAGCAAAAATTCTAATTCATCCTCAAATGTGCCTATTCCATCTCTTTTTGTAGTTAGTGTATTTTTTTAATGCTTATTTATTTTGAGAGAGAGAGAGAGAGAGCACGAGCCAGGGAGGGGCAGAGAGAGAGGGAGAGAGAGAATTCCAAGCAGGCTCAGTGCTGTCAGTGCAGAGCACGACACGGGGCTCGATCCCATAAACCGATGAGGTCATGACTTAAACTGAAATCAAGAGTCGAATGGTTTACCAATTGAGCCACCCAGGTGCCCCTATAGTTAGGGGATTTTTCAGGAAAGAGCCTCCAGCCCCAACTTCTCCAACTGCCAACTCCTTATCTCTTATTTGGAAACCACTGCAGTCTGGATCCCCTGGAGGGCATTTGGGGAGCAATCTTCCCTTCTCACGATGGCACCAAACCTTCCGTTGGAAGGTGTCGAGGGAGGAGGAGAAAGCCTTTCCAACAGCGAAACGAACCAGGATAAAGAGAAAAAAAGAGAACTGATGACCCACGTACCTCAATATATGTCACTTACCTGAGCAGAACCGGACAGCATGTTCCGAGATGAGAGCCACCCTCAAAGCCGAAAGAACAGGAGGGCAGGGGAAGAAGCTCAGAGGAGAGGACAGAAGTCGAACAAAGTGAAGCAATGCAAAATAAACTAAAATAAGGCCCAGTGGAGGGGTACAGGAGTGGTGTCAGACCCACAGTGGACACGATGATTCCTGCAGGCTGACCGAGAACGGCAGGCTGCGATGGTGGCCAAGAGCTATTGCCAGGTCTGGGTGAAAGGAAACCTGAACCACTTTGCTGTGTAGAAACTCACCTGCCTATGCATCTTGGCCCATGGGGAGCTGATTAGGTTACAGCCTGAGAAAATACTCGCTCGTAATTATGATCTCTAGCTATCCGGAACGTTTGCTTGTATGTTTTACTAAAGAAGTAAAAGAAGTTTGCGATACGTGAAGCGTTTAATCTAAAAGCTAAAGTTTTGGCGAAAGGGTTAAATTCAATGGTCGGTGACTGTGTTCTATGAAGCCATCGATTCCTCGAAGTGCTGGAAAATTGATGTGAAAATGACATTTTACCTTACTGTTGACGTAAAAGGATTGGAAATGAAATGTCAAAGGAAAAAGACCCTGGCCTTGAAATTATTATCAGTGAAGTGGGGGCAATTAGGGAGACATACACATTTTAGAACGAAAGGAATAATAATAAAGACGACCTGAAACACACACGCACATATACATACATGCTCAGATACACACAGGTGCACACACACACATACTCCTACACGCCCATACGCACCCACACAGGCACACTCATGCACTCACACGTTCACACACACTTTCATACACATGCTCACTTTTACATACACATACTCACGCACACACACACACACACACACACTCTTGATCAAAGCTCTCCTGTTTCCTTTTATTCTGCCCCCTCCCCTGCCGTTTGACAGAAAGGCCCGCGTTCGTTACCCTTCCTGTTTTAGGATTTCTAAGTATGAAATCTACCCGGAAGGTAGGAGAAAAGTCAGCTTGGGGAACGTCACGAAAATCCTTAGCAGAACAGAGGTTCCGAGAAAGCTCCTTTATCTGATACACCTACCGCGTGACTTATCCCACACTCCCTCTCCTCCCCCCCACTTCACATTGGCCTCAAGCGCACATTTCCGGGGCTTCTGGGCTCCCGGATTATTGACAAGCAGGCCCTTCCCCCATCCCCTCGGGGACATCGCAGGAGTCTGCGGTGAGCCACCACTTTAGCAAGGGGAAGTCAGGGAGTAAGAATCTGTTATTTCATCATCTCAGCGGCAGAGTGCCCGCCTCCCTACCTGTTTACTAACTAAGTGGGCACCACTAAAAACTCCCTAGAACAGGAAGTCTAGGATCTGATGTTCACCATCTTCTCGTCTCTGTTTCCTTTGGATGCAGAGATGGCTTCGAAGGAACCGGAGAAGCTGCATGGGATGAAGGCCTGCGGTGAGGCCGGATGGAGATCACCTAGCCCCCCCCCCCCCCCCCCCACCCCTGCAACCCACGCTTGGCTTCTTACTTTTAAAACACAGGCTTGTAAAGCACATGCCTGGTTTGCCCAAACGTCGGAGGAACAGATAAACATTTAGACGGTGGACTGATAAGATCTCGGAAATGATAATTCCTGGAGCTCAGAGGGAGCTCTGTGTGCGGCTCTCTGGCATTTGTTTATTTGTGTGTGTGGGGGTTTTACAAGCGAATCCCAGGTGGAAGAATAATAGTGATCCCTGTGGCACCAGCGGCTGACTGGGGGCATTTTGTGGGCTAGTAGCTTCTTTCAGCTGTAATTGCTCTGTGAACATTCCTTTGCAAATTTTGAAACAAGTGCTAGAAGCAGCCAAGTAAAGTTTTCTGTCTCTCTGTCTTTTTTTTTCCCCCAAAGAGTTAAAATGAGCCAACTTTAGAGCTCGTTTTGAAAACCGCTTTCTCACGCTTTCTTAGGGATTGAGAGTGAAGGAAATTGAGTACCATCTGCATTGGACGTTTGGATGTGGGTGAGAGCAAAAGCCAAGCCCTGGGTTATTTTAATTGAGCAAGACAGAGAAGGAGATTTAGAAAATTCAGGTCCTAAAGGGCCCCTGGGGTCATTTGTTGTAAGGTTCCTCCCATTGTCCTTGAGGAATCTGAGACCCCCGGTGCCAATAACCCGGGTTTCTTGAATCTGAGTCATCTGCTGCAGGTGTTGAGAGCCTGGGGGTGGAAGAGGATGAAGTTACATGGGTTCAGGCCACGGTGTCAGTGGGGGAGATTTTGGAGGAGTAGGGCAGGTGAGCCGTCAGAAATGCCTTGCAAGGAGTCGACGTCATAGTCGGGGAGATGGAGACAGATTCCTCCCAGGCCACTTCCCGACAAATCTGCCATTCCTCTTCCTGAGTTAGAGGGAGGAAAAATGTGCTATTTTCTAAGGTGACTAAGGTGGGTGCTCAGCTTAGCAGACCTGCCCTGGTTTTATCGTTACTTACCAGGCCACCCAAGGACCTGCCCGCATTATTGGAAAAGACCCAGAAGGTCACGCTGGGCTATGAATTTTTCCACTGCTGGTCTCAGAGCTCTGGGTGTGCGTGGAGGCAGAAGGCGAAGAAGGCTGAATCTTCATCGTGCCTCTACCAAAGCTGTTATGTTTTAGATTTTCTGTATTAGAATTCTCAGTAAGGTTTCCTTTGGGGAGAAGAAGGGAGTTCTGTCCATTAACAAAATGTTTGAAAAGTGACTCGTCTAATCGCTTCTCATTTTACCAGTGAGGAAACCGACACCCAGAAGGTTAATTAGCTAACGTGGGATTCCACGGTTAATGGTGCAGATTAAGTTACAACTCTAATCTTTTGACCACCGGGATACTGGTGATGATTGCAAAGGGGGTCCCGGACTCAGAGAGGACTCTACATGTTGCATGTACTACCTGGAATTCTCCTTTAAAGTACTGATGTTTCCACGGCAAGAGTCACCCATATCTGTGGGTCACATCTGTTTAATAGCAGCATAGTTACATGTGGGTTGGATGATGTTGATAAATTCTTTTTTTTCTCATATTATCATCATATGATAATTCTGAAGGCCTGTTTTGCTTCTTATGTGAAAAAGATAAAATTTCTTGTTTTAAATAATTGATCGATAACTAAAATGTTAACCAAGTGGTGAGCCTCCTGATATTTTGCAGAACCCTTCCCACCCCCAGAAACAGAAATAATTATGTTTGTGGACTTTTAAGGCTTATAGGAATGTTTGCTTGCTCCCATTTTCCCTTCCCTCTTTCAGCTTGAAAGCTCAGCTTTATTTGATCCACTTTATTCAACTTTTAAATATTGTCTGTCATCACCGTGCGGTAACAACGCAGTGTTTATCTCCCGTAAGAGAATACAAGGTAATCTCTATCCAGAGGAGAATAATAGCTAAAGGTATTGGCAGACTAATAGAAAGCTGTTGTAGGAAAAATTGAAATGTGGACCTAAGTGCTATTTTCCAGTTTCTGTAGAGTCGGTTCTCAGCAGTTTGTGGAAAGCATCCTCAAGGCTTGAACTAGCGGCTGTCTTCCTAACATCACCTTAGGTGTTACAGTTACATACGGGAGCAAATCCAGCTCCCTGCCTTAGGACCTGTAGGCTAGAGTTTTACAAAGGATGTTCGGGGAAACTGGAGGAAGAACAAATAAACGAGATGCGGCAGGTGGGGCACAGAAAGGGTTCTAATAGCAATACTTGCTTTTAGAGAGGTTTTGGGGGACTGAGCAGGAGTAAACCAAAGGAGAAAAAGCAGGGTGGAAAGTACACCACCACCTAAGAAGTTTGAAGCTACGTGGGAAACGTAAGTCTTTTGCGATGCCTGCAAAGAAGAAAGCCTACTTGCGTACGTGAAGAAGGAAGAAAGAGGAGCAGGCGAGCAGGCAGTGGGTGGATTGCAGAGAGCTCTGTGAGCCAAGATGAGAGTTTAAACTAGGTTCTAAAATCTAGGGCCAAACAGTGAAGAAGTTCACGCCTAGGGGTGGTGGAAACCAAAGGCAAATTAAAGTCAAAGATTTTGAGGCAAAGACAAAGCCCTATGGTTGTCATGAAATGGGGTGGCTAAGTTGGGTTTAGGGAGAAAAATCTTTGCGGTGTAAGAGATCAAGGGTATTAAGTGTTCAATACCAGGTGCAAGATCAATCGTCTGTCATCAGACATGGATGTCATACACCATGTTTTTGGGAGTAGAGGTAGAAAAGAAAGATGGCAGCTAGAAATTCAAACTCTCAACCGCTAACAGAGGGAGGCAGGGATGTGCTGAAGAACTTGATGAGGCTAAGCTGTTTTTATTTCCAGGTTGGGGAGGTGTGATTGGGAAGAGAAATAGGAAGGTGGCAGGGAGACTCTCTGTCTTGTAAATTCTGTGTACATGGAGGTGGAGGGGGAGGGCCCAGTTGATTCCTCTTGAGAGTTAAGGGGTGAGTTATGTCCGAGTTTAAGGGAAAAGTGTCCATGAATTTTCCATAGGATGATCCTGAAAATACCAGGTGAGTAAGTTGCTCAGTAAATGGCTACTAAACGTTGAGTAAAGAGCTGTGACTGTTCTCTGGAGAAATGGATCCTGATGATGCCACATCTTTGGCCCCTTTCCAGGAGTACTGAGATATTTGCAGTGTTATTACATGTTAATATCTCCAGTCCTAGCAGGGAAGGTTTATTGCCATCAATTTGCCTTCAAGCACAGTGCAGCTGCGTTTCCTGATTTCAAGGGCATTCCCTCAGTTACCCATATTTACCGAGTGCTGTTGTGTGTTCCGTGCTGGAGGTACAAAAGGGAATACATTAGAAACTTTTCCCTCTTCTCATGGAAACCTCCTCTGTTCGAGTAGGTGTGGAGTGTTAGGAAGATTTTTTTTTTTTTTTAATGCTTAACTTACATTTCTCCTTTAAAAACCAACAACAAAAATAAGCCACTCTTTAGAGCAACATTATAGTACGTTATCTTAAAAGAAGAAGGTGTACTGCTAGGTACAAATAAATCTCTATCTGTGTGTGACCATTAATTAACCACTGTCAGCCACTGCTTCGTCTAACCTGTACTTAACTTCCTGTTCTTGAATCCTGGAATGTATTAGATGTTTTAGAAGCATTGTCATTGATCCCTGAGGAATATGGCACTCGTTGTCCCCGAATTACTTTGTTCAGTTGTTGCGTTTTCTTCTTACGCATTTCTTAGATGTTTCATACAACTAACAATTTGTCTTTACTCATCTTCCTGTGTTTTCTTTTTGGGTCTCGTATTTCTTTACAAATGGTCTTTGGTCACTATTCAGGCTAATCCCTGTTGTGGTATTGAATACCACTATGACTCCTGGCAGAGGTGTATAATTTTTCCCTTTTGGAAGAGGAAGAGAATTTTAGTCATTCCAAAAAGAAATTGAGCTCATTAGCTGTGTACCTTTTTGGCAGTTTGCATTAATTTCCTTCACCGCCACAAACAGTCTGAGTTGGAATGAGAAAAAGTCCAGGGTACACCCCAAATTACTTTGGTTAAGGGTTATCCATTTCCTCTAACAAATTTTAAAAGTAACAATGAAAAAATGTGACCAGTTTTAACAATAAAGCGAAAAATGGCTGTAATTGCAGGTTTCGTAAAACTCCAGTGACTGTTACAAATTCTGTGAAGACCCGTAAGACTAAAATTATGATTATTACATTCGTAGTTTTATTATTTTTAAACACAGGTACAAAGTCTAAGGCACATTTAAAAAAAAATTTTTTTTAACGTTTATTTATTTTTGAGACAGAGAGAGACAGAGCATGAATGGGGGAGGGGCAGAGAGAGAGGGAGACACAGAATCGGAAGCAGGCTCCAGGCTCCGAGCCATCAGCCCAGAGCCCGACGTGGGGCTCGAACTCGCGGACGGCGAGATCGTGACCTGAGCTGAAGTCGGACGCTTAACCGACTGAGCCACCCAGGCGCCCCAGTCTAAGGCACATTTAAGAGTAATTTTTTTGTTAGCAAGTTCAGTTTTAAAATAATCTTAAAATACCGCATTCTTTCTGTGTGATCAAAGGTAGAAAGCTCCCTTTGATCGTATCTACTTTGTTCCACTAAACTGTCAGAAGGGCAGAAGGATCCCAATTATTTTATGTGACCGTATGTATACATGTATAGATCGCAAATTAACATAATTACATAAATTAACACAATTAAATCACATTTATGACAAGATGTATCTTTGATGGGCACTGTTACTTGAGTATCAAGCAATTGAATCATTCTCCCTCCTTCCTTGAGAAGTTCTTGAGGACTGAAAAATGATTACCCTTGCTGCGAAGATAACCATGTGACAGAATGATGTGTTCTGGCCAATGAGATGTTAGAATTCCACTTGGGAGCCTCTAGGAAAGATTTTGCTTTCCCAGGAAAACGTCAAGTGCAAGAGGAGAGCTCCTTGGTTCTGTCCTTTCTATCTTCCTGCCCTGAAGGTGGTTATGTGGGAAAAGGATAGTTGGACCTATGGCAGCCATCTTTATTAGGATCATGAGACAAAACACCCAAGGCCGAAAGGCCATCCTGGTTCGGATGATGGAAAATGGAGAAAGGATCTTAAAGGGTAGAAGGAAGGATAGGAAAAAGAAATGAACCTAGTTCTCTGAGGATCGCTTCGTTACCTTTGTTGCCAAATTTGGAACTACTTACTTCTGGTTTCATCATCTGTGAGGTAATTGCTTAAACTTCTACTGGCAGCTGAATTCTAACTGATACATTTTAACATTTTTCTGACTCATTCCCAGTCTCACATTTGATTAGTAAGTAACAGCAGATATTTAAACCCAGGTTTTTCGATTCAAAGCCCAGTGTTTTCCTGGCTCTGCTGTCTTTCCACATGGTTATAATTTGGGAAATAAATACATACACTGTGAAGTAATAACATACGTTCCCCATTATGAAGACCTGCCCTCCTCTTATTTAAAGCCCTATTTCTCTCATAACCCTCTGGACTGCTCTCTTATGGTTGGTCCAACAAGTTCTGGGAATGAATTTCCCCGTATTACCCTCTGTTTCCCTTATCATTGGATGTTTGTTTACCTCACTATAACTTCAGACAAGTTACTGATCATCAAATTTGTTTTCCTGATCTTTATAAGAGGATAATTTATATTAACCTTTTGCATATTTCGTGGTCTTGTTGAGTGGGAAGGGGCTCAAGGGTATGGGGCTCAGTTTATTACCAAGATTCTAATTTTTGCTTGCTCGTGGTTGCTATACAGGTGTTTAAATCTTTATAGAAATTAGATACTGAATAAAGGCCCATAATGACACAATACATTTTCACCTGCCGTTGTCTGTAAAGTAATGGGTGTGCTTAACATTTTTATTCAATTTTTAGTGGTGAAAGCCTGGTCCATCATTTTTCTTAGTTGGTTTATCTCTTTTTCGACCTTTTTAAAAGATCTATTTGTGGATATTTGGTATACATATAACTGAGATCTAATCATAGCATTATGTATGTACTCAGAGAAACCACAGAAATTCTCCAGTCAGAGCATATAACTAACACTGGGAACTATGATTAGTCTCTTAAGAATGTGGCCTTAAATGAGCAGGCCCTCTCAATACACTGTAAAACCGGGTTATAAGGGACCAGAGATTGCATTGATACTCATTAAGGGAAAAATGACTCCTAGGCTAGTGAGACTCAACTCTCCGAGTTAATTAAATGTACCAATATATTTAAAGAAAATGTATCCAACGGGTGGATTGAGAAGCCACAGAACCAGAAAAAGGAGAAATCTAGAGATCTTTGTGCTGTTCAACCAAGACTTGTCTGAGAGAGACGATGTTCTGAACCGCTCTACTTCCAAAGGCAGGAGTCTTACTGTTATTGTTTTTATTATGAATCTCTGACACGTATGGGCTGTTTCAGTGTAGCTACTGCACCCATTTATGTAATAAATAAAAACTGAAGGATGTAAGCACTACCATTATCCTTATTTTATAGACGAGGATATGAAAGCTGAAGGAGGCAAATAATTTAGGTTCACACAGCTCGTGAATGGCAGCATTAGGATCTGAACTTAGTCTAGAGAACCTGTGTGCGTAGCCACAATTCGGTGAGTTTATAATGACAAAAGGGCTCTCTGGCCTGAGTTTTGCAGAAAGCAAGCAATCTGAGGATTAGACGTCTGCGACTTGTCCAACCGTATATGTGAGAATTCAGGCAGTAATTCAAAGTCTCTCGAATCTTGTGTTGATGTATTTCCAGCATAACAGGATGCTTCTCCGTGAGGAAATCATTCAGGAATCGGCCAGTGAAGGTGAGACTGCCTTCAGCGCTGGGGCAACCCTGGAAGCCTGTGCTCTTTGGAAGGAAGTAGATACGCATAGCTCTCACGCACGTGTACGTGTATTTAAATGTATGTGTGTGTTTATGTGTGGAGTCAGTTCTCATTATTTGTGGATTCCGTGTTCGTGAATTTTCCCACTTGCTCAGATTTGTCACCTCCACATCAACACTCATGTTACCTTTGTGGCCATTTGCAGACATGCACAGAGTGGAAGAACCTTTGGATCACCTGGTACCCGTGTTCCCAGTGAGTTTGGACAAAGTGACCCTCTGGCTTCTTGTTTTAGCTTTCATGATGTAAAGAAGTATCCTTTTGTCGATATACTTAATGCCACATTTTTCACACTTCTGTGCTGCTTTGGGTGACTTTGTTATTTAGAATGGTCCCCAAGTGTAGTGCTAAAGTCTTTCCTAAGTGCAAGAAGGCTGCAATATATCTTAAGGAGAAAAAAAAAAACAACATGTTAAATATACTTTGTTTACAGTGCTGTTGGCTGTGAGTTTAATGTTAATGAATCAATGATATATATATATATATATATATATACATACATACATATATATACATATGTATTAATGTTTATTTATTTATTTTTGAAGGAGAATGAGGAGAGGGAGGGGAAGAGAGAGAGGAAGAGAGAGAATCCCAAGCAGGCCCCGTGCTGTCGGCACAGAGCCTGGTGAGGGGCTTGAACTCACTAACAGTGAAATCATGACCTGAGTCGAAATCAAGAGTTGGATGCTTCACAGACTGAGGCACGCAGGCACCCCTGAATCAATGACATATATTAAACAGAAACAAGGTTGTGTGTTGACCAGTTGGTGAAAATGTGAGCCGATGCTTGAAGGAACTTAAAGCCCTATTTCCTCCAGGAGCCGTGGTTCAGTATTTGCTAATTTGGTGTTTGTGGTGACTTTATAGAATATAAGAACTATGGATAATGAGAATCAATTGTGTGCGTATATATATATACATATATATATCCGAGATGGATAGATATAGATAGCTACAACATGGCTATATCTAGATAGGAACACAAAGGTATGCATGTCTGTCTCTCTCTTTATACAGCTATAAATATATAAAGATATGAGCAGCTATCAATATACTAAACCCTCAATTAACATGCTGGCTATCATTATCTAGTATCTGACTAGGATTGCTCTCCAAACCGCAGTCACTCCTGGGAATGATGATGATGAGTTTTTTGGCGCTAAGTAGCACTTCTCCATAGTATGGAACAGTAATAAACAAAGCCAAGTCCCGACTCTCACGGAACTTACGTTATAATATAAGCTAAAATACTAGTAACTAGAAAGTACTCACCAGTTTTTGAACGGCCTAAAAATCTTCAGGAACAAGTGAAAGTTGGAGGAAGAAAGAGCATAGTTCAAAGTTCAGTAGCTATGTTAGACTAAACTGGACGAGTAAATACGGGAGTAAGGGGTAGGGGGTTTTTGTCATGACTTGTCCTTGTTCTGAAATGTAGTATTCTATGAATAGGTGTCTGGAGCTCTATGTTAACAATGAGAATGCTATCGAATGCAGGAAACGAACACATGTTCTAGCTTTCAGGTCAATTAGTATGATATTCCTCTTTCCTTTCTAGGTTAAAGAAGCAGATCTGTTCTGATGCAAAGCCAACTGAATACATGATCTGATTGTCCCAGTTATCCTGTGCCAAAAAAAGCAAGAACAGGCTTTCCAGTGTTCATTATGGAGTATTGAACATATTTAGTGTTAGAGTGCCTTAGAAACAAGCCACTATTCAAAGCTTTCTAAGCAATTTGAATCAGGTTGCCGAGCTTTGAAAAAAAAAAAAAAAACACTGCAGCCCAGTTTAGAGGATCAAAGTACTTGGAAAACATATATACTCTAGGCTATGTAAAAAATGCAGCACTCAAGCCAATATGAGCTGTACTCAGAGCAATGCAGAGGGGAACAATACGAGGGTAGATTTTAATTCCAAAAGGAGGGGAAGAGAAGGGACAGTGTCATGAGCATTTGCAAGACAGGACAAAGATAAGTCCAGTTTGTCTCAATAAAATATGCATAGTTATGGAGAATTCTATGAGGGAGGGTCATTTAAGTGAGACCCAGAATGATCCACTAGATATCAAAGCCATATATGAGCCTTTGCTAGAATGGTGGCCACATAAGTCCAGTCCTAGAATTCCTCTGGGTAGTCTATCTGGACCATCAGACCACACCACCTCGATATCTGGTGTCTGGGTGAATGAAGGATCTGGAAGAGAGAATCAGGACCCTGCTCCAGAACATATGGGCTAAGAGGTAGGAGAGAAAGCCTGTTTAAATGAAATCGGACCTCATACATAAACTGACTCAGCTATTTCTAAAGCCCCCATTTATCCCTAACATACAAGAATTGTGAGAAAGAAATATGATATTTTTATTTCACAACAAGAGTCATTTTCTCAGCCGCAAAATTAAAAAGCACTGCCAGTATGCCTGCATCATATACTGTTCATGCTATTTCCTCCTCGAGATGCAGAATTGCTTCCTTTCATGTGGGGGAACTTTATTCCAGAGCTAACCAAATAACAAGGTAGAAGATGCATGCGTGTGGTGCCGTGAGCTATGGTGCTCACAATCCCTTCAAGAAAATCTGCGGCAGGAAGGAGGTTGGGGAAGCAGTTCATTCCTGCAGAAGGTAGGTGTCTTTTAATGGATAAGCCCTGCCCCGGGGGCTCACTGTCAGCTGGAACAAGGTGTTCTCAGAGCTCCCTGTAGGCTGAGGTTCCTCCTGCAAAATCCCAAAGCCCGCGTCTTTCTCCGGTATGAGAACTGCAGCTCAGGCTGAGGACTTGCCAAAATGGCCCTGCTCTCTCTCCCCTTCTCTTTATCCTTCAAAGGTGTCTCCCCTTCTTCCAGTCCCCCCAAATCCGTCCAGTGTCTAATGCTGTCTTTGCCGCTGCTTCTTGGAGATCATGACGGAGACGCGTGAAAGAAAGGAAGGACTTCTTAGTCCATAAGAGCACAGAGACAAGAAAGGAATGATACGTGTATTTCTGACACTGGTCACCAGGTGCCCTCTGGGACCAAGGACCTGATGGAGCCTTCTAGAATTAAGTAGGAGGTGACACAGACCGGCCTCCCTTCTCGGACCGTTCCCAGGAGGGACAGATGAGCCACCTGATGTGGACTGGGGGTCAAGGACTCTGGCTTCATCTTGGAACACTAGCTGATTTGGGGTGAGAAGAAATAGACCGAGGTTCGCACAAAGAACCCACAGGCAGCTGTAGGCGTCTGCACTGAGAGCGAGGTGAGAAGACAGCTTTGTGGAGAAAGGCCAAGGTTGTACGCCTAGCTGCATGCTGAGTTTCTTTCACAACTTTCCATTCAGCGTTCAGAGTGTACTTCTGGGACCTCCTCTTTCTCTCAGAGCTGCCCTAAATGTTCATTTGGCAGCGCCTCTGGATGGAAATGCTGGGAATTTGCCTGGGAATATGCCTCTGCCCCCCGCCGTATGGGTAGATCAGAGCTTCAGGCATTTCTCTTGGCTTGTAGCTGGAAAAGACTCAATTTGAAAGGTGAAAAGAGCAGAGAGATCATGGATATTACCGAAATGTAAGGCACACTGACTGTATCAAGTTTATAACCTATTGCCTGGAAATGTAGAAAATAATGATAAAACAATACAGGCTTTTCTGCCCTGGGAACTGGAGACAGACTGGTAGAAATCTTCCTTCCATGCTCTTCCTCCAGCCCACTTTTCTCTTAATGAGGAAAAGAGCTGGTTACCGAGGTGGTTGAGAGTCAGGTTCTACGGCGGCAAACATTTCACGGGTTATCTATCCTCAGGAATGGGAGACACTTGGCAAATTCAGGAAGGAACCTAGATAGGAGTTCAGAGCTCTGGCTGTTGTACAAACCTGCTGTGTCACTCTGAGCAAGGCGGCAAATGTCTCCCACCCTCGGGTCCTTTGTGGTCAGATGGATTAATCCATGATTCAGCATGAGGGCTACCCCCGCCATTTCCAGAATCCCATGTTGGCTAAATTAAAAACGGACGCACAGAATATGACAATACAGAAGCGTATCTGAGATCAGGGTCGCCTTCAGTAATCTGGCTGGCCATTTTTGCAGCACTGGCTTTTATTTTCATAACTATTTCCTTGGAAAACTCTTGCTTATGTTGAAGACTTGGTTGAGCACCTTTTGTAGACACAGAAGCTCATTATTCTCTGCTTAATTCAGAGATTGATTACCAGGCATGTTTATCTTAAAAAAAAAAATCAAGCTTTACACAGAAACTAGATTACCTATAAAAGAAGGAAGTTATCGGAATATGCCTCATAATTTTTCCAGGATTATGGTAATGTTATTCTTTGTTTTTCTACTTCCCCCAAATATTAGCTACTAAACAGAATATTAGATTAATTTTTTTAATTAAAAATTTACTTAGAGAGTAAATAATATAAATCTCAGTATTTCGTAACGCTAAATAATAAACTTTCTTCCTTAACGCTAAATAATAAACTTTATTACAAGAAAAGAAGGACCTAAGAAGGACAAGCAAGGAATGGCAACTATTGGGAATCCATAGTAAATATGGCAGGCTCATTGTTCAAGTTAAGTGAGTATGATTATTGGATAGCTATCTGTAGTTGTCATAAAATACCTTTTTCTCTGTATGCATTGCTGCTGGGATTGAAAGGGAAGTCTACAATTTTCTGCCCTTAATCTCTTTGTCAACCATCGGTAGCTGGTGGGAAAAAAAAAAAAAAAAAAAAGAAGGAAGAAGAAGAAGAAGAAGAAGAAGAAGAAGAAAGAAAACAGAATCACTTAGGTTTGGCCATCCTACTGCCCCATTACCCTAACCACAAATTGCACTGAAGCCAGACAGATGGACAGCCAGCTGTAGCCACACAGGACCAGGGTCCCAAGCCCCCCCCCCCCCCCCCCCCCCCCCCCCCCCCGCCACATGCAAAGCAGCCAGAATTGCAGGGGCCCGAAGCCGTCTTCTTTTGCCTCTGAACACCTCCGGGGTAGCTTCCTCTGGGCCAACATCTTTTCTAGGATGGGAATCATCCAGTAAGGACCGGAATGTTTTGTATCAAACCAGGAATGTTGCTAGAATCTGACTCTCTGCAACCAGCCAGGAACCTGTTTGCCACGGTTTACTTCTAACACGTGTCCTGTTCAGCAGCCACTTTGTAAAGAGGATGCCCCAGCGATAGGAAAGGGGAGGATGCTGGCATGGATGCCTTCTTACCCTCAAGGGAGGTGATGGCTTTTACCCAACAGGCTTGGGAATTTGGAACATCCTTTGTAGAGGAATACTCCTTTATGGGAGTAGAGAAGACCACCTTTACAAACAGGTACCAACAACAAGTACCTTTTCCTTCACAACTCAAGACAATTTATGATTCCCATTTTCCAAGTTAATTGAACACAGAACTATCTTAATTACTTATTCTGCTGGTTCTCAAAGTGTGATCCCTGGACCAGTAGCATCAGCATCACCTGGGAGCTTATCAGAAATGCAGATTCTGCAGCTGTACCCAGGACTTACTGAATGGGAGACCAGAGGCGAGGCCCAGAAATCTGTATTATAGCAAGCCCTCTTGTAAATTTGCTGCGGGCTCAAGTCTGAGGACTGCTATTTTACTCCTCTTTTCATGTTTTTATAGTAATACTGGTATTTTCAAATTCATGTTGTTAAAATTCATGTTTTCCAGTTAATATCTGCAAACCGTTCCTTCCTACAAGTGGCCCATGGGACCCTATGTTACATTTCTTATGTCATGGGCTTTAAAACTTCAAAAGGGTAGGTCTCTTTGGTTCTAGAGCCTACACCTCTGGCTTCAAGTCGTATATCCATGCCCTAATTTTTCTCTTGATTCACAGAAGTCTTTAGATTCGATCCAGGTTGATCACTTGATGGAACTTTACGTTTCTTTGGCTCATAAGATCTATAAATATATTTTCCTTCAGTTTCTTAAGACCATTGAACTTGATGGAATCTCAAGGTATTTAAAAGTATAAATTCTATTAAGTGATAAAATCTTTTAAATCTTGATGTGATTTTGTTTTCTTTTATAGTATTAATACTTTATATATTTGATGGATGTTTGAGATGATATCCAGTTGAAATTTGGATCTCTCACTTGTCTTTCCCTGACTTTCTGTCACAACTTATGAGACCATTCAAGCAACGCATGCACATACACATACACAAGGATTCATGCACAATTGAAAAAGAAAAAAAAGCTTAATTTGGTCTGTTTTGAGAGAGCGAGCACAAAAGAGTGATCGTGTTTGAGTGGGGGAAGGGGCAGAGAGAGACTCCCAAATAGACTCGACACTGTCAGCACAGAGCCCCACTGGGGGCTTGATCTCACGAACCATGAGATCACGACCCGAGCCAAAATCAAGAGTTGTACAGTTAACAGACTTAGCCCAGGCGTCCCTGAAAAATTTTAAGTTCACATGCGTTAGGGGCCTATTGTCCATTTTGTCTTCCCAAAAAGTGCAGTGGAAAGACAACGATTGAAATTTCTTTTATTCCTTTCAGGATTTTCTTGGAGGAGTAAATCAATATGAAGAATGGCAAGTAAAAAAAAGGAAATTTTTAACATTCACAATGGATTGTATTGGTAAGGGTCTCTCAATTGGAGAATGTTTGAAAAGTTATAGAGCTTGAAAAGAAAATTCTAGCTTCTATATCCAATTAATCGTTCATTCAACATTCATTAATCAAATATTTATTGAGCCCCTACTATGGGTCAGGCATGGTTTCAGGTAATTTGAAATACATGAGTGAACCAAATGAACTAATTCCATTAGTAATTTCTATGATATTCCAGAAGACACTAAACCTATAGAAAGGGGAAACAGTAGAGTAGGATAATGGAGGAGAGAAGACAAAAGTAGTTCTAATTTTTAATAGGGTGGTCTGGGAGGGCTTCATGGAACCCAGGTAATTTGAGCAAAAAGTTGAAGGAGGTGAGGGGTTTAGTTCTGCGGATACCCAGAGGAGAGGCTTCCTGACAGAGGGAGAAGTTAGAGCAAAAGTGTGGCTGAGGGCATCCACTGTGCTAGATCATGGGGATGAGGGAGAATTCTAATTGGGGTCACCTCAAGTAGGTCATGGTGACCATCTACAGGGGCTTTGGCTTTTCCTTGGAAGGAATTAGGGAGTCATTGCAGGGTATTGGACAGAAGCCTGACGTGATCTGACATGTTTTCAAAGGGTCGTGTGTTTTGAGTATGTTTTGGGGGGGACTATATCAGATCCATAGAGAGTCTATAATCTAGGTGAGAGAGAATGGCTTGGATTAGTATTGCAGCAATGGGTGTGGTGAGCAGCGGTAAGGTACTAGATGATGTTTGAAGGTAGGTTCTAGAGCATTTTTGATGAATTAGAAGTGGATGTGGTGTGTTTTATTTATATGAGAAATTTAGTTTGTTGGATTGCTTTTCTTTTTTTTTCAACATTTATTTTATTTTTGGGACAGAGAGAGACAGAGCATGAACGGGGGAGGGGCAGAGAGAGAGGGAGACACAGAATCAGAAACAGGCTCCAGGCTCCGAGCCATCAGCCCAGAGCCTGACGCGGGGCTCGAACTCACGGACCGCGAGATCGTGACCTGGCTGAAGTTGGACGCTTAACCGACTGCGCCACCCAGGCGCCCCGTATTGCTTTTCAACTCTACTGAAGAAGTTTCTAGAATTGAGTCAGCATGTTCACTCTAAGAAAAAGATTCAACTTCTAGTGTATGCTATTAATTTGTCAGGGCTGCCTTAACAAATGCCACAAACAGAAGTGGCTTAAACAACAGAATTTAATTTTTCCACATTTTTAGATGCTAGACACTTGAGATCAAGGCGTCGTCAGGGAAGTTTCTTCTGAGGCCTCTCTCCTCGGCGTGTAGATCGCCTTCTCCTCTCTGTGTTTCACATGATCTTTCCTCCACGGGTGTCTGGGTACTAATCTCCTCTTTTAAGGACACCAGTCAGATGGGATTGGGAAGCACCCATATGACCCCATCTCTCCTTACTTTTTTAAAGTCCCTGTGTCTAAATATAGTCACATTCTGAGGAACCAAGGGTTAGGGCTTTCACATACGATGTTTGGGGGACACAATTCAGTCCCTAACAGTGTGCAATTGTACATTTTCCTCACACATGGTCATTTTACTCATGGTTGTGTATGGCACGGCCTTTGGGACATGCAACTTAGAAACACATCCGAAGGCTCTGATGAAATCTACTCAGATTTCACAGTGAGATCCTTTAAAATCAACTGGAGTTCATTTTTTGGCAGTACTTGGAAGCATCTCGGTCTTGGATTGCAATGCCTCCATTTAAATAGAAGCACGATACTTTTCATTTGTACGTGCTATTCGAGATACAGCTATAACTAGGAAGAATGTTGAGTTAGAGGTGAGTTTTAAGCATCTTATTTTTTTCTGATAAGATGTCTGTTTATTATTTTACTTTTAATTTTTTAGTGTTTGTGCTGCCAAAGCTAGCACTAGTTTTCTTTTTTTTTTTTAATCTTTATTTATATTTGAGAGAGAGAGACAGCCCTATGTGGGGCTTGAACTCAGGAACAGTAAGATCGTGACCTGAGCTGAAGTCCCACGCTTAACTGGCTAAGCCACCCAGTTGCCTCCGTGTTTATTATTTGAAAAGTTTATTATTGCTGTTTCAGAAGCACATACTCTGGCAGGGGAGAATCTCCTGTAATCTTGCCCGACGGTGTGTTCGAGGATTTAGATGGTACAGGAGTGAGCAGCTGCTGAAGTGTTCTACCTGCTGACATTTCAGAACCCCCAGAGCTTTAACCATGGGGGGTACTTCTGGGATTGCTCTGACCACCCGTAAACTGTGATATGTTTGGACTTTGGCCATGATTTCTTGGTCAGGTTGATGATTTCTGACTACCCAGCAAAAGCACCCCATCTCTGGCCTCTGCCAGGGGAGCAGTGTGGGTGAGGAGGGGGGCGGTGGGGGAGGGGGAGGGAGCCTCAGAAAAGTTCTGTTCCATCAGGGTTGGGGAGGGGGGCCAGCTCAGGGAAGCTTGATCCCTGCCGGCTGCCTCTGGCCCCACAGCCTTCCGGCTCCTGACGGGGAGAATTTGACGCCCTTCAAAATAGAGAGTATATTGATCTGTTTTCTAGGCAACAGATGCCAAAGCTCTGTCAGCTAAATGTGACTTCAGAAGGTTAAATATGGTTTTGGAGTGAATGGCCAGCCGCCTACAAATGTTTTATAGGTGGCTTGAAATGCAGATACAGAGAGGGAAGAAGCTCCGGGTGGGTTTTTGTGTGTGTATATGTATCTCTCCAGGCAGAAGTCATGTCCTTTGTGTTTTATCTGGCTCTGCAGGGCTCTGCGTCTTCATGAGACGATGTCATCCCTCGAAATTGGTAAAAATAGGAGGAAAACAGAAAATGTCAAAGAAAACAGTTCTCTTTACTCTTCTGAATTATATATATATATATATATATATATATATATATATATGGTAATCAACAAGACGATCATTCTCCCATCATGCCCAAAAAAGGTAGGAGAGAGAGGGAGAGAGAGAGAAAGAGACAGACAGAAGGTATGAAGCCTTCAATAGTGGAAAGCAGAATTTAAACATCTTGGGATAAAAACACCAAGAATTTGGCAATATGTTACTAAGCGACAGATTTAGAAAGTTCTTTGTCATTTGATCTGCCTTTTTTCCTCCTCTTGCCTTTTATACATGTGGCCAGTAAAAACAGCTCTGTTGGTTTTCGTCTGGAGTCTGGTTTGGCGCTTTTGTCTTTTATGTGATGGTAAGCTGTGGGGTAGCTTGGATTTATATAGAAACTACCTCAGGGGAACACTTACAGTCCGCCCTTGGAATATTTTCCGCATTTCTGTTTAATAAAATTTGTGTGAGTATGGACCGGTTCGTGGCAAAGTGGATTTTGCTCATCCTTTTAGCCTCAGAGAACCTGGGTTTGGGTCTTAAGGTTGGGATCTCCTAGCCCTTGACCAATGTCGTCTGTTGTCTCCTCTCGCTCAGCTCTGAATTTTCATATGCGGAAAGTGTTGGTGATCACGTGGCTTGAACTTTCACTGTGCTGTTTGGAGGGTTGTGTTGGAGAAGAACATGGGAAGCAGTGCTTCGCAAACTCAAAACCCTACCAAAGGTTGATTATTAATGTTGAAATATTTCCACATTTATTTGAACACTACTGTGCAGACTTAGAGCTCTCCTTAGCAATAACAACGGGCATGGAAATGACGAGATGGTCCATTTTTTTTGGACGTAGACTATTAGCCTTGGAGACAAACTAAAAAGGGAGGGGAAACTTTTCTACATAAGCATAGGGGTAAATAGTTACCTAAGAGCTAGGTCTTTGGTTTTTCAGGCTGCTATAATTGATTTATGCCCATTTTTCTGCCTGGGTGAAGTTTGTGCGCAAATGTGACATTAGCACATAATTATATTATAAAAGCATGAGTTACCTAGGTAATTAAAGATTGTGAGATGGAAAAGTGATGCTGACCCAGAGGTACCATTTTGTGGGATTAGTTTCCATTATGTTTCCCAGAATTGATTAGATACGGCACCCCACCCCCCACCCGCCCCTCTATAAAAGTAGCATGGGGCTACTTGGCTTAGGGAATGGTCTCTTCTGCTGGCTTTCGTTTTGGGGTCCAAGATGAAAAATGAAACACCGCATGTCGAGATGGACATACCTCAGTGTTTGATTTGCCACCTGACACGTGGAAGAGAATTCTGCTGATTTTTCTTTGGGGCACTCTGTCTTTTTTAGAAGATGGCACGGGAAAAAAAAATTCTTTTCCATTCTGCCCAGTTCTGAGGATACTGTGGATTCTCAACCATCACGAAGTTATCTGTGACAGTGTGAATAGATTCTGCAAGTTATTTACTTCCTGGACGGATATGCAGCTTTTTCCAGATCCAGGTGTCAGGGAAGAAGAATTTACTCTGCCTTTCAACGTCCTTCTAGCTGAACTAAGGATCAAATTGACACGAGACAGAGTCCACACAGGGAAATCCACGCAGACATGGAAATTCCAAAGGCAGTGAGGCAACACAAAGCCTATATGAGCTAAGGGAGGGGTGGAAGTCTAAGGATACAAATCAGAGAAAGACGTTTAGTGGGGAAGTGAGAGAGGAGGTGTTTGGAAAGCAAAGTTTGGCCTATTATGCAAATCAGTTTCTTAGGTAGAGGGAAGTCTCTGTCAAGAGCTCTCTTCCTGGTGCGAGCAGGCAGTTAGTTGAGGGGCAGGTTAAGAGCTTTTCCTTCATCCAGTGGGTTTTGATGGTTTTTAATTCAAAATAATGTTATGCCAAGGGGCCTGCCTTTGGCCCCTACACAGGGAAACAGAGTACTCTAAAAATCAGGAGAGTGGAGAAGTTATTTTGTGGATGAAAGACATTAATTGCTGAGGTTGTAAGTAGAAGCAAATCAAGATGTCAGTTTTTTTTTTCTAGATAAGGCTGACTTATTTAAGGTTTTCAAGTGTCTGAGAGTTCAAAAGTATCTTTGAATACACCCTGCGCTTCATCAGTTACGAGCTGTGACACTTGGGTCTCTTCATCTGCAAAGTGAGTGTAGGACTGTCGCAAAGTTTTCATAAATTACTATTTAAAGTACCTTAAAATATGCTGGGGCGTCATAAACACTCACTAAATGGCAGCTATTACAAATTTCAGAAAAATGATGGAAGCAAGGAAAGCTCGTGTACTGAAGTTTTTGTGAAGGCCAAACGGCAACGCTGCATTCAGAGTCTCCTGGGTGGCGTCTGTGTTGCGACATTTGGCACAATTATTATTGTCCTCAAGTTGCCGGAACAATGGATATTGTGCTAGGGGATCCCAGGCTTCAGTTTCATTGCATCACAGACTGCACTGTTATTTAAGGGGGGGGATGATGAAAAGCAAGAGGGGAAAATAGTACTCAGTCGTAACAATTGGACTTGACATTTCACGTATGTGTTGAGCAAGACAGGTAATCCTCTTTAGCGAATTCAATTTCACGACACAGCCTGTGCCTTTAAATACATAGACATAACCCCTCTCATTATATACATATTACATTTATATATGTATATGTGTTATGTGTGTGTGTGTGTGTGTGTGTGTGTGTGTGTGTGATGCCTTGCAGATAACCATGCCTCAGTGGCCTCTAACTGATGGATGGGCCATTGCTGGTGATGCCCCATAGCCTCCTATCAGATGCTTCTCTTTTTCTTCTAGTTTTACTTTTCCTCTCTCCCACCGACAGTTTCCTTGCCCCATACTCCTTATTTTCTTTAATTTTTTTTCTTCGCTCTGTCGTGTCTGAAGTCTGCCCAAAGCAGTCGCATCATCTGTCAGGTTTTCACTACCAACGTAGGGACAGACCTAAAGAGATTAGTAACCCTCGAGGAGAGTATGCTTTACTAAATAAAGGAAAGGTAACACCACGGGGCTTTTCTAAATGTTGGAATCATTGCATATACCTTTCGGGGGGAATTATTTGTGGCTCCCAGTCATGGCTGAGATTAGAGTTCTGTTGCAAAGTTGATCTTCTTTGCTCCTGGGATTTTTCCCGAGGGGATAGGAACACAGCTAGTGTAGTCCGATGTTGGCAAAGGACTCTGAAAGAAAGGAAGTAGCAGTTGGGTCACGTACCTGCTGCTCTGGGGTTGTGCATTTCTCTCCACTCTTCGGGGAAATGAGTGGAGATACTAACTGGCGTAATTGTGACCAAGCAAAGAAGGGCATAACTTGAAGCCAATGGTGGAAGAATCCATGTATAGGCTAGCATTTCTGAGTGTCCAAGGGTTGTTGTGGGTGAGGAAGAGTCATCCTGCCTTCGGCTGACTTCTCATTTCAGTGGACTCCGTGCCCAAGGAATATGTCATCTGTGTAGGTACAAATGGAGTGGAGGGAAAAGGAGGCAGTTGTCAACGGGCCGGAACTAGCACTCGACCGGATGGACTTCTCCAAGTTTTGCTTTAGTGGTGAATAAAACCATTGTGATTCCCTAGACATTGCCAGGGAAACCTTTTTCATGGCGATCGTACTTATAGTCCTTAGCTTGCGGTAATGTTATAACGCACATTTCATTCTCTAGTGAGATTGGTAGCCTGTCCCTCATATGCGATTTCCTCAAGTTGTACAACTGCAAAGCCATATTTCCCCTATTCTTTCTTCTTTGGTCAAGGAGAATTTATGTGGCCTTTGAAGCTGAAGCCAGAGTCCCTCCTGTGTTGGCCTCAAGCTTCAACTGGCATTTCTGTCTCCTACAGAAACCTAAGACTTCCGTGGCAGGCAAATTCTTCCATTGTAATTTTTCTATCTCCCGTGATTCTTAAAAAGAAGTGGAAAGTGGCCGAGCCATCAGAAAAACTCAGAGTTGGGGTACCTGGGTGGCTCAGTGTGTTAAGCATCTGACTTCAGCTCAGGTCACGATCTCACAGTTTGTGGGGTTGAGCTCCCCCTCGGGCTCTGGGCTGACGGCTCAGAGCCTGGAGCCTCCTTTGGGTTCTGTGTCTCCCTCTCTCCCTGCCCCTCTCTGGTTGCGCTCTGTGTCTCTCTTCGTCAAAAACAAATAAACATTACATAAATCAGTAAAATAAACTAAAAAGAAGAAAAACTCAGAGTCATCACTGTGATAGTATCCTCTGTGATGCGCTTTTTAGGCCTGGGACGTAATGGTTGCCTGCACCCCACCTCTGGCTTCAAGGCCGCCCCTAGAGCGTGTGGGAGGCCGGCTAAAAGAAATTTTTTTTGGTGGAGCTCTTGTGTATAGAATCATCTTCATTGAAAAATACTTTGAAAAATTCACGAACACTTATGAAGCACGTTGGTTTATCGTTAACGATATAGAATGATTGAGAAGAGACGCCAGCGTATTTTTTTCTTGCGTGATCGGAGCCCTTGACTCTTCATACTATTCAGGTATCGTTTCTTTCGGTTTAGGTGCAGGAATCACCGCTTCATATTCTTTGTTGTCAAATGTGCTGTTACCGAGTAATTTCACATCTCCCACTGTGAGAAAAAGGTAACGACACTGTTATTATTCAAGTCCTGTAGCTCGTCAGAACCTGTCTGGATTGAAACAATGCAGCTGTTCTGGGCTCTGAAAGGCCCTAATGCCATTTGTTTCGTGCTGGTTACATCGTTATTCATGATGCTGCACCATCCATTTTGCTGTCCTGTGAGTAGCTTCCGATGGCTTTCAACTGTCATGCCTGGGCTTCTTTGAAGGTGACCACAAATGCACAGAGTGTACAGGGAAACGTGAGCAATAATTTATTTTATGGGCATGTTAAATTTATCGTTTGGAATTTCATGGCATAAATATAGAACAACACAGTTTCCATCTGCCTCTTCCCTTGAACTTCTCAGGCTATAATCACAGCATTCCTAAAATGTGATCTTTTTCGGCGTCGACTGCACCCCTGGTTTCTGCTCACCGTCACCAGTGTGGTGGGGAGGGGAGGGATCTGTAGGTAGAGCCAGAACAGTGATCCTATTCATGCGAGGAATCCCTGACCCTTGTTTGACTCAGCTTCATATGGGAGAGCACAAAGTCACCACGTCAACTGAGGCCAGAGCGGACGTGAAGGGAAAGGCCTAATGATGTTGCAGAGCAACAGTGTTGAAAGCCCTTGGAGGAGAGAGGTGGGGTCACTCCCAAGGATGGTATCACATGTGGTGCGAGCCTGCAGAGGGATGGGGTGCCAGCAGTGGGGGAGAGGGATGCACACTTGCTATTTCGGGTGCCGTAGGCCACCGGCAGCATCCCCAGGGGGCACGATGGGTGGCCGAGGATGCAAGAGACCACAGATGCAGCTCAGACTCGGGGGGTTGGCTGTGGGCTGTTGGGCGCAGGGTCCTGAGCTCTTCCCGTATCCAAGCGAATGAGGATCATCAATCTCAGGGTGTTAGCACCACTCCAGCAGCCCGGTCTCACGCCACCCCATTGAAACAATCCTGGGCCCATCAGCAGAATCGAGCATCTCGCCAGGCTGCTTTTCTGGAACTGGAGCCCAGCCCCAGGGCCCCAGAGGGCCCCAGCCCCTGGAGGACCCCACAGGCACAAGTCTGGAAGCTCTTCAGGGCATCGGGTCCCCCAACCTGCTCCCCAGCACAAGGTAGAGGGTTGGAGAGAACGCTAAAGGGTCCAGATGAAGACGGATCGCATGCTGGCCCCCATCCAAGCTCAGGGAACCTGCGCAGCCAGGCCCCAGCACCAGAGGGGTGGGAGTAGGGAGTCTTAGAGAATTTCGTGGAATGCACAGGGAGCTTAAGATCCCTTGAAGCACAGGAACTCAGACGGGAGCCCAGTTTGCCTGGGTCTAAGGTCATCATTGCCTTCTCTGTTCGAGTCCTGTGACGAAAAGGAGGGACAAGAATGAAACAGAGGGTAGATAAGGGAGAAATTACAAGGGCTGTTCTTACAAGTCCTGAAAAGGGATGTCCGTGCATTCACCAAAGACTTGGCGTAATACATAAGCAACAACAACGAAGGCGCCCCAGTTCTGACCTGGAGGGAAAAATCGCCATAAAGACATTATGAGGTCGACCAACAAAATTAGATTAGAGTTGGCAGGTTCTGTAAAATTGTCGTATGGGTCTAAACTTAGGAAGTTGATTAACTGTACCGTGGTCACGTGAGGGAATATGCCTTCACCTGGGAAGTACACTCTGAAGTGTTTGGGGGTAAAGAGGCATGCCTGGAAAAAAATTTGTCTGTCCGTCTGTCCACGTATCTATCTGCCCGAGCGTGGGCCGATTCAACAAATTACAGATTGGGTGGCTTCAACAACAAATGTTTATTTCTCACAGTTGTGGAGGCTAGATGTCTGAGATGAGCATGCCAGCATAGTTGGGCTCTTGGTGAGTTATCTCTTCCTGGTCGATAGATGGCCTTCATGCTTCTTGTCATCATCATAACATACGCTGGACTGTCAGTCTTCCCCTTTGTTATTTTCCATGCTGATGGGCCGTGTTAATGTTGGAATGGACTCCCATTGAGCACAATGATCTTTGCTTTGTTCATTTCGGGTAACGCTGCCCCTCGTGTCCATCTAGAAGTGGACGCTTTGTCAGTCCAGTGGGGCTCCACATACACAAGTACAACCAAATTTTACTGGTGGATCCTTTCCAGGTTGCTAGCTCGGTACTTTTCAGAATGCGCTGAGTGGCTGTTTGGAAC
Organism: Prionailurus viverrinus; assembly: GCF_022837055.1. NCBI lineage: Eukaryota > Metazoa > Chordata > Mammalia > Carnivora > Felidae > Prionailurus > Prionailurus viverrinus. The sequence continues at coordinate 226,755,173 of NC_062561.1, read as the reverse complement.
TTGTCTCTGCTGACTCCGCTGGGCTCAGTTTCAAATCTCTCCTAATCCACTAGCGAACCTTTATTAAAGTGAGAGAGAGGTTGAATCAGTCTTTGGACACATTATTAAAATAAAGTTGGGGCCGTGCAAAGATCAAAAGAGAATACTGGTCTCACTTCCACCCTCTATCCCGTCGCTTCAAAGCTGAGTTGTTTTGTCTTGTTTTGTTTTAGAAATGTCAATATTCGGAGGTGAATTTTAAGTAGTCTTTATTTTTGTTTGGTTTTATTTTTAAAGGCAGCCGTATGAAGTTGCTCATTCTACAATCCTCCCCCCCCTTTTCTCTTTTGTGACTTAAAGTTCAGGTTGAGCAGGTCAGGTCGAATGCCCGTGAGGATTTTTATATGATTAAGTAGGCAATGAAATACCAACCCTTAGGATTTGCTGGATCAAACTGTAATTATGAAGCACCCTGATGGTTTATTACTGCCCCCCACCCCCCACCCCCCACTTCTCTCCCACCCACTCTTGGCTTTCTGTGTCTAGAACACCCTGAGCCTATGGTGACTTGTGCTCAACTGCAATGGAAACATCATGTACCTTTTCAAAAATGCCCACTCATCCTTAACGTCACAAGTCAAGAAAGAGATGGCCTTTTGATACGCAATTCAACTTCTGGTCCCAGCCAGTCCTTATTGTGCAATTGCCCTGTTTTTCTGCTGCAGTTTTTCGTTGCTTCTGCTAGTTACTCATTTGCTCAAGCATTGAGCAAACAACTTTCTATTAGACCCGGGGGATATACTGATGAACGTTTCAAAATTCCTGGTCCCCAAGGAACTTGCATTCTGCCAAATAATTTGTTTTACAACAGGAAGCCATAATAATTGCAGTCACTAAATTAAAAGAGAGAACCTTAATTAAGTATAGTATTGTGCTTTGTACTTGTTTTATTCCATTTCTTTCCATTTCTTTATGAACTCCCTAATTGGGTGAACAGTGGTCATTACACAAATCTATTCTCCAACTTCATCATGGATGAAGTCTCTCTCTCTCCATGTCGATAGATACAATACATAGATATACAGATACATGGATGTAGATAGGTACAGATATAGATATGGTATCTGTATTTATTTATATACAGATATATGTTATTTCTTTTGGATGAGCTGTATTGTTCATTTATGAGAAGTTGCTAACTAGATCAGTAAGTTTTCTAACCACAACTTTAAGTTATACAGCATTTAATACTTTTTGGAATGCTTTTATAATACATTATCTCCGGTGATTCCCATAGGGACTAACATTTATCTTCAAATGAGAAAACAATGGCTCAGAGTAATTACTTGGTTAAAGTCAGAAAGCTAGTTAGTTAGGTAAGTTATCAGTTACCTGTCTAAGATAAGAAAGCCAGTCAGTGACGACATGAAGTGTGAAGAAAGTGTTAATTGTCTCTCTGTTTTACCCATTTGTTTTATAAACAGTTCTTGAGTCTTTCTGTGTACTAAGCATTATTTTTGATGCAGGCATTCAGCAGTGAGCGAAAGGAGAAAACCTCTTCGCTTTGTAGAACTTACATTCTGGCGAAGGAGACAAAAAAATCGTATTCTACAAGATGTAAGAATGTGATAAGGAAGATGTAGGAAAAGGAGAGTTGGGTGGAGGAGATCAGGAGTTTGGGGAATCATATTTTCTAAGTTTAGATAAGATGGTCAGCAAGGCCTCACTGGGAAGGTAATATTTGACTTAAAGGAAGGGAGAGAACAAGTCACAGCAACATCTGGGGGAATAGCAGGAAAATGAAGAGTGTAAAGGCCCTGAAGCAGAAGGGAGACCCACATGGTTGGAATGGAGTGACAAAGGGGTCCTGGGGGAGGCAAGATCTGAGATGACTGGTGTTAGGGTCAGAGGAGGGGTTAGGTGAAGGTGTAGGCTCATCTGATGGTGGATGACCCTGGAGGCTACCATAAGGACCTTGGCTTTTTCTCTTTGTGATAATGAGTTCCACTGGGTGATTTGAGGAGAGGAGTGAAAGTGCTTTATTATATGGCTTATTTTTTAAAAGTTTATTCTGGTAAATGTTTTGAGGAAAAAAAAAAGTAGGAGATGATGAGTGCGCACAGAGGATCCTAGTGGTAAGGGTTTGTGAACTAGGCACACGTCCAATGGGCAGTGGACTTAATGGCCTCATGTTCTTATCCTAGTTGGGACTCTTCCTTCCACTAACTGTTGGGCACGGGGGGCGGGGGAGCTTTGGATAATCAGTTAATGTTTTACTAGAAAGGGAAATAAAAATTGACAAGTTGGTGTATGTCTGAGCCGATTTCCTCTTACTCCCAATGATCTGTGGACTGCTAAGATCTTCCAGTTTAGCTTTTTTCTTTTCCCCATGCCAGAGTGTGTGTTTCTGCCTGTCCCACCTCCATCCTCATAGTGTTTTTACTGTCTGAGTGCCTGTCCCAACCTTCTTAGGAACATGCAAAAGATGAGACACGATGGACAATGTCCTTGCTAGGTCCTGGGTTGTTCTGGAGTTCCAGGCCACAACCCATAACCCATGTCTTCCTTTGAAGTGGTCAAAATTGAGTGTAGAGATATTCTAAAAGTCAATACAGGCAACTCAAACAACCTGCCTAACCACTGAACTATTTAACGTTACAGAATTTATAGTACATGGTAGAAGACAGACCACTGTGTGTGCAGTTCTGGGACTGGGGTACCGTACGCTGTGAGCAGACACGCGTTGGCTCTGTTTTGGTTTTGCTTCATTTTAGTTATTTGATTTGGTGTCTGTAAAACCCCGTGTGCACATTTTTATGAGCCTTAGGACCATTCGCTGCCAAGCTTGCTTGAACTCTAAGATACGCTCCCAGTGTCAGAAAACCGCAAATTATTTACTCCATAGACAAGGAAATGGAGGTCATTCAGCTCATTTCTTACATAATTTTCAACTTCCTTTCTGAGTCTTGACACCTCCCAGCAATGGGAGTCATGTGCTCTTTAGGTAGACGCAGGAATGGGGAGAGCAGGTAGGCAGCGCTGAGAGCTGCTAGCTGCTAACTCTACTCCATGCACTTGTTTTTGGTGCTAAAATGATACGAATCAAAGTGGCAAGAGTGGAGGAAGGTGCACGTAAATTAATCCTGCTTTTCCTATTTAATTGTGCTTAGAAAAAGTTCAGCAGGAAATGCCGAAAAACCTCTATCTTACGGGAAGTAAAATTCTCTTAAAATTCTTTAAGACATGACAAATAAATATTAACCTGAAACAACACAAGGAGCAATCCTTAACATCCTTCAGATTAGAGAGCAGTGTAGAAAGTAAATCTTTCAAACGCCAACTGGCGTCTTCCAAGATGTTTTCAGAATGACTACATATAATGAGCAAATAAATACCTTCAGCAAGAAAGAAAAAAAAAAAAAGAAGACTGAGTCATGAGGAAAGAGTGACTCTGTAAAACTTACAATGGAATCAATAGTCACCAGATATCAAAGGAAAACGATAAAGAAAGAGGAAAAGATAATTCCTATGTGTCTAGCTTGGAAAGATAACGACTCAACTTGGTGAGGTGGGGAGAGATGGGCATAGTTTGTTTGAAAATTAGGAATGGCTTACTAATGACACGATTTTTTCTTGTGTAGGTCTACTTAATGGTAGATGGTCCGTGAGTCCGTCTGAAGAGGCTAAACAAAATTTTGAGAACCTTTTAGTTCCAAATGTTGTCTTTTCTTTGTCCTCCAACGGGACAGCGAATGGGAAGGACTGAATGCTGATGGATCATTCACCTTGGAGATTCCCACATTATGGAGGAAATAGCTTGTAGAACCGGAGAGGAGAAGTCTTCCGGGGGACCTCCCAATTGTGAACTGAGCACTGAGAGCTGAGACACCAGATGTTTTCATGACATGGGCAGGGTTTAATTTAATCAAAGGATATGGCCTAGAAGGAAATTCAGTGACGGATGGTGGGGAGCAGAATCCCAACTGAGCTGACTTATAATTTCAGATGCAGAGAACAGAGTGGTTCAGGAAATTCTGCAACAGGTATATCATGGGTTCTTAAAATCCTTCATGTTTACGATTTTAATTGTTCCTGTTTCCCGAAGTGATTAGCAGGAAACAATTCAGGAGGAAATGGATATGTGTGCTGGATGGGAAGAGAAAAGCCAGGGCACGATATCCCACGTCACAGCCCGCTTGTGGTTGGGGAGGGGGTGGTGTAATGTGAGGAAGGGAGAGGGGCTGGAAGTTTCTGAGAGGAGGGTGTGGGGGGGCAGAGAGGAGACCAGGCTTGGTCTGTGAGAAAGAACTCAGTGGGAGCCCAGGGTGATCCCATTGGGATCTGCGACCCTCCAGACAAAACCCAGAAACCAACAGCTAGAATGTGTGTTTACCCCTAAATAGGACGAAAAGGGAGTGGAAGCAGAACTGAAAACATCAGACTGTCTGGAACAGTTTACACTATGGAAGTTCAGGTTATGAATGAGCTCATTTTCATATCCACGTATGATCTATGTGAAGCTCACTTCTCATGCATGATGATCTCGGAAAGAGTTTAAAATAATGCCCAGCACCTACTAAGGGCTCAACAAATGTCGACTCTTTACCTCTGATTCCACCTTCAGTTTGTCTAATTCCCGTGATTCCAGTGTCCTGAACGACCTCAGCCATGGTTGTTTTTTTTTTTTTTTTTAATGTTTATTTATTTATTTTGAGGGAGAGCGAGCAAGCACAGGGGAGGGGCAGAGAGAGAGGGAGAGAGAAAATCCCGAGCAGGCATTGTGCTCTCAGAGCAGCAGCCAACACAGGGCTCCATCTCAGGAATCATGAGATCATGACCTGAGTTAAAATCAAGAATCGGGCTCTTCTGACGGAGCGACCCAGGCACCTTTCAGCCAAGCTTTCTAAAGCAAATGCATGAAGGAAGAGTTAAGAGCTAACATTCCTAATTGCTTCTTTGGAATCACTTTCCAATTTACTCATACTGATCAGGCATGGAGGTTCTTCTGGAAATTGGTTTTATCTCGATTATAGGACAATTGGAAACAAATGGTGTCTATTATTTTGCAAAGAAGCTCAAAGCTTCAGACAAGAAACACGTTTATGTGTCTCTCACTTGGTCTTGTTTTGAAGTTATGGAAGTTAATTTCCCTTTAAGCAGTATTAAAAAATAATTCATAGCACATTCTACTTGGGTTTAAAATTAAGATTATGGCATACTGACTATCCTATCAGAATCAGGGCGAATCTTTTGTCTTTAGCGGTTTGTGATATGCCTGGTTATGATTGTCTTTTGTATTTTGGGGCTGGCTGAGATTCTTGACTATGAAGGTTGCTTTAAGAATTTTGGAAAATTCTTGATCGTGTTTTCCTTATATATTTTTTTCTGCCCTGGTCTTTTATTCCCTTTCTTCTTCTTCCCCCCCCCTCCCCCCACCCCTCATCCTTCTCCTCCTCCTTCTTTGTCTTCAGTTAATTCTAAAAATAAGGATGTAGGGTTTTGCCCTATGACCTGCACGTGATTGATAATGTGTATTATTTTATTCTCTTGTGCTTTAGTCGACTATTTTATACTCATCTGTCTTTGGGACCATTTAATGAATCTTCTGCTGTGTTTATCCAATGAAGTCTTAGTTTTGGGTATTGTAGTTTTCAGTCTTAGAATATATATTTTTTAATGGATTCTAATGTTTGATCAAATGTCACATCGTTTTATCGCTTTTGTCCGTATTTTCTTCCAATTTTTTAAACCTATTGATTATTTTATCAAAGTCTTTGGATGCTAACAGCAATATCCACTTTATCTTCGTATCCACTTGTATCATTTGTTCCATTTGGTTATTGCTCATGTTTTTCTGTCTCTTTCCATGTTAGTAATTTGTTATCAGATGCCAGGTGTTATGTACGAAGCCAGAGTCGGAGCTTTTGCGTGATTCTACTTCTAGCAGACAGGGCTGCGCTTTTCCCTGTGAGGCCGATGAGGGGGAGGAGGTAGTCAGCTCAGTCTGTAGGGACTAAACTGGATCAGGACCATAGAGGTTTTAGTTCTGGTTTGGTTTCGCTTTAGTTCTCTAGTTCTGTCTTTTTTCCTTGGGCCTGTCTCTCCTGCACTTTTGACTGAGACCCCCGAGAGACAACTTTTGCGTCTTGCCACGCACTACGTATTTCCAAACTTGGTGAACATCCTGGGGACACCAGCCCTGATTCTGAGCCAGTCTCTCCCAGTTACTATGGTAATTACTGGCGATCTTAGTTTACCTTCCAGAAGCTTCTCAGCCTGGAGCTCAGCCTTGGAATTCAGCAACAGCACCATGAAGAAACTTGGCTGAGCATTTGGGGAGATTTTCATTTCAAGTCGCTCTGGTCCTTTGCATGGATGCCGATAGCTTGGCTGGTTTCTGTCCCTCCTGTGGTCCTTGTACATGGGCCGGGTCTGGCCTTCAGACTGTGCCTAGGATCTGTGAATGAAGAAAACAGTCCGTGAGAGACAACTCACCTCAGGGAAGCTCTCTGCCCTTGGAATTGTAGTTCATTTAGTTCTGTTTGGTTCCACAATTCTCTGATCTTTTCAACTGTGATCTTTGAAATACGTTTATTTGAAAAAAATTTTTTAACGTGTATGTATTTTTGAGAGAAGAGAGAGAAGACAGAGCACGAGTCGGGGAGGGGCAGAGAGACAGGGAGACACAGAATCTGAAGCAGGCTCCAGGCTCCGAGCTGTCAGCACAGAACCTGATGCGGGGCTCGAACTCAGGAACTGTGAGATCATGACATGTGCTGAAGTCGGAAGCCCAACCGACTGAGTCACCCAGGAGCCCGAAGTAAATTTATATTCCATAGTTGGTCCAGCAAAAATATGTTTGGCTGCACCAACTGCATTTTACCTATCGTTGGAAGTACACGTAGGGTTAATTTTTAAAAAGTTTGTGGCCACTATGTCTTTCCTGCCTAAGAGCTTACAAGGAGATCGTCACCCATTTTTCCCAGAGCGTCAGGTAAGACTGTCACAAAGAGAAGAGTGGACGTGTGTGTGTGTGTGTGTGTGTCACTCAGAATTTAAAAATTACATTTGGATGCCAAAGTTCGTGTGGAGAAATATTCCCGAGCAAGTTCCAGGCCTGTCACGCACAGTAAGAAAGACGGGACTGCAATGGCCACTCAATTTTCTTTTCAATACGGGAAATATTTGTTCAGGTGATTGCTATGTGGGGAAATATTTCAATAAAACCATAAGAGACTCTTAAATACAGAGAACAAACGGAGGGTCGATGGGGGGGGGGGGATGCGGGAGGGGGGGGATGGGCATTGCAGAGGGCTGTTGTTGGGATGAGCCCTGGGTGTTGTATGTAAGGGATGAATCCCAGGAATCTACTCCCGAAGCCAAGACTACATCGTATACGCTGTATGTTAGCTAACTTGACAATACGTTATTTTTAAAAAATGAAAAAGAATTTTGCAAGTCATCCTAAGACCTTAAAGGTCTTGGCTCGGGGCCTGCCCACATGAAAGGCTTGACTCTCCTTTTTTCTCTCCATGGGGTAGAGGAAGTACAGGTGTACTGTGGGATATCTGGCTGCCATAGAACCTCGCGGCAACCGTCAGCGCCACGGGTGATATTACTCTGCGTGTAAACCTGGGCGAGTGTTGGATCTCGGGAATCTTTTCTAAGAATATCCTTAGATACGCATCGAAGAAAGTGCCTGTCATTATCCTTAAGTACGGTGGCTGCGTTTGTGACTTCATCAAACCCTTTTGTACGTCCGAAATAAATATTGCTTTTGGCATCAAACTTGAATTCCTCACTTTGGCCCACTCTGGTGTTCTCTCTGGTTTTTCTACCACCATGATATTCCAACCTGGCTGTATAAATTTCCCTGATCATAAGGCAGTACCTTGGCATTTCGAAACACTCGACAGACTTTATTTTATTTGATCTTTACCATGAACTTATGTAGCTAGGCATGGCCTGAGTTCCACTTTATGGACAAGGAAACCATAGGTTGAGAAGTTAAACACGACTGGTTATAACAGAGAAAAGATATAAAACCTGGCCCTCTTTCTACCTTTTTTTTAAAGGATATCATGTGAATTGATCCTAACTCTAAGATGACAGATGGCACTAGAACAAGAAAACTTCTTTACATCTGGTATATACTTGAAAAATGAAGATGCCACACAAATAAATATGGAAGGAATTTTTAGCCTCTCCCCTGACTTCCTTTCTGGGGCCTGGCACTCCGCAAGCTTACGGAACGGAACCAGGACTTATTATATAACAACCCAAAGCAGACAAAGATGTAGAAACTGTCAGCGTCACAGACAGAGCAGGAGGTGATCATTTTTGGAAGTGTGAACCAGCTGATGGTCCGAGAGGTGGCGGAACCTCGGACTGCACTAGGGTGGCCCACATTCTGGCCTGTCTCCTGCCTGCTCGACTTCAGTCGTGGACTGGATGCCTTTCTCTGCCAGTATCAGCCGTGTCATATGATCCGATGAACTATTTTAGCGACTCCTTCTTTTCCGTTCTGAAACAGCAATCGTCGATACTGTAGGCTCTGCACATGCGCGCTTCCAAAATACAGTGCCCCGATTCTAAGACGATGGAGATTTCATTCGTGACTTCGTCCTCACTTGAAGACGTAATAGATTAGTCAAATGCTTGCAGCTATGTGAAGATTACGGTAGGTACAAATGCGGATGTCATTAGGGGTATTCTACTAGTGACTAAACACTAGTGTTCTGCCCCACTTAGGGCCGCCCCTGGGGCAGCTCACATGTCTCCAGGTCCGCCTTTCACTCTTTCCCTTGTTTCTGGCATCTGAGTTCCCTTTCTCCCTTGGGAACGCAGTTATGTATTTTAAAAACACATTCAGCTATGTTTTAAACCTGTCTTTTAGCAAGGAATTTTCCTTATTGGAAAGCTTCCCCTGTTGCTGGAAACAGAACATGCCGGTTTGAGATGCAGGAAGTAGAGAGATTTCATAAGTGATGAAAGCTAACCATGTGATGGCTTTCCCACAAGGAAGCATTTCAAAATGTACATGTAGAAAGGCAGCGAAGGAGTCAAACACCGACTAAGTCATTTGAAACCATTATTTCAGGGCCAAGGAAGGAATCGCGAGAATAAGGCTTTTAAAAAACGTTGTAAGTCCTTTGGCGGTGTTTTTAGTTGGACTCATTTAGAGATGATTGGATATTGTTATTTTTAATTTGATTTTTTTTTTTTTTTAGAACAAAAATTTACCAAAATAGAAAGTTTGGCCATCTCTTTTCCCCACAACTTTAAAAAGTAAACTGTGAGCGTTGGTCAGCATAGTCTTTCTTTTTTGGACTCGGTTGCTTGCAAATACACCCACCATCAAATTACATTGTATTCCTTCTTCTTTTGCCTCCCTGTGGCGGAGGCTTAATATAAATAAATCCCAAGCCTAGTTTCCTTCTTGTCTGTTGCTCTAAGTAAATACAAAGAAATCAGATGCCTGAGTCCATTGATTTCATTTTTTACAAGCGGATCTTGTGAGAACATTTCTTTACCCCTGGGATTTCAGGAGATTTACCTGTAACCTTCTTCGCCAAGAGAACAGCGGTGATACTTACATTTGTGTAATGAGTTGTAGTTTCAAAAGTTGTGCTTGACTCTTGTCAAAGTGACCGAATGAAGAAGGACTTCAGGGACTGATTAAAACAACAGCGACAACTCATTTAAATCATTCAGCTCTTTGGCCTGTGCCAGTCCATACTTCCATAGGATTGTACGTTGTGATTTTTTTTTTCGTTCTATTCCTTGACAAGATGTAGACCCAGCTGTTTCCGAAAATTATATGGGCCTGTGAACTCCAGTTTCTCTGTGTGTAAAATTGGATAACAAATTATCATGGCTGCTTTCAAAGAGAGCACTGTCTGTAAGTGAAGGATTCCTTAAACCACTTTGGGGGTGGGGCCGAGATCCCATAGAAATAGGCTAATCCGTGGGGAGAAGTGAGGAGGCATCCTATGACTCACAGGGCTTCTGTGTAGGACGCACAACTTCAGGGCCAGAGCTGAAATGCTCACGGCAATGGCCGTGCTGTTGAGCATCCTTGAAGTCATGCCTGTTTCCTGCCCCCTTCTGCGTTCCCTGTTCCCACCCCATGCAATTCTCAGCCTCTTCTCTAAATAAATATTGAAGATATATTTACCTAGCTAAGGTGTATCAAAGTATATGGCTGCCCAGGTTGTTCACATATCTCGGTTGGGCCCCCGTCAGTTGAAGGGATAAGGAAGAAACGCGTTGCTGTGGTGATTTCTGTCATTTATTTTTCTATGGACATTGGTATTGTTTTTTTTTTATGAATTGTTAATACCTTGAGCTTTTCTTTTTTCCCCCCTTCTTTTTTTTTTTTTTTCAGACCACCACCAAGAATGAAATGGAGGTATCTATGGACAATGCTGTGAACAGTGATTTGTAGTGTGTTGTCGGGTACAGGGTTAACCCCTTTGAGGAATCAGGGATTGGGTGAGAGATACACTGGAAGATAGAGAAATAAGATTCCTCTATCTTCCCCGCCTGGAGAAATGATTCTCTAGGCACGTAGCCTGAACGAGAAGCAAGTGTTGGCATTTCTACCATCTTTGAGCACTGACTATTCGTGTAGCCATCTTTAAAGAATTTCGCTCTTAACTGAGAACAAACTGAGGGTTGATGGGCGGTGGGCGGGAGGGCAGGGTGGGTGATGGGTATTGAAGAGGGCGTCTTTTGGGATGAGCACTGGGTGTTGTACGGAAACCAATTTGACAATAAATTTCATATATTAAAGAAAAATAAAAAAATAAAGAATTTTGCTCTTTACAATAAAACTAGAGCCTCTCCCCTCTCTCCTAAGTTACACAGCCTCTGATTGCAAATTTATTCTTGGCGTCTTTGAGTAGCAAGGGCCCTTTGACTGTCCTTCCCCTCCACATTTTCTTTCTTTCTTTCTTTCTTTCTTTCTTTCTTTCTTTCTTTCTTCTTTCTTTCTTTCTTTCTTTCTTTCTTTCTTTCTTTCTTTCTTCTTGGCCCTGCCACTTTTTACATTTTCTGCTACGGAAGCAGTGAGCCTCTAAGCAGGTCACCTCACTCAGCCAATGAAAAGCCAAGAATGGAGACATTTCTACTCTACAAATCAGGAAGAGGTTGTCTGTAAAGATAGTGTATTTTTCAAAAAGCGATTGCAGTTAGTTTTGTTGTCAGGTTGCAAAGAAAACCCCAAAAAACCTTTTTGATTCAATATTGCTTGTTTATTGTTTTTATTATCATTATTTTTTAAATGTTTATGTAGTTCTGAGACAGAGACAGACAGAGCATGCATGGGGGAGGGGCAGAGAGAGAGGGAGACCCCGAATCTGAAACAGGCTCCGGGCTCCGAGCTGTCAGCACAGAGCCCGACGCGGGGCTCGAACTCACGAACCGTGGGATCATGACCTGGGCCGAAGTCGGTCGCTCAGCCGACTGAGCCACCCAGGCGCCCCTCAATATTGCTTGTTTAATACAGAGAGTGATCCACTGGAAGAGATTTGTGCATTTGTGTTACTCTAGGCATATTTCTTGAATACTTTCTACGTGCCAGGCATAATGCTAGTTGACATATGGTTGAGAATAACAGCCATAGCTTCTGCCCTCAATCGATTTACAATTTGGATAAAACAGACCTCCCATTTTTGAATCCACAATGACATAATTACAATATGACGATCAAATTGTACTTGAAGGGAAGTGAAGGAAAGTAAACAGAACTTATAAGATGGCTTAACGGGGGGTGGGGGGAGGGACTTCATGTAGCTAAGAGTCAGGATAACCCTTACTAAGAAAGCAGCATTTCAGATGAAGCCTTAAGGATGAGTAGAAAGAGATTAGATGAAATGTGGAGTCAGGAGCTGGGGGTAGAAATGAGGGAGGGAGGTGGCAATGACTATACTGTTGGAGAGTGTGGACAATTGAGGAAGCGGGTGTAAATGAAGTGCGGGTGTTATTGGATGGTAGGTCTCGAGGCAGGAAGAAGCAGAGGTATTACAACAAGGCAGCTGGCAAGAGAAGAGGTTAAAGTGGTGTGTGTGTGTGTGTGTGTGTGTGTGTGTGTATGTTATTGAGGAATTAACTGGAGTACAGTTTCTAATGATGAGCAAATTCTTGGTATGACTTGGAAATTGGCACTTGAGGTGGAGTGAGGGAAAGGATCATTGGGTATCAATGTTGGCCAAAGTGTTGATGATGCATCCGTGGAATATTGGAGTTTCCTAGCATGATGGTGGGCTTGAGATGAAAAGAAGACTAAGTCTGTACTAGATGGCTATTGCTCAGCCATAGAAAGAAGAGAGAGTTATAACCAGCTGCTCAAAGGGTCAAGCTTACAAAAGGGAGAGCAACCATTTGTCTGAACGTGGCTTTGGTTAGTCAGAAGGACATTGCAATGTCCTTCAGGACTCGTGAACCTGAGGTCTGAGAGAAAACACAGCTCCAATACCCACTTAAGAGAAGAAGCAGAATCCTTAGTTGAAAGTGGGTTTCAGTGAAGTCAAAATGTGTGTGTGTGTGATAACTTCGAGATAATTATGGGTTAGAATCACGTACAGTAAAGCAAGAATAGACCTCCTTAAAACTCATACTCTCAGTCATTCCTCCAAACTTTGAATTTCTTTTGTAACCTTCCTCCCAAATCACAGTCAAGTACCTGTTTACAACCTTCCAGCGACAGGTGAGTCACTATCTTCTAACACAGGGCATTTCACTTTGGGGGGCTCTATTGAAAAAGTGATTCTGGGGGTGCCTGGGTGGCTCAGTCGGTTAAGTGTCCAGCGTCAGCTCAGATCACGATCTTGCAGTCCGTGAGTTCAAGCCCCGCAACCGTCTGTGTGCTGACAGCTCAGAGCCTGGAACCTTCTTTGGATTCTGTGTCTCCCTCTCTCTCTGCCCCTTCTCTGCTCACACTCTGTCTCTCTCTGTCTCTCTCTCTCTCAAAAATAAATAAACATTAAAAAATTAAAAAAAGAAAAAGTGATTCTGCATATGACAGACATTCTAATAACTCTAGGACTTTCTAAGTAAATGTGTAGAAAAAAGTGCTCAGGGATGTGGACGAGGGTGCACAGACTGAAAAGTTATTTCATCAAAAATTTTCAGAATGAGCATTTGTTTACATAACACTTGCATGACTTAAAAATATAAGAACCGCATTCATATTTTAAAAAATGCATCAAAACTTGAAAAATAAATTTAAAAACACTTCATGATACCTGCTGGGGACTGAAATGTGTCCCCTTAAAATTGATAGGTTGAAGCCCTGACCTACAATGTGACTGTATGTGGAGACAGGGACTCTGGGAAGCAATTAAAGTTAAATGAGGTATTAGGGTGGGTATTAGGTATTAGGGTATTAGTGTCCTTATAAAATGAGACACTAGAGAGTTTACTCAATCTCTCTTTCCCTGTCTCCCCACGTTCTGCATGCACAGCAAGAAGGCACAGTCTGCAAGCCAAGAAAAAGGCTCTCACCAGAAGCCACATCAGTCAGAGACCCTGATCTTGCATTTCAGGCTTCAGACCTGTGAGAACGAAATGCCTTGTTGTTTACATTCCAGCTTGTGGTTGGTCCTGAAGGCTGAGCAGACTAAGATAGTAGGATGCAAATCATGAGTATAGTTAGCTTTCTGAATAAGTTTTCTGCAGTTACCACTTCTAATTGTATTTCATTTTTTTTTCCTTATTGGAACTGTAAACATTCTACAATTTACACTTCACTCAAGAAGCAAATTGAGTACGATGAGGTATAGGCGTTTTAGGTTAATTTTAAATATAAATTTATTAAGTTATTTTTTGGGTGGGTCTTGCCTTACCCATATCCTGAAAACATTGTTTCTTGCTCTAGAGTAAGCTTTGTAGTCAGGAGAAAGCAGAAACACTCCTTGTGCAGGCACTCTAGTACTTAAGGTTAATTCTGTATGAAGAGGTTACCAAAAGCTCTCTCGAGTCACTGTCCCATTGGGTAGCAAATGCAGTATTTATGTTTGAGAAAACTGTTACAGTATATTAAAACGGTTAAATTGTCAAAATATGCCTGGACCTCATCCTTTCACGGAAACATGTTTTCATCGTATACACTTTTTAACGGGGAGGACTTGCTCTTCAGATTTTCTCCATGAGATCTAGAGATGACTCTGTTCGATTTTTCTCCTTGTATCCCGCCCAACAGAAGCTGCGTATTTTGAGGACGACCGCCTGGTTACGAGCAAAATAACCCTAAATAGACACAAATACGTTCCACTGAATGTGCCTTTCCAATTTGAGATTCGACTTTATAGTGTCAAATTGGCTGGGCCAAGACTACCGCCAGAGTCCCACAGCTCAGATCTCAGGGTTCCTCCATAGCTCCGTCCGTCCTGTGGATCATTTCATTTGCTGTGCATTGAAATGAGAGTGCTTTCTTTTCTGAAACACTAAGGTCTAAACAGGGAAGTGCAGTCAGATGGTCTACCCAAGGGCCAGAGAAGAAATTTTGCCATTTTAAAATGGGTTTTGAGGTTACCATTAAAGACAATATATACTTGTGTCCTCAGTGATGTGAAAATGTCTATAGTTATTTAGTAGGAAGAACACATTTGTTAAGAAAATTTCTTTTTTCTATCTCTGTGCATTTTTTTTTTTGCTATTGATAAAGAAGCAGATCTATTCATTCCACAAACTTTTATTGCGTACCTACCATGTGTCTGGTCTAGTGGCAAGTGGAGGGATGCTCAAATAAAAGGCACGGTCTCTGCCCCCAAGCCGATAGAGTAACTATTTATTAAATAAAGGTGGGCAGGTGCTTACATAAGAGAAATTGGAATCTAGGATGATGTACAGATTTCTGGGTTCAGTTGTTGATCTGATGGGAGGCATAATTATTTTCAAACGGAATATAGTGGCCTCTCATTTATAAATAGTGGCAGGATGGATGCCAAAGAGAGCTTCCCAATTTTGGCTCCTTTAACGTAGTAATGAAACAGATTTTCTGATTATGAGCAGCCATTTTGAAGACCTGATTAATTTCTACCTCTCTTACCTTGGTGAATAAGAAATGAATTTCATGGACCAGCAGCTTATCATCTGAAGGAAGTATTAACAGTTGGGTTTGTCATTGATGGTACAGGTGGCTAACAAGGAAGTTCAGTGTGTGTCTCACACGGGCTGATCCTTGCTCTGTCTGTTTTCAGATTATTTGTTAATACACGTATTGTTGTGCTGTTTTTGGTATCCTGACTCCAAATGAGTACATGGGTACACAATTTTAATAAGCCTATTAATCTAAAAAATGGATCTCGAGAGCTAGAGGTTTTTAAAAAATGAGTTGTAATTTTACTGAAAGAATTCAAGGTCCCTTGAAGTATTTCCTCTAACACTAGAACTGTTATTACTGAGAGACAATTCTCCACGGGCGTTTAGTATTTCTGCACACCTCGTGAGTGAACACTCGACTGCCCTGTGGTCTGGACTATCTTTGCATGGGTACGTGTGTTGTGAACAGCTTTGCAAGAGCTAGGTATTGTCTCTGGAGGAAAAGTTGGGAATGTTTACTGCCTGTTACAAAAGACTCAGGGTCCTCAGATTCAGAATCCCTCTGCTAAAACACAACCCACTGTGTATGGAGATGTCATCCTGCCCATTTGCATTAGGGGTCTGGGAGCTGGCACGAAAATACTGATACTCTGACTACCGCTACTGCAGTGAGTAATAAACTGTCCTTTTGTCTGACTCAGGAGACTCGTGTCGTCCACTAGAATCCATGAAATGGGCTAACTTGTTAGCTTGCAACTAGGGTGAATTCTCAGGTCTTTCATAGTTCTTGACAGATACCGTATTTCGGATTCCTATCTAGCAATTCACAGACTCTATATTCTACCGTAAAATCGGAAACATCTCAACTTTTTCATCATTAACAGGGCAGAGCTCCAAGCTGTGGGGCAAGTTAAAAAAATAAAAAAATAAAAAATTAGAATGCCCACTTTGTCTTATGTTTGTGAACCTTCATATTTATTGTAAATCATAATGTTGAAAACCTCTTATGGAGACAAACTGTAGTATAAGAGTACATTCAAAGCAATAGCTTTTTTGGAAATGTGAAAGCTTATCATTGTTCACAGATCATTTATTTGCAGTGCATTTAACTCCATACAAGCACCATAAATAAATGTTTTGCCTTCTGTTTTGTAGTCAGCTTTATTGAGGTGTACTTTATGTGCAATAAACTGCATCCCTTTAAAGTGTACAATTTGATGAATATTGACAGCTGAATACGCCTGTAAGAACACCATCACAACCAATTTATAAAACATTGTCATCACCCCCCAAAAGATTCCTGTACTCTTTTGAACCTAAATGAATTTTGACTACAAGTGAAAGCCTTTTACGTTGGGACACTTCAGGAATAATTTTTACTGGGGAATTTTTGCCAGTGTCCAATTTCGTTTCCGTTTTCAATCATTTCAAGCATGAATATTTGATTTTTTTTTTTCTCCCTTGGGTATTTGCTCTGGCTTGTATTTTCCTTTTAATGGTTTCTCGGTCTAGTCTTTTCCTCTCTCTCGTATCATTTGGAGCAGAAAGGCTGAATAATATTCTCATGAGCTCATAGAAGTGGGATAAACAGTGTGAATTTGAAACATGTAAAGATTAAGTTGCCTTGCGGAAAAAAAGAAAAACCTATCATCGTCAGGAAACAGAGTGTGGGTGTTAGTGTATGAGGATGTGGAGACTGATCATGGAAGCAGTAAAAATGGTAATTATTTATATAATTAAGTGATAACTTATATATAAAACATATGGTTCAACATTAATCATGATGTGTGATTTGAGAGTCTTTCCTTCTCTCAATCACTGACCCATTTTCTAGGGAAGACTTTCTCAGCCCGTTATAATCATGGCTCTCAAAATCCAAGGGTGAATTTTGACTCCGGTATTTCCCTCGGCAGTTTACAATGGGTCACGTGGGCCGCTTTGTCTTGAGACCCTTCAAAGTAATGGAATGGGAGCCGAACTCTGAAAGCAACTTCCTCCCTGCCATGGTTGTATGCGGAGGACAAGACATTTACATGTTCTAATTCGGCATATGAAATAGAGCTAAATAATACCTTCCGTTAGAGTGGTTCCACTTGTCATAGGACTTCTGATTTATCAAATAAGTGTTTTCTCTCTTCTCTCATCAGTTTGTGAACTTTATTTTTTTTAATTGTTAATAATTTTTTAAAAATTTTATTTATTCATTTCGAGAGCGAGCGAGTATACACATGCAAGCGGGGGAAGCGAAGAGAGAGGAGGGAGAGAATCCCAGCAGGCTCTGTGCGCTCAGTGCAGACGCAGGGTTCAATCCCCAAACGGTGAGATCATGACCTGAGCTGAAATCAACAGTCAGACGCTTATCTGACTGAGCCACCCGGGCACCCCTAAACTTTATTTTTAAATATGTGGATGGAAAAGACTTCTGTCTGCCTTATGTGAAAAGGAGGGATGCTCCAAGCAGTTTGGAAAACTATAAAATTAAAAAAACTTGAAGTCACTTATCTAGGATTCTTATGACACTCTTCCTTCAACCTCCTACTTCTCACTGATGAAGGTTTTTTCTAGTTCAAGGGGAAAAATCCACAGCAACTGTAAGCATGTAAAATCAAGCAGGTCCCTGGGATTTGTCTGCAGTCTATCTACTCCCTTTCACATCTGGAAATGCTCAGTTAGACACAGGTCAAAACCCACAACATGCACGTTTTATCCCTGTGTGTCTGTCTGCATCTTCCAAGCTGTTTTGCAGCCGTGGCTGTTTTTTGTTAGCAATGGGATGAACAAAACAGGAACAATGAAAATTTTAAACCAACAACTCACCATTTTTTCTGCATTACATGTGGAACAATTGTTGTGCCTTTTCCAAAAATAGTCTACCACGAGGAGCTATTAGTAATCAGAGATAAAGGAGCCGAAGGGCTCAGGAGGTCTGTTCCATGCACAAACATGTTCTAGAACCTTCGTTTTCCTTAAGAACAACATTATCTTATTGGAGTCTGGATTTCCGAATACTGTAACACAGTTAAACTATAATTAGGAAGCACTTTGCTTGGTGCACAGCAGGGTAGCCGGGACTCCGTTTGCTAGGATTGGATGGATTTGTGGGGCATCAAACACCCAGCCTGGGTATCTTTTTGTGAATCATGCACCTGGACTGAGAAATGTTTTCATTTGCCCTGAGGTGCAGCATATGCGTAAGATTAGGTGAGTAGGAGACTCGGAGACTGAGATTTAACACTGTCTCATCTCTCCTCTTTATCAGCAGAGGCATTGTTATCATTTTTCACACCTGAGATCCCGACCTGTGTTTCCCATGGAGTTCTCCCATGGAGTTCATATGTAGGGGGTGTTTTGATCCAAGGAAAAAATAAGTTCTGGTTTCTTTTGGTTTTGTTCGTTTGTTTTGTCATCGTCATCATCATTACCATCCTTTTTTCACGGATATACCAGTTCAAGGCGGACAAAGTTGTTGTAGGGAAATAAAGCAGGCTGGTGGGGGCCAGATGAAACCAAATGAGTGGCTCACTAAGCTAAGAAAGCAAAGCTCGGGGAAGACCGAGAGATTGTGGTGAGGGTTGAAACTGGGCTGTACGTAAGATAAAGGCTGTTTTAGGAACTCCCTTTATACTAGGAATGCATTTTCTCTGGTTCTCCTTCTAGAATACTAAGCAGGAACGGCAATAGGACACAGTAGGATGGACATGTTGGTTTTGGAATTCAGACGAGGTCAAGATTTCTGGTCCAGAGGAGTTGGTGGATGCATCTAGGCAGGTTAAAAATACGGAAGTCAGGGAGCAGGGGTCCGAAACCCAGAGGAGAAGCCTGGAGAACCAAGAGCTCAGAGCCTATGAAGAAAAGATCAATAATCTTGGCCAAAAATTAGGAAAGGAGCAGGCTCTCAGCCCAAGGTCTGAGCTGTGTGGGACCAGGTACAAGAATAAAGCTTGATTTTGAGGGTTAAGCTAACTGCCTTGGCATCTGGGTGCCCAGAACGGATGTGTGATTCTGAGAAAGCCTGACCATGCAGTTTGTAGAATGTAAGTTCTGTCTGACCAGGGTTTTTGAACAAATGGAGAAGTCATTTCCTGCTGCTTAATTTAAAACTGCAACATATCCATAAGTATAAAGAAAAACCAGAGGGATATTTTTGAAGTAGATGATAATGCTCAGGTATGAAAAAGGTGTAATCTCTCCAGAACATCAATCTTTCACGTTGCAGCTTAGAAATAGTTGCCAGTTAATTTGCTCATTAGTTCATTCATTCATTCATTCATTCATCAAATATTTACTAAATGTCTACTACATGGCAACGTGTTTAATATCTTATAAAATCAACTTTAGTTCCTAACTTTCATTATTTGTCCGTTTAGATTTTTTAGTGGAGAGTGAGTCTCTCTACTCATGTGAGCAATTAATAATGGAATAACTGTTTAGGCAAGTTCAAACTCTGGGGAATTGTGAAACTTACCAGGAAACATTGATAACAACGGAGGGAAATAAAATAAGGTCATAAAAGCCTGAGGTGGTGGTTTGTGACTAAAATATTGATTCGAGAATGTATTAACTGAACCACTTAGCTAGGATAATGGCAAAGTTGGACATCTGCATGGAGGCTGTGATTGATTGTAGAGTGATGAAGAAATTGGTCCAAACCCCTACATTGGGTGAAAAGAAATCGATTTGGTAGCTTCCTCTACATTTATTATTTGAGATAATTTTAGCAGGGAATACCAGACTAGAGGTACTTTTTTGGATACTGGCTCAAGTTGTTTGCCAGAAATACAGTCTGAAAGGCTCTCTTTACCTCCTATTTGTGACTTGTGGTTTGTTGAGCCAGCCATTGTAATCTCCCAAAAGAATGACTATACTTATTTAGTTCTGTTTTATAGGCACAATGTGAGTATATGTATGGGAACAGCATGGGCTATATTGGGGTGGCAGGGAATAAGCAAATAATTCAGGAATACTCTTCTATGAGTTGCAAAGATTATTTTGAGTGCAGAATTATTTTAAATTCGCTGATTATTTCCAGGAAGTTTTGTGAGTGTCTTCTCTGATCAGGCTAGATACGAATTACTTGAACCAGATAAAAGCTCTTAAAAGGAGTCAAGGTAAGAATTAGAAAGAGATTTTTTTTTTTTAAATGTGAACACAGAGGACTCTGGGCAGCTGGTGGGCAAAATGATGGTGTTGGCAACAGATGTTGGCAATGATGGTGTTGGCAACCGTAGATAAGAGGCATGGCAAGAAGAAGGTTTCGGAGAGGGAAGCCAGGGGAGGATGGCTGCGTTTGCCTTGGAACCCAACTGCTACCAACATTGTTCTTCTTTGTAAGTTAAATCATGAAAACCGTTCTCGTTAGAGGTTTGAGCATCCTTCCGTTTGATCCTGTTTACCCGAACCGGGTCAGTTCAGCACAGTCCATGGAAATGCTCTCCTTTCTGGGGGTGGGAAAGAGAAAAGGAGACAAGGAAACAAATTAAAAATAAAATAACAGAAACTTACATGATTAATGTTCTTAATCTTTCCTCAATACGTGAACGCTTTCCTGATTTCTAGGACCCGGTGGTTGCGGAAGTTAGGCCAAGAATTAACTCTGTGCCAACACAATGGATTCATGTTCTTTGAACATCGAATATACGAAAACTTAACTACAGCTTGACCAGGGGAAAAAGAATACAAATTTACAGACAGGGAATGACTATGCCCTTCATTTCACGCAACGTGCGCGTGCCCTGCCACGAGATGTGATGGCTCAGCCTGTTTCCGGCTGTTAGCTACGCCAAGAGCAACAACCAACCAATGGACCAACCAGCCATTTGACCCTTATTTGCCCCCTCTTGTGTCAGTCCTCCATCTGAAATTCCGAAACATAAAAACTGTTGGAAACTAACGGTTATCTTTTTCTAATTAATTTGGTGGCAAAACTTAACCTGAACTGATGTGGACATTTTTAAAATAGGCTTTACCTCACATGGTCTTAATTTTCATACAGTTACCTCAAAAATAATGTGTTGGGATACAGAATGCTTGAGATGGTTCATAAAATATTGCACACGCTCAGGTTGGCTTTTTCACATCCTAATGAATTAGGTCTTTAAGGCCACGTTAAGCAGGAGAGAATTACACTTTTTTAATCCTCATAATGAGCTCTTAAATTAGGTACACTGGTTATCTCCATTATGTATACGGCTGGGGAAACCCACAGAGGTCAACTAGCCTACTCAAGGTCAGAGAGCTAGTGAGTCGAGAAGCTGGCTTGTTGAATTCGTGAACACTGTTTTCCATCTGTTTTCCATCTTTTGCGTCAAAACAAACATGGGCAAAGCCCCAGGAGTGTATGAAGTATAGAGTCTAGGCCCTTTACCCCCTGCTTCTCCAACCCAGTTTCTCGGATATGTTGTTGACTAGTTTTGTACACATCTTTCCAGGCAATTTTCTGTCCCGTACAAACGCAGACACATATAAGCAAGTGTTAAATATCAGTCTATACGCTCAACGGTATAAGAAATGTAACAGAATATTTCCATTAAATGTCATTTCTCTTTTAAGCCTCCGTTCTGGGATTGCAAGAAGTGAAATCTCAGAACGCAGAACAGTTCCAGCCAGTCCCAGATTTCCCCAGGGAATTCGTTATCGCCGCCTTCCCACCTGCAGGTGTCAGTCCATTTGGGGGAGTCTTGAAGTGAAGGGTGGGTGGTGAAATGGCGAGGGCTCCATCTACTCCTTTGCTTCCATTTACAGTAGTAGCTACTGACATGTTTTATTTTTTCCATTGCTTGCTACAGGCATTGAGAGATAAGTCTTTGACTTATCAGATGCTAACTTAAATGAATATTTACTGCCATCTATATAAGGTAAGAATATTAGAGTTGTAGAATTCCATTTACCACTCTTTCCAGATATTTTCATAGTGCCATATATCTTACTTCTCTCTATATTTTAAAGCTCAACATCTGTGTAATTTTTTTTTTTTCATTTCAAACGGTCAATTCAAAAAGTAGTTATTTTAGGAAAAGGAGTTCTTTCTATTTACCTGCATACTTACCATTTCTTGTGCTCTTGATTCCTTCCTGCAGATCTGTGTTTCCACTTGAGAATGGAACTCTCAGCGTCAAGAACTCCCTTTAGCCTTTCTTGTCGTGAGGTTTTGCTTGCAATAAATTCTCTCAGTTTTTGTTGGAAAGGGTTTTGCTTTGCCTCCATTTTCTAAAGGATGTAGTTGCTGGTGCAGCATTAACAGCTGAGAGGGGTGCCTGGGTGGCTCAATGGGTTAAGTGGCCGACTCTTGATTTTGACTCAGGTCAAGAGGTTCACGAGTTCAAGCCCCGCACTGGGCTGACAGGGCTGACAGGGCAGAGTCCACTTGGGATTCTTTCTCTCTCCTTCTGTCTCCGCCCCTCCCCCACCTGTGTGCTCCCATGTGAGTGCTCTCTTTCTCTCTCTCTCAAAACAAATAAACTTAAAAAAAAAACAGCTGAGAAATTTTTCATGTGGCATTTTCAGGGTAATATTTCATTATCTTCTACCTTGTATATATCTTTTTTGTGCGTGAGAAATCAGTCATCGTTCGTGTTGCTGTCGCCCTGAATGTAATGCGTTTTTTTTTCTCTGATTGCTTTTAATGTTTTTCCTTTTAATAATTGGTTTTCACCAGTTTGAACATAAGGTACCTAGGTATCTTTATCTTTGTGTTTGCCCTGTTGAAGATTTGCAATGTTTTGGGGTCTGTTGATGTTAGTTATTTTTTTTTTTTATTAGTTTGGAAACGTTTTAACTATTTTCTCTTCAAGTATTTCTTCTGTCTCCACATTTCCTTCTGAGACTTCAGTTAAATATATGTCATATAATAAAATATTGCCCCACCTGTCTTGAATTACTAGTATGTGTATTTCTTCTTTTCTTTTTCTTCTTTTTTCTGTTTTTCTGCCTTTGAGTTAACTGTTTTGTTTTTTTTTTTTTGTAGGTCTAGTCTGCAGGTAAGCCAATTTAATAAACTTTTTATTTTTAGTGTCATATGTTCAGTTATGTAATATAATTTCCATGTTTTTGTTTGTTTTTGTTTTCAACTTCCCAGCTGAGATTTCTAGAGCCGTTCATCTATTTGGTCTACCTTTTTTTCTAAATTCTTTAGTTGAATTCTCTTAACTGTTTCAACATTTTCGTTAATTTCAGCATCTAAGTTATATGTGGGTCTATTTCTATTAATTACTTTTTTTTCCTATTGGGGCATATTTTCATATGTTGTATTACGTCTGGCTGTGGGAGACTGAATATTTTGGATGATAAACCTTCCGGGTTATGTTATGTTATTCTAAAGAGTGTTAAATCTGGGGGCACCTGGGTGGCTCAGTTGGTTGAGCATCTGACTTTGGCTGAGGTCATGATCTCGCGGTTCTCTGAGCCCCCCATGTGGGGCTCGCTGCTGTCACCGTGGAGTCCTCTTAGGATCTCCGTCCTCCTCTCTCTGCCCCTTCCCCTCTTGCACTCTCTCTTTCTCAAAAATAAATGTAAACATTAAAAAAAAAAAAGAGTGTTAAATTTTGTTCCGAAAGGTGAATACATGGCTTATAATTTCCTAGCGTAATCTTCTGATCTTTTGGAGGTTTGCTCTGGGGGCTTGTGCGTGGGGGTGGTCTGTTTGGTTTTATCCTTAGTTCTGTGCCATAGATCTTAGTCGTGATGCGTGATTCTTACCCCTAAGGTGTGGTCCTTCAGAGATCCAATAAAAAGGGAAGGTAACTAGTAAGCCCCACTAACCTGGCCACACTGGAACTATAAACTCTCCACTATGAGATAGTCGCGGAGATACTTTCTTGCTTCTTTATTCTTCCAGCCGCTGCATTCTGCCTGGTGCCTCAGATTCTCACCATTAAGCATGGATGGTTTAGATGTAGGGCAAACTGAGGGTATTTGCAGGCAGATTGGGGGGCATCCCTTCTGTGGGACTCTTTGGAATTTTTCCTCCAATTTCCTGCACCCTTGGCCCTCCCATTCCGCCCTTTGTGTCCCCTCCACAATAGGATGCTCTTTCCTGGTTGATTTCTCTTCTCGCCCTGGGCTGCAAGAAGCCTGAGAATGTCCTCAGGGGAAAAGCCAACTAATTATGGAGCTCGCCTGGGGTGCTTCCCCTCAAGGACTAGATTTTCTTGTTTTTGCCTGCTTTGGATTGTACACCGACGCCTGCAAACAGTTGCTTTGCTCTGTTTGTCTAGAGTTTATGATTGTTATTTATAGGAGGTTTAGTTTGATGCGAGCTATGCCGCCATGAATAGAGACAGATCCTCCTCGTAAACTAATATCTAATATTCACTGACTCCCTGTCCTTTGTCACGTGCTATGTAGATTTACATATATTACCACCCAGCCACTAAACAACGTAGGAGGTAGGTGTCATCGTCCTCATCATTATTTTACAGAATAAGAAACTGATGCACAGAGTGATAAAGAAACCGGCCCAAGTTTAGAAAGCAAGAGACAGACACAGGATCCGATGACATATATATTTGAATATATATAAATATATATATAAAATATAAATATATATATATATAAAGCTTCTATTATTCTGTTTCAGTGATTTTCAGATTTAGCCATAGACTGGAATTTTCTGGGGAGCTTTACAAATGTCAATGCCTTTGTTCCAACTCCAGAGATTTTTTGTTTGCTTGTTTTTTAATAACCAGTCTTCGCTATAGCGTGGCTATTGAGATTTTAAAAAGTTCCTCCAGATGTTTCAAATATTCGCCTAAGATTGAGAACCACTGTGTCATGCCATGCTTCCTGTAATACTGCCTAACCCCTATAAACACTCCATTAATATTTATTTGTTGCTTCCTAAATAATAATGGAATGGAAAGATGTTTCATGCATTTACTACTCTGGCATCTTGATGATTAACAGTGAAAGAACAGCTTTTTGTGTATCTTAAGTTAATTTTGTAAGGGCCAATCCATTACTAAGTGTCCTGGTTGCTCTTGTCTATGTGAGAAATGCTGTTTATGAATGGGACTAATAATCCTATTTAGCCCGTAATAAGAATTTTCTCCTTGTTCGCGTGTTTTGTGCTTAAAAATAGATAAGCTCCCAAGAGCTATTAGAATACTTCCTGTCTTTGTTAATCAATATAAATAACGTAAATAGTCAATAATTAGAATAAAAGCCAACACTCCCATGTGGAGTCATTTGAGGTCTTTTGACCAGTTGGAGGTCGTGGCTATAGCATGTTGATGGTGCGTAAGAAACAGCACATTTTGAAGAATGAGGCACATACGTGGACTCTGGGGGCCTCAGTTTCCCATATTAGTCTGATTGGAATGACCTAAGAGAGTCTCCGAACTTCTCTCGACTTCAGTTTTCTATTCTATCAAATTCAGAATTGAGGCCCTTCTGGCTTCATCGTTCTATGAATATCACATTATTTTCTGCTCAAAATACCCCTTTTGGCTCGCTGTCACAAGGACAGCGCAGTCCCTAGAATAAAGCATGTATGTCAACATCCAAAGTAAGAGCATACCATTTGAACGAACACGACTTCAACTGCATCTATTTCAGTGAATAAACTGATGGTTTGGAGGTCAAGTGAATACTGCTAATTCCAGATAGAGGTGGCTTGATGAAGGCAGAGGAAATGAAGATGGGTGGTACATTTTAATAACTATCTAACGAGTCACATCAAACCCTCTGTTTCAAGAGAGAGCTAAACATGTCTTTGTTTGGGAAATCCCATGACACTATGCTGCGTTTTCACCTGGCAAGTGACGCTGGCCCCAGTAGTTGCCTACATTGAAGCCCTTCTTTCTAGAACGGTAACATTGTGATTTGCTTTAGTCAGGATTGCTATTCTTATTGGGGGAGCAATGGCTGTGATAAAAAAAAAGTGACTAAGCCCACCAAGAAAGGCTGAGGATTCGGGAACAATACCGCCTAGGATTTGGGAACAATAGATGGAACAATGATGTTGTGTTTGGGAACAGTTTTGCTTTGATCCGGGTATCGTTCAGGTTGGGCACAAAGCTGTTTTTACTGGTAGTTAAACATTTGGCAATTGCTGATCAGAAACAATGTACTAGATGTCCTGCTGAAGTAATATGGCTCAGAGAGCAGAACACTGAACTAGAATGTGAAAATATTTGTGCTAAAGTGTATGTGTATTGCTGTTGATTGGCCTGGGGGACTCGTTTTCATTCTTCAGTATCTTGGTATATGTGTGCATGGATGTCTGTATGGGTTTGCTTTGGGATGTGGTGTCAGGAGATGGGACATCTTTAATTAGATGAGTTTGAAATATGAGGAGTTGCAATATTTTAAGGAATAGCCTAAGGTGATGGTCAAAATAAAAAAAAATCAGAAAACATAAAAATGATGAAGGTTATGAGAAAGCTGAATGACAGCAGGCATTTATGTAAAGATACTGGAGAAAAGACATCTGAGATGTTTGGGACTTCTATCTTAAGAACAGCGATCTAATTACAAGACAAAGGATAGTTAGCTCGTAGATTTGCTGAGCATATTGTATATTGGTTTACTTTTTACAGTCTTTGGATAGTTTTAGTTATACAAGTACTCAGTTTTCTGGTTTGTAAATGCATAGTGCCGGTTTCTAGGTGAGATCCAAGGTCGTATTCCATTCTTGGAACAGATTCTCCAGTATATCGAAACTTCAAACCATCAACCTCCATGGTCTTCGCTCTTATTTGGGAAAAGTGCATGTACTCCAGTCCGAATCTATGTTGTCACTGCTTGTGTATGTATTTGAGTTCATTTGATCATTTACTATTAGGCAACTGGTTTTTACATACCTTCTTTTTAAGAACAGATATACATGTTAAATGTAATCTAGGTGATAACGGGTGAGATAGTAATCATGCCAGAATCCTTCAGACCAGGAGTACTTAAGAGCGTTACATACCTTTACATCTTTCTACACAATAGGGGAATGTATTTTCAGTTTGGGCTAAGTTAATCATTCCCTTTCTTGCCAACCTACCACAAGGGTTCATGTTTAAATTCTCCAGTCTACAGCCGGGGAGGGGGTAGTGGGGGCTGGGTATTGGGGATACAGCACCAAAGGCAGATAGAACAAAGTGTTCTTTCTACCAGGAAAAAAAAAAGATGCAGCCCTATGTGACTAAAATTTCTGTCTCCATATTTCCTCTCCCAGGGAAAACAGCATACTGGATGAAGCAATTCTTTCATTGGTAAAGATCCAATGCTTTGAGTAAATCTTGGGAAAAATTGTATAATCAAGTTTTTACCATAAGATCCCCCCAAACCCTATGACGCAGTGGAAGAACAACCTAGATCTTGAGGCCAGATTTGCATGAGGAGGGAATTATATGAGATCCATAAAAGAGAGGATAAGGAGGAGCCAAAAGAAGCTATATCAAGAATGCAAGCTCCAGCACTCATACGGGATCTGGTGTATGTTGCATCCAGTTCTAAAGGTAATTGTTACTCTGGCGAGTTTCTTTCTACGGCACAATATTTCACGTATCAGGGAGTTTGCTGACCATAATTTGGAGGCCACTTCGCAGAGTGAATAAAAGCGGAGGCTGCATACAGATACTGGTGGAATGTGAATCCTGACTCCGTTACCTACATTACCTTGGGACTCTGGGCAAAGTTCTTAAACTCCCCGCACCTCGGTTTATTCAAGTATAAAACATGAACGTAAAGATACCTCCCTCACACACGTCTTAGGTGAGATATTAAGTGCATTAAATGAGATAATTCATGCGAGGGATTAGGAGAGGGTTTGGTCAGCATTGGCTCTTAGAACGATGATTTCCTTTGAGAGATTTAAGGGTAACAGAATTACAATTACTGAAAAGGTAACTGGGCTGTGGTGAGCCAGGGGACTTTGAGCCATGACAGTTATTGGTATGGTGGCAGACAAAAGACTACAGGCAACCAATAATACTTGGGTGGGAATGAGGAAATGGACAATTTTGAGTTCCAGAACTGTTTAGATTTTTTTTCTGACTTCCGAACTTTGGAGTCCATTGGGATTTATTGCCTTCCTTTTTTTTTTATTACACCTGTATTTGGTTTGGTTCCTGAAGCATAAGGTCTCTGAGGCGAGGTGCATGTCTGACTCCTCATTCCTTGAACTTAGTGAAATATAAGATGGAAACAAGCTTTTGCTCATAATAATATTCTATAAAGGACCTTGGATTTGTTCATTTTGGTGGCAGAATGTGTGGAGCACTTAGAGTGTTCTCTGTAACTGTACCTATATATATATATATTTTTCCCCTTTTGACTTGTTGTGGTGTTTTGAAGATGACTGCAAGCTTGGTTAAGGATGACTGAATTACACCGTGTAAAATAATTTACAATCATTTTACTAGAAAGTTAATGTAAGCCTCATTTTATACAAACATTAAAATATTACTGCGTGTAATAACACATTCCATTTGCTTCCTAATTAAAGCATTAGTGAAAACCCTCAGTTGGATATGGCATAAAATTTTTCATTCTGATTTCTCTTACAATTTTGTTTCTCATGTTCTACAAGTTTTTTCAAGCCCTGAGTATGTATTTCTCTCACTGTTTCTCTGTTCTTGGGCTATGTTAGAATTTATTGGTTTGAAAAGAAGGTATACAGATGGCCACCAGACACATGAAAAGATGCTCATCATCACTTATCACCAGGGAAATGCAAATAAAAACTACAATGAGATGTCACCTCACACCTGTCAGAATGGCTTAAATCAACAGTATAAGAAACGACAGGTGTTGGTGAAGATGTGGAAAAAAAAGGAGGCCTTTCTCACTGTTGATGGGAATGCAAACTGGTGCAGTCATTATGGAAAACAGTATGGAGGTTCCTCAAAAGGTTAAAAATAAAACCCTATGATCCAACAATGGTACTACTGGGTATTTACCCAAAGGATACAATAACACTCATTCAAAAGGATACATGCATCCTTTGTTTACACCATTATTTACAGTAGCCCAGATATGGAAACAGCTCAAGTGTCCATCAATAGAAGAATGGATAAAGAAGAGGTATATATATATATATATATACCCACATATATGTACACACACACATATATATATATATACATGTATATGTATGTATATATGTATATATATATACACACACACATATATATACCCACACACAATGGAATAGTATTCACTCATAAGAAAGAATGAAATCTTGTCATTTGCAATGACATGGATAGAGAAAGACAAATATTGCATGATTTCACTCATATGCAGAATTTAAAAAACAAATGAGCAAAAGGGAAAAAAAGAGAGAGAGAGAAACCAAGAAACAGACTCTTAACTAACTGATGGTTCCCAGAGGGGAGATGGGTGGGGAGGGGGGTGTGAAAGAGGTGATGGGGATTAAAGGGTACACTTGTCGTGATGAACACTGGGTGATGGATGCAAGTGTTGAATCACTGTATTGTACACCTGAAACTAATATATCACTGTATGTTAACCAACTGGAATTAAAACAAAAACTTTTAAAAAACGAATTCATTGGTTTGAATGCTTCCTTTAATGCTTCTCATCGGGTCTTTCATTATTATAACATATATATTACAAAAGTATACATATTATATAACATATATAACATATGTTACAAAAGTACACATATTATATAACATATATAACATATGTTACAAAAGCATACATATTATATAACATATATAACATATATATCATAAAAGTATACATATTATATAACATATACATTATAAAAGTATACACATTATATAACATATATAACATATATATTATGAAAGTATACATATTATATAACATATATGTTATAAAAGTATATATATTATTCAACATATATATTATAAAAGTATATATGTTATTCTTACTAATATATTAGTAAATATCAGCATATACAAATCAATATATTGTATAAAAATAACATTATTATCATATCCTAATATATATTTGTAAGTGCATATTATTTTGTGTATGCATATATATTATACATATATATGTGTGTATAAAAGCTTTTTTAGCTTACTAGTGAATATATCTGTCGATGTGGAGGTCTTGCCTTCCTCTGATGCTCATATACAGGTCTAGTTCCCATTTCAGTGATTTCCTATCACCCTCTCTATTTGGGAGATGCTGTGACTCCTTCCCTCTGATTCCACTCTGAGTCGCTCTGTGTCCTCTGCAGGCTGCCTGTGTTCTGCCCCTGAGTCTCTGCTCTACTGAGGTGGGGTGCGGGGGGGGGGAGTTTATTCCACTGCCTTTTTTTCAGGAAGAGTAATCTCTTACGGTTTTTATTGAGATACGCTCTCTTCTTGGGCTGAAGTCTGAACTGGATAGTATTTCCACGCAGGGCTGTTTTCACGGGAGTTTGTGCAGCCACACTGGACCCCATGCTTAGAAGGACCCTGTTCTTGGATTAATGCTATGCTGTCTCGATATTCTTAATGACTTCTGAATAAGAAGCCCTGTATTTTTATTTTTCACTGGTACTGTAAGGTATAGAGGCAGTCCTGGTTCAAAACTGACATCAAACTTCATCCTGAGTTGCAGAAGGTCCTAGAACCGCTTTAACAGTTTCCATTGTATTAGCAGTGATAGGACAAGGCTTCAATCATTGTACGGATCATAAGGCTTTTTGTGTGTTTGAAGTTTATTTATGTATTTTGAGAGAGAGAGAGACAGAGAGTGAGAGCGGGGGAGGGGCAGAGAGAGGGATACAGAGAATACCAAGCAGGCTCCGTGCTGTCAGCACAGAACCCAATGTGAGACTCAGACCCATGAACTGCAGGATCATGACCTGAACCCAAACCGAGTGTCAGATGCTTAGCTGACTGAGCCGCCCCGGTGCCCCTGGATCATAAGGGTTTAATTAGATGTTGTGTTTTACCTGAGGATGTTAAGCCTTCACTCCTTCCCCCACATTGAGACACAGACTGCAAATAATAAAGGCTTTCTTACAGTGTTGGGATGAATATGGAAGTCTCCAAGGCCTTCTGCTTTTGCTCCATGCAAACAAAATCTCCAAGGATTCCTCTTAAAGTCTAATTTCGTGATTGAGTACACTGATTTGCTTTAATTCTAATAGCATGTTGTATAGTGGATTAGGTTTAAGAGAAGACTTTTTGAAGAATAAGATATTGTTTTAGTTTCTTAGGGCCGTGTAACAGATTGTGATAAACCAGGTGTCTGTCTTAGTCTGGGTTCTCCAGAAATAGAGCCAATCGGGTCTCTCTCTCTCTCTCTGTATCTCTGCTTGTACTTCTATCTTTATCTCTTTATCTCACTCTATCTCTCGATTTAGATATACAAGAGGAGGTTTATTGTGGGACTTGGCCCACATGACTATGGAGCCCGAGAAGGCCCATGATATGCCATCTGCAAGTTGGAAAACCACATTTGCCAGGGGTGTAAATTCCAGTCTGAGGCTCAAATCCTGAGAAGGGGTGGAGAAGCCACTGTATTAAGTCCTGGAGTCGGAAGGCTCGAGAACCAGAAGCTCTGAATTCAGAGGGCAGACGATGGTAGCTTCGCTCAAGAAGAGAGAGAAAGCGGATTGTCCCTTCCTCCATCTTTTAGTTCCGGTCAAGTCTTTAAGGGATTGGACAATGCCCGCCTGCGTTGGTGAGGGCTGAGTTCTTTACTCAGTCTCTGATTCAAATGTGGGTCTCTTCCGGAAACACCTTTACAGATCCACTCAGAAATCTCTTTTACTAGCTATTCTGGCATTCCCCCCGCCCAGACTATTGACACATAAAATCTCTATCCCAGTGGTTGAAAACACCAGACGTGTATTTTCTCCCATTTCTGAAGACTAGACGTCAGACATCGAGCCATCAGCAGAACTGCATTCCCACCAGCACCTCCGGGGCAGAGTCCGCCGTCCCTTCATCCAACTTCTGGTGGCTCCAAGGTTCTTCAACTTGTGACTTCATTTCTCTCTGCTCTGTCTTCACCTCTTGTGTGTGTCTCTCTCCTCTGTGTGTCTATTTCTGTGACATAATAAACAATATATATTTGGTCCTTGCCTCTCGTTTCTGACATAATGCCCCTAAGACTCTTGTAATTTCCTGAGGGATAGAAGTGGCAGGAGTATCAGACATAAAGCCCCTAAATCCCTTGGCGTTTTCTGGGTGATAGAAGCATCTTTTGCTATAATAAGGTTCCTCTTGGAGGGCTCCTGGAATGGGCCCTCAGGGTAGACACTGGTCACCAAAGAGACCAAGCCGCGATTAGATGCTTGGAACTTTCAGCTCTATCTTCTATCCTCCAGGAAGGATGGAAGGGCTGGAAAGTGAGTTAAGAACTCCAGGGTTTGGAGAGCTTGTGGGTGGGTGGACCCATCCACATGCTGGGAAGGCAGCACGCCCCACCTCCATGGAGACAGGAGCTCCTGAGCTTGGCACCCTTCCGGACCTCACCCTACATACCTCTTCATCTGTAACCTTTAAAATAAACTGGTGAACGTAAGTAAATGAGTTCCTGAATTTTGAGAGCTGTTCCGGCAATCACGGAACCTGAATTGGGGTTGTGACTTCATGGCCAAGTTGGACAGAAGAGTGGGTACCTGGGGACCTATTACTTGCAACTGGCATCTGAACGGAGGGCAGTCCTGTGGGACTGAGCCCTGAAACCTGCAGAGTCTGATGCTAACTCTGGGTAATTAGTGTCAGCATTGAATTAAATTATAGGACGCTCGGTGGCTAGAGAGTTGGAAAATCAGTTGGTGTGGGGGGAAGAGCCCTACACATTTGGTGTCAGAAGTGTTGCGAGTAGAGAAACAATAGTTTTGTTAGCATCCACACCTCTTCTGTCTCTTGTGATAAGGATACACACAGGACTGCATTTGAGGTCCACTGGAACAGCCCAGGATACCCTCTTCCTTTCAAAGTCTTTAATTCAATCACCCCTTTTTACACATGAACAATAAAATTCAGTCTTTTGACATATAAAGCAATATTCCCAGTGTCTGGGGATTAGGAAATAGCTATACCTTTGTGGCGTTCACCATTCAGTCCACTTCATGGACCTGTATTGATATGAACGTGTGAGATGTTCAAGCAGGGAATACACGTGAACATGTGCAATGCCCTTGCAAGGCGCCTTTCCCCTTAAAATAAATGTCTCTCAAAGTGCAAACCAAAGTCATCATCCTTTTAAATTTTTTAAAAAAAATTTTTAGAGAGAGAAAGGCAGGGAGAGAGCATGAGCAGGGGAGAGGGGCAGAGGGAGAGAGAGAGAGAATCCCAAGCAGGCTCTATGCTCAGCACAGAGCACGACATGGGGCTCTATCCCACGACCGTGGGATCACAACCTGAGCCCAAATCAAGAGTCAGATGCTCAACTGACTGAACCATCCAGGCACCCCAAACTCATCATCTTTTATTTTATTTTATTAAAAAAAATTTAATGTTTATTTATTTTTGAAAGAGAGAGAGAGAGAGCGAGAGCGAGAGAGAGAGAGAGAGAGAGAGCGCTTGAGTGACGGAAAGACAGAGAGAGAGGGAGACACAGAATCCGAAGCAGGCTCCAGGCTCTGGGCTGTCAGCACAAAGCCTAATGCAGGGCTCGAACTCACAAGCTGTGAGATCATGACCTGAGCCGAAGTTGGACGCCCAGCTGACTGAGCCACCCAGGCGCCCCCCACACTCATCATCTTTTAAAAGCTGATTCAGAAATACATGTTTTTAGGAATAAACAGTTTTTGTGCTATGCTCCCTACTCTGCCATTTTTGTAGGTGATATTCAAAATGTTTGCCCCACATGCTCTAACATGTGCATGGTTTCAAAGTCTCTGCAGCACGGTTCGTCTCACGACTCTTGAACCCTCGGAGAAAGCTTTATGCACAGTCAGCTCTTGCTGAATTTCCTATTTTATGCACCGGTCTACATGCTACCACTTTCATCAATACCTTTAGGTCTGAAATTAAGAAACATGGAAAAGTCACCTTTTCTCTCGTCTCACTGAAAAGTTATGGAATCGGGTTAAATTTTCACTTTAGATCCTTTGGGTTGGAAATCCTGTGCTTATTTCGTAAATTGGAATGCCATCTTAGTGATGGCAGAAGTTAAAATTGAACTTCTTTTTTTATGGAAAATTGAAACAGAGACAAAAGTAGAGAAGCTAGATAATGTACATGTACACATTTATCATCCAGGTTGACTCTTTATCAACTTATGGTCATTGTCATCTGAATCACCCATTCCCCATTCTCCATTTTTAAAAATTGTTTTCTTTTGAAATAATTTCAAACTTACAGTAAAGTGGGAATAGTACAAGATATTTCCGTCTACCCTTTTTCCGGACTCATCAGTTGTTGACTTCAAGATTCTTCTGTCTCTAGGACAGACTGACATTATGTACTGCCCGAACGGACTCCCTAAAGACACAGTATCATACAACCTGAGTGTTCATGAAGGACCATGTTGGACCATCCCCACTGGAGTGGCATTCTGGAAAATAACTTTTCTGTACTACCCAACAATTTCAGTGTCTTGACTGACAAGACTGAAGAACTGTTTCAGACTGAAGGAGACTGAAGAGACATAGAAATTAATGCAATATGTGATCGTGGACTGGATTCTTTACTGTAAATAATTGCTCCTTAGGTAACTTTTGGGACAATTGATGATATTGGAATGTGGACTATTAGATTACGCTGAGTTTATTTAGTCTATTATTTTAGTCTACATGGGAAATGTGTCAGAGAACTCTGTCGTATTAATACACATATAATGGGTACTTTGGTGATATCTCAACCTCCAACTTCATAAACAAATTCTGTGAGAATGCTGCTTCTGTCAGGACCTTCCAAGCAAAGTCTGTAATGCACCTTTAGTTGCTACAATGTTTTGAAAAAAAAAAAAAAAATTCCAACTTTGGGACCACAACTATGGTGTGTCGAATAATCTTTTATTCTTCTTTTGGGTGTGTTTCCCGGGTTTTTAATATTTTCTGAACTGCAAGCAGAAGGAGAAATAAGGAGATATATCCATTAGCATGGGGACAATAACGGAGAGGCAAGAATGAATGAGGTTGTCAGGAGAACAAGAGAAAGAAGGGAAGATGGGATTAAGAGCATCTGGGAGCAATGGCACCCTTTCAGGTAGCTGAAAGAAGAAGACAATGAACTTCAGTAAGAGACTGAGAAGTATGTTGAGAGGGAAAACAACCTTGAATAGCTTGGAAACCCAGAAGCCCCAGGAAGAAAACTTTATTTTTTTTAAAGGAAGGAAGTGAGTGGTCAACAATTGCCATGTGCTGCTTAGAAGTGGGAGATGTTTCAATGGCATGGCAAAGGAAGAAGATTCTGGAAAGATTAGGAATGCATAAGGATTAGCAAAATGGAAGCGGTGTGGACTGACAACTCTTAGAAGGAGCCCCGTTCTTGAGTGGGAGGAGAACTTAAGTGGTGATTGCTAAGGGGCATGTGAGGAGGAGGGAGTTAACTCATTTTCAAGACAGAAGACACTGTGTGCAGCATTTAAATGCTAATGGGATAAAGGTAATAGAGAGTAAAGGGCTGGAAAGAGAGATATATAAATGAGTGGTGTCCCTAGGATAATGTGGGATTTAGAACACGGGCAGAGAGTAATTCATAGGCGAGTGTGGGAAACTGTCATTGGGACACAAAAGAAGAGAAAATCTGGGTACGGATGTCAATATCTTTATGGGTAGGAACTGAAATAGCTTACATATGATATATATGGTTTATTTTATTATATATATCAAATGTATCATTTATACAATATATATGCTGATATATATATATATATATACATATATATACATACATATGTATTAGATAGATAGATATAGATGATATAGATATAGATATCCTGTAGATACAAACTTCCTCAGCTGATTCTCATTGCCCAAGATAGATTGATCTATCATCTATGTATCTATCTATCTATCATCTATCATCAATCATCTATCATCTATCTGGCAAAATGGTTTGCTGAGAGGGGGAGGAATAGCATTGTAATCTCAGGGAACACTAAATGCATACTAGAAGAATAAATGGTAATACACAATGTTAAAAAATTAAACATAGATGTATTCTGGAATATCTGTTGGTGTCTTTTTCCTCCATTTAATTTTGTTTTAGCTTGCTGATTTTTTTTTCCTTTTAAGAATATCCACTAATGTTACCTAAATAGGAATTAAAAAAAAAAATCAACCAACCAACCAAGATGTTAAATCTAAATTGGTCTTACTATATCCCAGAAAATTTTATTTGTGATAGAACAGTCACTGCTTCCCATGCTGTCCATGGTAAATACGTCCTACAGTCAACAACACGAAAGCCATTAGGAATAAACACACTCGCTTTTTGGTATGCTATGATTGTCACCTCCTTGGATCTCATGTCCAATGCTAAAACAAGTTAAGCATATAAATCCTGTAGATGCTGACATCTCCAGCTGATTCTTATTATCCGAGGAACGGGGAGAGTTTTAAGATGAACAGGGCTGGGGAAAGCTTGCGGAGAACTATTAGGGATCTCTAAACAGTGGCTTAAAGGATGTGTATTGCTTGGATGGGAAGAATTAGGGAACAGAGAGCGTAGGGCACTGTTGGAATTCTGGGTTTCCATCTCTAAATGCTGATTCCTCTAGAAGATACCTCCCTTTCTTCTCCCAGCCCCCATGCCTTATTTTCTTTTTTTGCCTCTACTTTCCTCTCTCTTGACCTTTCCACACTCCCTAAAAGGTGGAGATGGCCACGGGAGAGCAGGATCAATTCAGATCTAGTAGAACGAAGAGCTGGAATGAGCCTTTCTAGGCCGTTGACCCCTGTGTTCTACCATGAAGGAAACTCATCTTTCTTTTCAAAATAGTTTTCTTCCTTCATATTGTGGAGCTAAAAAAAGGAACCATGAAAATAGCTTGTAAGCACAGTGATTTTTTTTTTAATCCTGGATTTATTTAGAGTCATCAGAGTGCTCTAACTTCTGCTGATACCTATTTTATACCTCACAAGAGATGTTGTAAAAATAAAGAGAAAAGTTTATGGTCTCTGACTACTTTAGACATTTTCAACCATGTATCCACAGGAAGCATCTGTGTCATAATGAGAGCATCACAATAGCACAAACCAAGTAGAAAGTATAAGTTTGTGACTATGCATGGTAAACTTGTGGCCATGGAGATATCGATTGGTTTTCTGAAAGGCTATGGGGGTTAGGGAATTTCCCCCAAATGGCTAGAATAGAAGAATTCACAATAGCTCAAAACACCAGATTTTTTATCTCTAGGAAGGGAGGATTTGAATTGTGTACATATTTAGACCATTTCCTCAATGATGCCTACCTATCATGTAGTAAAACGTTCAATAAATATTTCTTGAAACAGTTTTTGAGTGTGTAGTAGGATAAATCTTTAAAAAGGAGGCCAAAGATCTAGAAAACAGCCATACAATACCTTCCTTCTTTCTTTCTTCCTTCTGTCCTTCCTCCCTTCCTTCCTCCCTTCCTTCCTCCCTTCCTTCCTCCCTTCCTTCCTTCCTTCCTTCCTTCCTTCCTTCCTTCCTCTGACCCCTTCTTTCTCTTTCTCTTCTCTTTCTCTTTTTCTCTTCTTTCTTTCTTTCTTTCTTTCTTTCTTTCTTTCTTTCTTTTGAAAATTAGGGATACATCATCTTTTTGAGTGTTCCAACACTCCCCACAGCCAGAACCCCATAAATTGCATCCAATAAGGTTCTGTTGTTCTGAATACTTTTGAAAATATTTTTCAAGATAATTGTGAGCATAATTTTTTCTATTATTTACTTTAATAATGAATAGAATAGAAAGGGAAGTAATGTTTTTAAAGAAACATTATGAAGGATATTAGAACAAGAATCACAGTAATGGGGTCAAGAACAATGCCACATCACAGCAGAAAAAAAAATCAAATGGTTTTATCTTTTCCAAATAATTCAAAAATTGTCTTGACATTGAGGCTTGGAAAGCAGCTAAATGCGTTAAACAAAGTGTCTGGAATTTTCCTCTGGAGCACTGTGAAATATGGGCTGCTTTCTCCCACGCCTGTGAGAGTTCATGTGGGATGCTGTCTAATCCATGCAGGAGGGAGGGGATGACTCCACTTACGAACATCTCTCTGGTTTGTAGTTTTGGAGTTCGATCTAGTCGTGCCTGTTTCTTGTAACGTGTACCTCATCAGTAAAATATTTGTGAAGAATCCAACACAGATCTCTTTACTCACTGTTTGTTCATGTGCTAGGTCATTTTGTATATTCAATATTAGTAAATGTTGAATTCTTTATTTTCAAATAAAAACAAACACCAATAGATGTTTTCATTCCCCCCCCCCCCCCCCCCCCCCATGTCTCAGTTGATTATCTTGCAAACCTCCTAAGGGATACGGCTTCCCACTACCATCCCATTTTAGAGACTGTTGGGTTCGGCCTTTCTCTAACTTGTAGGTAAAAGAACCACGTGGCCTTGAAGAGAAAAATGAAGAATAAAAAGGAGCTGAGACAAATTCAATCTCTCATTATAGTGAGAGGCAATTGAATAGTTGATCTCCATCAAACGTTTATGTATTTCTGTTCCCTTGTTCGGTTTTCAGAGATTAATTTTCAATTTATAGGAGGTTCTCACCCCTGAAAGTAGTTTTTTTGTTTGTTTGTTTGTTGGTTTATAAACTGCCTGCTATGTGCTGAAAAAATTCTTCCCAGGGAAAGTAATGACAGAGGCCAGAAATTTGGGTCCATATAAAAAAAAGGAAGAATATTAGAGAAGGATTGAGTAAAGACAAAACAAAATTTCGTTTTTCTTATTCTTAATGGACCTAACAGGGAACAGTTTGTTCTGAATAACAATAGCCACAACATATTTGGTGGTAATAGTTTATGTATAAGGGAAATGAATGATAGCGATGATACAAGAAATGGTAGGGAGGAAGGAATAGTCTGTCGTTATCACATAGCTGTACTACCTATAAAGAGGTGTAGTGCTGTTTGAAAGTGGACTGAGTTGAAAACGGATATTGCAAACTTTAGGGCAATATCACTAAAAAAGAGGTCTTGGTGGGGGAGGGGGTTGGAGAGGCCCTGGACGTGTGTGAGAGGTGGAGGAATGCAGCCCAACTCAACCCAAGCATCTCAGGGAGGCTGTTCCGAGGTCAGGCTCCAAGGAGCAAATCCCCAACACCAGGCCCAAGAAGACCGTGTTCTTCTCGGCCAAAACCAGGAAGGGCCTGTTGCTCAAGGAAAAAGCGTTGTCTCCAGACTTCCTGTCCCCTGAGACTTTGGTGGTGCTTTTATCTCAAAGCATCGTATTAGAATATATTTGATTTTAGTCATTTTGCTGAGAGTCCCCCCTAGAAAATCAAAAGGTGGGTAAATCCGCGGTAGGAGAGAAATTGTTGTCGTACGAGTCTAAGCAGGCTTAGCGGTAGTTGGGAAATTATTCCATGTTCTACTTGTACATGCGTTGTCCCAAAGAGTACTTTTTCATTAGAGAATAAAGGCCTGGAATTTATTCTCAAATCTGTGTTGACATTCACAGGACAATTTGGATATCTGTCCTGCTATTGCAGTCTGTTAAATTTCTCCATGTGCCCCCTGCAATGCGGAATACAGGCCAAAAAGACATAACAGGCCCCACAGTACAGCCCAAACGCTGAACGGGTAATAACCTCCATTTTCCCCTTTCTGAAGCCCAAAGTCCCTCCACACAAAATATTATTTTGTTTCTTCTTACATTTACTCTTTGCCTTTCAACTGGGGCCTTTCACAGACTCTGTTTTGGCATTTTGTTTACAATAGGTTTTCAACCTGTAGCGTAACACTAGACCACTGAAGCCAGCCCAGGAGCAGGATGTCAGCAGTGTTTTCTCAGACGGGAAAAATGGCTTCACTGAAAAGTTTCAGAATCTTCCCACATGCCGGTACTTTAAAAAAAAATGTAATGTGGGGCGCTTGGGTGGCTCAGTCGGTTGAGCGTCCGACTTCAGCTCAGGTCACGATCTCACCGTCCGCGAGTTCGAGCCCCGCGTCCGGCTCTGGGCTGATGGCTCGGAGCCTGGAGCCTGCCTCCGATTCTGTGTCTCCCTCTCTCTGCCCCTCCCCTGTTCATGCTCTGTCTCTCTCTGTCTCAAAAATAAATAAATGTTAAAAAAAAAAATTAAAAAAAAAAGTAACGTTACACATCTGTGATCCCCCCAGAAGGAAATCTATATCGTCTCGTACCATTCCCGGAGAAATCTGTGCAATGGTGTCACGAATGGTTTATTGTGTGCTATGAACAATAAAACTTTCCCCCGGAGCTTCATTACCGTTCTCAAAGTACACTTCATAATACATGTGGAGGCTTCCTAGGCCTATGTGGTCTCTGGTTCGTACTATTTTGGTAAAATGATGCATAACAAATAAAGAGACTAACTTGACAGTGTAATTTTGAGGAGTTTACTGTCACTCTGGGATAAGCTTAATACTCTGCCCCACTTTCCAAAAAAGCAAAAAAGTACACAGCACGTGACCAAAGCTGTTTAAGCAATTTAGTTTCACTATACCCCAAGGCATATCATCTAGGGGATAGTCTTAGAAACTACTAAGAGCTATGGCGACTAAAGGTAAAATTGTACACCGTAGACAAGTTTAAGCTATGAACGGACAGGTTTATGTTTGCTATGAAGGAGGGCAAAATCAGGGTGCTGAGCTACATGACCGTATATGATGGGGAGGCTTTCGGGAAATGAACTACGTCCTGATCATATGTAATAGTTTCATAAGTTACTCGAATATGGGAGGAGCTTTATAACATTTCATGTTAGTATCATGGGACAACCTACAGACCAAAGAGACTTAATTGCAGTAAGGACCCTTCAAAATTACAGATTTGGGGGGAAATAAAAAGGGAAGTATCATAACTCATTTTCCATTAATTAAGGAGCCACTTGGAAGGA
This sequence comes from Prionailurus viverrinus, assembly GCF_022837055.1. Lineage (NCBI taxonomy): Eukaryota > Metazoa > Chordata > Mammalia > Carnivora > Felidae > Prionailurus > Prionailurus viverrinus. Next base: position 226,714,265 of record NC_062561.1, on the reverse strand, counting down.
GAAGGCAGTGATAAAGTAGCTTCCTGTTCTAGATTTTCTAGAAACCTTAGTCCTTCTCTCCCAGGCATTTCTTTGGCTTATTCCTTTTCTCTTTACTGTCCTTGAAGATCTTGCTTTCCGAAGCCATGCTCTCTGTATTGTCTGGAGAATAGCAAAAGAAGGTGAGCTTTGAGATTTGAGACTTCATGATAACAATGAACTGACAAACGTATTTCCTCTGGGCTAAGACTGCAGACTTCCAAAACACACAAAGCAAACACAAGTTCAAAGCAATAAGCACCACGATCGAACCTCCACTATTGTCATGAGAAACGATGGGCCCACACTCAAGTTAGAAACTACTGTGCATAGGATCAGAGAAGCTCTACCCGCAATCCTGTATTTATGATGTCAGCAACAATTTGATGTGGGCTGATAATGCAACAAAGGACTCATTAAAAATATGAGAAGTGAGTTGATTTCTTTTTAAATAAATCAATCTAGATTTATCAGGAAAATAAAATCTAGCTTTCTTTTTCTAACTTGGAAATGCCTGTTTATCTGCATATCCTGCAGCATTCAACATTTTTTAAGCCCTACTTTTCCCCAAATGGGGGGAGGGCGGGCAATATCATAGTTTTCAGAAAGATGTTAAAATCCAGGTACATCCACGGCAGCCTGAGATACAGAAGCTGCACCACCCGAAGTCTCAGGGGACAGGAAGTCTGGAGGCAGCACTTTTTCCTTGAGCAACCTGTTGCTCCTGGTTTTGGCCGAGAAGAACACGGTCTTTTTGGGCCTGGTGTTGGGGATTTGCTCCTTGGAGCCTGACCTCGGAACAGCCTCCCTCAGATGCTTGGGTTGAGTTGGGCTGCATTCCTCCACCTCTCACACACGTCCAGGGCCTCTCCAACCCCCTCCCCAACCAAGACCTTGGCCACTGAGGACTGACAGTGGCCAAGTTCTGGGACACCTCTGTGCCTGCCATGGTCAGGATCAGACCTTTCGTGGTTGCCTCAGGAATGCCGACCGACAAAACTTCAGAGTAGTTCAGTGGTTCCTTGTACACACACACACACACACACACACACCAGGATTTGTATCCCCTGAACTTCTCGTTTTTAATTTTTTTTATAACGTTTATTTTTGAGACAGAGACAGACAGAGCATGAGCAGGGGAGGGGCAGAGAGCGAGAGGGAGACACAGAATCTGAAGCAGGCTCCAGGCTCCGAGCTGTCAACGCAGAGCCTCACACGGGGCTCGAACTCACAGACCTCGAGATCATGACCTGAGCCGAAGTCGGACGCTTAACCGACTGAGCCGCCCAGGTGCCCCTGTATCCCCTGAACCTCTTCATCCACTTTCCACTTCTTCTCTCTCTCTCTCTCTTTTGGTGTCTGTTATCTGTCTTCTTCAGTTGCAGGAGGAAATAATGAGTTTTCCCTTTCATCCCTTCTTGGATCTGGGCTTTTCTAACTCCTGGACTCACCTTCTTTGCCAGACGTGTCCTTCAAACCCCCTGGTCAGTCCCCTGGAAATCTGTCCATGTCAGAATTCTTTCCGTGTCGCTGGCCCTGGGGCTCACGAATATAACGGGCGGCTCACCTAACATGTCTGTGTCACTACCATTCCGTGCGCTGGCTTTGTCAGTCCTGATGAGGGTTGTGATGTGGGGCTGTGGCGGTGCACTCAGCGACCTGCAGTGTGGTGTTGAGCAAAGTTGGGGGCAGATTTGCTGCTGAATTTCTACTGAGCCCTATTTGCGGACAAGTGCATGCGTGTGCCTATGGGTGCACACGCGCGTGCACCCTGACACACACATACACGCAGAGGTTTCTTCCTCTCGAGGTGTGAAGAACTTGCTGGTGGAGATTAGCTATATAACAGAGTTCCACAAACTCGGCACTTTCAAAGAAAGCCCGGCTCAGAGTTCTGGCACTGGGTCCCCTTTTCAAGCCAACACGGGAGATTCTCTGTCATGTGCAGACCCCCAGATTTGGGATCTGTGTGACTTCAGGAAGGCCCAACCCGTCCCAAAGGGCTCACATGAGATCAGGCTAGTGCAGAGAATCTCTTCGGAGTCCCTCGGTCACCTGATTCCCAGTCTCATCCGGGGAGTGACACCCAGGCTATTTAGAGGCAGGCACCTTGTTACCTTTTAGAATTCTGTTTGCTACAGAGTTTCTGAAAGGCTACACTTCATGATAAGAACAGAACATGAGCAGTAAAAAGAAGACGTGTGTAAAGATGTCTGTAGAAAACCTAAATGGGTCCCCCCCGCACCCCCCGGGGTGGGAGGTGCTCAGTCAGTTAAGTGTCAGACTCTTGATTTCACCTCAGGTCATGATCTCGAGGTTCCTGAGACTGAGCCCTGTGTCGGGCTCCGTGCTGACAGTGGAGCCTGCTTGGGATGCTCTCTCTCCCTCTCTCTCTGCCCCTCCCTGCTTGTGCTCTCTTTCTCTATCAAAGTAAATAAATACACATTAAAAAAAAAAAAAAAAAAAAAAAAAAAGAAAACCTAACTGGAGGCACAGTTGCCTCAATTGCTGAGGCAACAGTAGCTGCCTGCATTTTTGGCCAGTCTGGGACAGGTCCTTTGCCATACATACCTGCAGTAGGTCTTATGGGAAACTTAAGCTTATCTTGGAAGATCACATGTCGATGTCACTGACTCTTCTAACCGGTTCTAAGCTGAACAAGGACGTGATGCCTGCTGTCGACTTATCCTTCTTGCCCCCAGGATGAAAACAGCGTGCAGTCCAAAGAAGCCAACCCCGACTCCATTGTCCAACCAATGCTACTGCGGCTACTTTCAGACTCCCGGCTTCCTGAGAAAATAATTAATCTGAATTAATCGGCTGTTAACGGACTTTTCTGAAACTTGTGGCTACAAGTTATGACAACTGATATAAATACTATTCACTGTTCTAAAGAACATGAAATGCCATGATATTTAATTCATGACATAAGGGAACACCATTCCTTTTTAGGTATTTTTTATCGTGACTCTTTAGAATAACAATTGGGTACAAAACAGTATATCATTAAGGATTAAATCCCATGACATTGGCTTGGACTGCTTTGGGAGTTTGAGCTGCCAGTTTTGGTTGAGCTTTGTTGTCAATCGTGGTTTAGATTTTTAACAATAAATATACTGAAGGATCATTGAGAATGTCTAAAGATAGAGTGAGTATTGAGAAGTTGTTAAACATAAGATTTTCTCCTTACATATTATGAAACAAGCATAATCTTTAGTTCTAACAATAAAATCATAGGAAGTGTATGAGTGTGAAGACTGAGTCTTAGACATAAGTTACGAGTGAGTGTTGTATTGTATAATCAAGAAGAATGAAATTTGGACCCCAAGAAACGTTATGTCTTGAAAGCAATCTTGGGTATCCAGATTGATCAGATTTTGACTATCAATGGGTCGAAAGACTTTGCTGATATAGCAGAATGACATGTAATGGGCACCATTACAGGAGACAGGGGATGGAGTATTGCGCCAAAAAACCATTAAAACGTGGTGGGACAATTAGTTTTGTCACACATTCGGGATTCTTCCAAAACAAACAATAAGAGGCACCAAACAGATTTTGACGAACTCATTAAATGCATTAAGATAGGTCTTACTACTTTTTTAGCTAAGTTGGTTCAAGTACAATATTAATGAGGTCAAGATCATATCTTAGATCCCTGGATAGCCTAGTTAATTTGCAAAAAGAAAATTACATTTTATAATCATGGGTTCTATGACTAACTTAGATCACTTATGAAATATGTGTCACTAATCACAAAGGACAAATGAGGAAAAGCACACAGGTGTTTCAGAGAAGAAATCCATGGTCACTAACGAGAAACAATGTTGAACACCTGCAAGCATAGCATTTCAGAATGTGAATATATTTTCGGGATTTTATAGCCTAGCGGTTCTCTATAAATACTTTTAATTGCAGAATTCTTTGCTCGAATACTTTCTTGGATGCCCCCATCCTTCCTTCTTCCACCAAAACTGCCCTCTGAAATAATTTTAAAAATGTGATAATTGGAGTTCTGTGAATCACAGTTGTTAAAAACTGATCTAGCCAGATGCTCTCAGTTTAGGAATTGGGAAATGGCAACTCATCTGAGATCACCCAGTTAAGCAGTGGCAAACCTGGGGTGAAAACTCAGATAGTAGAACTCTTGCTGTATAGTATAACTCAGTAGTTCCCGTTTATGTATCGCTCGCACAACAGGCCTGGTTGGGCAAGTTTCTGTCCTCCACACCGTTCCTTATTTAGGGGTCCAGATTTGTTCTCATTCCATTATCCCACCATCCCCTCGTGTCATCATCTCCATGGGGCAAAGCTGGTTTCAGAGGATTCCAGGGCACTAAGGAGAAGAGACTGTGGATGAGGTGTGCCCATGACATTGAGAACGAGGCCCGGGAGTAGAACTTCAACACATGGCACCACTTTGAACCACCAATGAGGCTCAGCGGGCACGTGCAGAGAAGAAGGGAAGACAGATTTCGAAGGACAAGTGGGAGTCTCTGTCATGGAGCTCTGGTGATTGTTACAAATCACAAAACAAGGGCAATCTTTAGTTTTAACCATAAAATCCTCTTATATTCAGGAAATCTCTAAAATTCTTTCACATCTGTTTCTTACTGGATCCTCCCCAAAACCCAATGAAATGGAAAGAACAAGAATATCCATGCTTCTCTCAAGAGTGGGCTGTAGGCTTTAGGAAGTGCCTCGATAGCAGCTTTTTAAGAGAAGATTCCTTAACACATTAGTATTGCCTACTAATACGGGGTTGTCTCCCCTCCAAGAAAGGCAGCTCCTTAGTAGAAAAAAATGATCTCTTTGACCAAGTTATACAATCTTTTTTTTTTCTCTCTTCTTGTTTAATACCTACTTCCTTAAATATACGTCAGTCACTGTATAGACTTTTTGCTCCATTTAGTAGATTATAAACTCCTTGAGGGAAATATAGGGTATTATCTGTTTTAGGATCCCCATGCCCCTACTGAAATGCCTTAAACGTAGATACTTATTGGATAAATCTCATGCAGATTTGAAGGATTGACTATTACCTAAATGGTAATGATGGGACTAGAACAGTTATAGGGGGTTTAGTTGATCTACTGTGGGACTTTTTCATTACTTTGAAGTAGGCTACTAAGGCTTGATGACAAAACTTTTGACACAGTAAAAGGACAGAAAATGGAGATTAACAGAAAAATAGCTTTAGACAGGCCAGTTTGTAAATCATAGGAAGTTCGTATCTGGGAATTAGGTACTATAATATTATTGGACAATACATTGGCTTATTGTGTGAGCAAACCCCTTATTTTCAACAAGATAAATGATTTTGGCTGAAATCAAATTTATTTTTTTGCTATCAATATATTGTGCATGGAAAAATAGCAAATGTAGAAACATGACTTGGTGAACAACAACAACAAAAAAAAAACCAAAAAGTAAAACCTGTGTGTATTTATCTGTATTTATCTGTCCCATTCCCTCCTTCCAGCAGATAGTTTTTTCAGCAGTTTTGAAGGTTACGAAAAGCTATATTATAGGTAATTGGCTCCTAGATTCTGCTTTGTGGAATCGTCTTTTTTTGGACAATATTTAACAGGCATGGTATTAAAAATAAAAGGGGTGGGTCCTCTAGCTAAAGAAGGATAAAAAGTGAAGCATGGTTCATAGTCCCTTTTGGAGATTGGTAAAAACATTAGCATATTAAGTGATAACAGAGCGAGTTGAGGTACAAATGATCTATTTAAAGGTCTTTAACCCTGTATCCTCCCTCCATACTGGTTTGACCAAGAAGCGTGCTGTTCCCCACCCCAGCCTGCCCAAACACCTATTATCACTCCATCCATAGGTGTTAGGTCCCCAAACACCTATTATCACTCCATCAACCATAGATTCATATTCGCTATTATTTTTGCAAACACTGAAACTACGAATCACAGTCTTTTGATATGCAAACTGGCACAAATATCTGATGTCCCTTTAATTATTCAAATAGAGAAAACGGATGCGATTATAGAAATCTGTCTATAATATTGTCTGATCATTTCAAATTTCGTTTTCATAAATAGCATTGCTGAGGTTTCAAGAAACAAAACATGCATTTGTCGTTTTAAAGAATTTTTACCATTTCTCCTTACACATAGGTGATGTTGCTTAAGTACATAAATGTGGTCATATTATTTATGGTTTTGGCTCTCTCTTTTTCCTTTTCTTCAACCCCTCTGTTCCTTCCCTTTTAACCTACATTAGCATTCCTGACTCTACGTCACATAACTCACATCATCAGCCGCTTCCACATCATTCCACATCATTCCACATTTTTCCTCTGGAATCACACAGAGAAAGACACATCCACACATCCATACACTGGAAGACAGGCTTCAGGAGGCCAAATTCTTGAATTTGCTGGTGTTTGCCGTGGGACCTTAGAGACGCTTTCTAGCCTCTCAGTGACTCAGTTTCCTTATTTGTGAAATGAGGTTAACAGGGATATTGTGAAGACGAAGTGAATTTTTCTGTGCCACGTGCTTAAAAAAGTACCTGGTATACAGTGAGAGTTCAGTAATGTATGTGAGGATGATGATGATTATTAAAATTGTCGATAGCTTGCGTTTCAAAATGTGATAAATTACATGCATGATGTTCTCCATGTTACTTTCTTCACTCAGTTATACTTCGTGGAACTTCTTCCAAATCAACTGATTAACCGTGAGTTGGTGTCTTCCTATTATTCTGTGGTGTGGATGTATCATAAATTACTCAGCCCTTCTCTTAGTGATGAACTTTAATCATACTCTTCTAGTATTTTGCCATTGTGAATAATGCTGCAATAAACACTTGAGTATGATGTCCTCTGTGTCGTTTTTTTTTTCCTTTATTTTTTTTTAAGTTTATTTATTTATTTTGAGAGAGACAGAGACAGTGTGAGTCGGGGAGGGGCAGAGAGAGAGGGAGAGAGAGAGAATCCCAAGCAGCCCCCGAGCTACCAGCACAGAGCCCAACGTGTGGGGCTCGAACCCCCGAAGCTTTGAGATAATGACTTGAGTCAAAACCGAGGGTTGGACCCTTAATCGACGGAGCCACCCAGGCACTCCCCATCTTAAGTATTTTTACATGTGAAATTCAGTAGTGTTCATTCACATTGTAGTGCGACTAATCGTCAGAACTTTTTCATCTTGCAACACTGAAGCTCTGTGCCCATCAAACAAGAACTCTCTATTTTCCCTTCCCGCAACCCCCGGAAATCCCCTCCCAGTTTCTCTCTCTAGGAATTTGACTACTTCAGTTACCTCATATAAGTAGAATCACGGAGTCTCTGTCTTTTTCTGTGACTAGCTTATTTCACTTAGCATAATGTCCTCTAGGTTCACCCATGTTATAACATGTGTCAGAAATTCCTTCCTCTTTAAGCCTGAATAATATTCCATTGTATGTGTATATTACATTCTATTTATTCATTCATCTTTCGATGAACACTTGGGTTATTTCCATCTTTTGGCTATTGTGAGTGACGATGCTATAAACATGGGCATATACATACTTCTTTGGGATCTTGCTTTTACCTCTTTTTAATTCTGGAAGTGGTATTGTTGGATCATACAGTAATTCTGTTTTTAATTTCTTGAGCAACTGCTTCTTCACAGAGGTGACACCATTTTACAGTATTGGTTCTTATTTCTATTGGCTTTCCCTTAACATTTTGAGCTCTAAGTGGATTGTTAGCTTTTAGATAAAATATAGGAATAAGAAAAAAAATGGGTGAGATCTACTGGAACAAATGAAATTATCTAGAAAGGAATCTAGGAGGACTGGATTTGGAATTGATGCAGCTATAGTCTAAAACACCACAAAAGGGTCTTTGCAATTAGATAACCTCTGTTAAAAAACAAAAGGGCTAACTTTTGGCATTTAAGTGTATAATAATTATATTGTCATATGTTCAGAGGTGTCTTTAGGAGCTGAGAATTCACCTTTGTATGTTAAAACGTCAACATCTTCTCTAGTAACACCAATCGTTTCTTATCCAGATCCAGAATTCATTTGCGAAACAAAAGCTTTATTTTCCCTACTCTTTCTCTTTCTGTGTTTTAGATTTCAGAGGTACACATTAATTGATAAATGACCTTTGTTAGCTCACGTGGTTTTCTTATTATATAATATCCAGCCCATTGAATTATGTAATTTTCATGATATATCTAAAGTGTGTTATACAAGTAATTTCTGTTCAGTGGTTACTAGAAATCAATAATATGGCAGATCCCAGTTATGAAGTCATAGTAACTATTACTTAGTCAAATACATTCACAACCCATTCGTGTATGTACAGGTCTATTTATTATTGAGATTGCGGGATCTTTAACTATATAAATCACTTGGGTATCTTGTTAAAATACATACCAGTTCTGACCCAGTAGGTGTGGGGTGTACCCCAAGATTCCTCATTTCTAACAAGCTCCCTGTTGATGGTAGTGCTGCTGGTCCATGGACCACACCTTGCATAGGAAGAGGCCAGAGTTACCCACAAAGATCTGATTCTTAAGGAATGAAACAAGTCAACTTTTTTAGTCGCTTTTAATTGGAGGCATTATCTCTGTTCAGGATAAGTTTTTCCTGCGTGTCAAAAAATTCATTCAACTCTAACGTGCTATGTTGATTCTTTTTGTATCTCTCTCCTCATACATTAACAACCGAATTCTTTTTCTCAACTCCAATGAACAAATTTCTTTCTTTGCTCCTCTAAGTTTTTTCTGTTTGGTAATGTACTCCTTTGTTTCTCTGAGCACCTAGGTCAATAAAATCCAGTTACCACTTCCAACTTTAAACAGAGTTGACACATTCTCTCTCTCTATTTTAATATATAGAGAACTCATATAAATATAGATTATCTGGAATTATGATATGAAATATTATGGTAACTAGAATTTTTATATGGTAAAGTCTCCCTTCTTTTTTTTTTTTTTTTTTTTGGGACAGAGAGAGACAGAGCATGAACGGGAGAGGGGCAGAGAGAGAGGGAGACACAGAATCGGAAACAGGCTCCAGGCTCCGAGCCATCAGCCCAGAGCCTGACGCGGGGCTCGAACTCACGGACGGCGAGATCGTGACCTGGCTGAAGTCGGACGCTTAACCGACTGCGCCACCCAGGCGCCCCAAGTCTCCCTTCTTATATGGAGACTATATAGATCTGTTGATGAGGGAGTAACACTATCACACTATTGTTTATCTTATGGAGATACTCTATTCTATCAAGCTTTTTCAACATATAATTATTGTATTTGGAGGAATATAGTGTCAACACTAGTACTCTTGGACCGTTCTTTTAATTAAACAGAGATGCCTTCAAGGGAAGCAGGGTGTAGAATTGATTCTGAGGAGTCATACAGAATTCATGACATAGAAATTCTAAGACTTGGAGGAGTCCACATGTTTAATTGTAGACCGGGGACTTGGTTGCTTTGCAAGAAGAGACTGTGGGAAAGTAGCTGTTGGGTAGGGCAAAAGGAAATGAAAAGACACAAGACTTGCATTGACCTCAGGAGTGAATTTGAGGCCCCAGCACTGGAGTTGACCACTTAAGTAAACAGAGAGTAGAGTTTGGCTCATCAACAGAAGAAAACACAAAGAAAGTCTGAGAGCTGATGTCTCCTCAAACCTGAGCTTTTCCTTTCCTGTGAAGTTCCATCTCTCTATTAATCCCTTTCCTCTCCTTTCTTCTTGTGATTCTTTCTCTTTCTCTCTCTTTTTTTAAATTTTTCTCCTTTTTCAACTCTGGACATATTCATTGCAACATCAATATGCTACTCATTATTATAATGGAATTGTCATTATGGAGTTAGGTGTGAGTCTGATGGAAGCTAGTTTTTGAATAATAAATTATAGCAACATAGAAATGTTCTCCATGGAGCCTATCTTGAAATGGGTTGATTTGAAAGTTAGCATTAGGTGAAAAATATCTTAACAGTATTTACTTTTGAACTCAGAACTCAGAAGTATAGCTGTTGTACTGTAAGCATTTTACGCTGGAGAAAACATCGTGAAAAAAGACCACTAACATAGAGCTTATAGTAACATAACTCTAATTCTTAAAATGAAAAGATATAAAGAATACTACTTGATGAGTATGAAAAGGAAATACCACAGCTAATATTTTTATATTGCTATTAGAGCTGAATAACAGTGCCTAGAACCTATTTCCTATTTCTTGATTACTGCATTTACAGCACAAGACACAAAAGTCATTTAAAGATTTTATGGATATTAATTCTGCTCTTCACTTTCAACGCATTTTTTGTTTATTTATTTTCCCCATGTAGACAATAATGAATAATGAAGACACTTTTAAATCCAGAAGTAGACACACATACAAATGCACACATTATATTTTAATTCAGAATGAGTTAGTTCCCTAGGCTTGCTAGAATATAATATATACAATATATATTTTATTTATTGCTTTTGAAAACACTTTCAAATGTTTCGTGGAGAAGAGCCATGAAATATCATAACAAAAATAACTAGAACAGAGCGCGCCTGGGCGGCTCAGTCGGTTAAACGTCCAACTTCGGCTCAGGTCATGATCTCACAGTTCGTGAGTTCGAGCCCCGCCTCGGGCTCTGTGCTGACAGCTTAGAGCCTGGAGCCTGCTTCAAATTCTATGTCTCCCTCTCTCTCTGCTCCTCCCCGCGCACGCTCTGTCTCTCTCTCCTTCAAAAATAAATAAAAACATTTAAAAAATTAAAAAAAATAACTAGAACAAAAACTAATACATTTATTACAAAATCTGGAAGTCATAAACATGATCAGTTCTCGTGAATTCTACTGAACATACCTGTGGAAAACAAAATATGATCAAGGCCTAACTTTTGCAAAGTTACAATTAATCTCTCTAAATTTAATATCATTGTGCCGCAAGAGTAAATTTTATCTAATGTGTGTTAGATATGTCAATAAACTCAACCTGAAGCAGTGTTTAAAAACTTTTCATTCAGATCCCTCTAAAGCATTTTCATTTAGATCTTAGTTCAAATCCTTCTCTGATCCCCCATATTAAAATAGTGCTCTCACTCTCTATCAAATCAACTTCTTCTATTTCTTGCACAGCACTTGTCAGTGCTTGAAATTATCTTCTATTTTCACTTGCTTATTATCTATCTAATCCAGGCTGAGTCCAGATTTTGTGGGGTCTGCGGATGACACAATTTTACTGACCCTTGAAAAAATAACTCAAACTCATCAGTACACGATGAGGTACAAGGTCTCTCGCAAAGACCCAAAGCCCTAAAGCTTTGCTTCCTTAGTTCCAGGGTAAATCTACCTCTGGGCTCTCCTATTAGCTTGTAATATCTCTGAGAGCAGGGAGTTTATATCTTGGTTACTGTTATATCCCCAGCACTTCAAAGGCATGTAGTACATATTTTTGGAATGGACTAAGAAACACGCATGCCCCAAGCACCCTTCCTTCTGTGCCCATGACTGCTTTTCTCATAACAAACACAAATTTCTGCTGTTATAAATAACAGGACTCAGTGACCTCATATTATTTTTATTGTTCTATTTGAGTTCCTGTATTTGTTTTGCTATGATGCTTTGTGGCAAAGGAATTTTATTATAACAAGAACTGCATCTTTCTGTCTAAATTGCTATGCAGCATGCCCTCCCTCATGGTCTAACATTTTTCTCACAGGGGGGCATGTAACCTGTGAAAGACGGAGCAGGAACATTCTTACTTTCCTTTTGGGGAGATTTTATGGGGGGGTTCATTTTTTATTATTTATTTATTTATTTTGGCTTAATTTTATTTTCTGGTTTTCTTAACTTAATTTTTTTCTCAAAGGGCAAATATTGATTTTGTAACAAAAAATGAAAATAAATTCTTAAATCGATTAAGCTCAGGTATCATTTACCTGAAGCCTATCACCATGTTGGAGAATGAAATTCTTGTTCCCATTCATCACCATTGTACCCTAATTTTTGCCTTCAAAGTGGTGGTGGTTTATTTTACACTACAGACAGATATCTACTACAATTTCAAGTGTTTCTCAATGCATAGTTCTAAGATCTGAATTTTGTAACTATGAGTTACTTTTCTAGTTCTGTTGAGATATCTTGAGATTACATTGGAAAGACAGTATAGCTCTTTGAGTAACTACAGGGATGAGTTTGGGCCCACGGCCATTCTTATTCAATTTCTTCTCTGAAAGCCCTACATTTTAAAGGCTTACATTTTACCAGTCTAAGTACATGTGATTTTAAGTAATTAACATTAGAGCATCTGGGACAATTACACATCTGTTATCAACATGGGGGTGGGTCGAAGCAAATGACCGGGTGACTTCCCTGCTGTGGGACACTGGCTAAAATGAACATACGGAAATATATTTTTGGGATCAATTGTAGCCAATTTTAGTGCTGTCTTTTCTTGTTAATGTCACTCAGAATGTTGTAGGCTAACGATACCCATTCCTGGCCCTGTGAACCCATGCTGATATGAGCCCAAGAAGAATATAATTAAGAAGAAAATCGGCTGTCTCTCAAATAAGCAAATAATCGTTAAAAACAACACAAAACAAAGCACCCGTGCTTGAGTCTGGTTTCGGCAGAAACAACATTGAGATTATTTGAGTTGAATTACCCATACCAGAATACACCATTAGTCTTGACAATGAACAGTTTTCTTTAGAAATTCTAAAGTCAAACAGGGATGCATGAAAAGTATAATCAATGAATATTTATTGGGAAGGTTATAATGTAAGGATGTGAAGAACACTTCCCATCGCCAAGACACTGGTTTTCGAACATTAACTGAATGAAATCAGATGCCAGGGAATCAGACGTGGTCTACCTTCAATTTTTTCATGGAGCCCCTAGGAATTATTCTAGAATGAGAAAGTTGGAATTCTATGAACTGGCCTGATGGGATTCAGTCTTCAGGGAGGATCAGGAATTCAAGATTGCGGAGGGAGGCGCAATAGAGACAGAGAGGGCCAGATGTTAAAATGTAACCTACGCCAGAAGTTAGTGTTGCGTGTTTGTTTGGTTTCTCTTTTTCAATATGAACGTTTGCCAGATGTCTTATAGCAACGGAAAGTGCACAGTGGTGGTTCTCAAAACTTCATGTGCATCAAAATAATCTGGAGACTTTGTTGTTAAAACACAGATTACCGCCCTTCCTCTGTCCTTCAAGAGTAGGCCTGAGGAGGGACAGATAATTTGCATTGCTAACAAGATTCCTAATACTGATAGCTCAGAAACCACACTTGGAGAATAACCGGTGTCGGACATTACCGGACTAAAAGTCACTCAGGCATGAAGTTTAAAGGTTTTACATCTACCAGATTTATTATTTGCTATACCTTTGGGCAGAAAGTGCGATAAGTCTTGAGCATTTCTGCTAATGAAATTAAATGGCTATTCATATAGTTTCTGATATTGTAGCAATTAATTTGAATATGGTAAACCATGCCTACTAACTAGCAAAAATAAAGACCTCTAGGGGTTAGAATGTAGTTTCCCTGCATCCTTCATCCAGTTACCCTCGTGGTAATGTCCGGCATACTACAGACAATATCAAGACTAGAAAATTGACAATAGGCCAATTCAAAAAACAATTCAAAAAACAGATTTCACTAGTTTTACATACATTCAATTGCGTGTACATAAAGCTCTATGTGATTTTATCACACACTTAGAGTTGGGTAGCCACTTCTCAAATCAAGACACAGAACAGTTCTATCACAAAGGTTTCCTTACCTCTTTATTTCTTTACCTCTTTATGCGACTTGAAGCAACATCCACCTTCCTTGCCCATGTCTCTAAACTCTTAGCCATTTATGTTTTGGTATGTGTAGGTAGTACTTCTTGATCTTCAGAGCTTACATCCTTCCCATACTGGTTAAGATAAAATTCAGAGCTATGAGATTTGGAAGAACCATATTACTAATGGCCATTAGATCTGCAGCGAACAGGTTTTTACCTTAAGGTAAAGCGAGCACACTGGTTTCGGAACGATGGATCTTTGTTTACATGTCACGGCAGAGGGGCAGTGATTGCTAAATGTAGGGCATGTATCATCCTATTTCCCCACTGATATGAAAAGGGTTAACTCCAGTTCTAAAAGGTCTGGCCAGTGCTTTAAAGTGGAATTTCTAAGAAGGTTTTAACTTTCAGCTCTCCTACACTCATCTAAAGTATTCCAGATAAAAGGCACTAGAAAACTCCATAAGTCTTCTGTGTCAGGTGGTTGTGATTAGAGGAAAATGCCTGCCAGCTGTGTCCACACTGCTAGGAGCTCCTATGGGCTGTCACCATTGGCCTGGCACTGAGTTGAGAAGTGAGAAGTGAGTTATTGGTGTCTGAGTCTTAAAGAAAATTAGATCCTAAGGGTAAGAAGTTGTTAAACGGCTGGGGCCAATGTCTTCACACAGTGAGAGGTGTAGCTCAGGGCGGGAGGACTGGCTTGCCTGTTGATGGCAGACCCTTGGTTTGGGCTCTTTCAGAGAGGAGCATTGATATTTATTGGCTGATGAGCTTGGTCTAAGCCCAGTCACTGGGCATTACGTCATAACGCTACACTGTGAGCTGACTCCTTTGTCACACTGTGTTAAGGCTTTGCGGAGGTGTCTCCCTGATATTTGTGGTCATGCTAGAAAGCAATGGACTGCAGTACTGTTTCTTTATTTGTTTTTTAAATCTTTACAAATCTCCCTCCCCTGCCAGTCTATTGATATTATAGTGGCTTAATATTAACCCAGTTGGACTAAGCAGGGTAGGCAAAAAAGAGCATGTAAAATTTTCATCCTTTTCTTGGTCATTGTCTGTGGCTTGATAGTTTTCTTAAATACAACATGGGTTGAATGTCTGAAAATCTGCATAAAATTTTCTTTTTGTTTTCTTTTTCCATCTAGCTCAGTGGTTCTCAACATTTAGTGTGCCTAAGAATGATGGCACAGAGTTTTAGGCACAAAACTTGTATGCTATCCTTTATTGACAAGTGAAGAAATTTTCAAGGGTAATTTAAAAAAAAATAAAAACAAATAGGGTTTTTATTGTGTTCTTTAGGAACCAAATCCCTGCCTACGATGAGACTCCATTTACATATTTTCAAGCATTATTTCTTGTGACTGTCACAGTGATCTCATGAAGCAGAGAAGGCTGATATTATCTCCATTTTCAGGGTGGGTAATAAGGCTGAGAACTTCCATACACAGGGACATAATCTTTTGAGATGTTATCTATTAATCATTGTGCTTTTTTCTTCTGTACTTGTTTGTATGGGTCCCTTCCTGTGACCAAGGACATTTCTACTTTGCCGGGAGTGGAGTTGTGATTGTTGTACCAGGAATGTGTGAAAGAGAATCAGTAAATGTCTATAAGACCTTGATATTGCTGTGAGAGGAAATGCTCTTGAGAATCAATAGGGAACATCCCAGAAGGCCTAGAAGGTGGCAAGATACAGATTTTGTCATCACAACCAGTTGGAAAGGAAAAATAAAATAAAATATTGACTTTGACTTGCTGAGAGATTAGGTGAAAGTGTCCTGGCTTCTTGGGAGTAGGAATGAGTTTGATGGGATTTAGCCTTGCCAAAGATTTGTGGGTCTTTGGGTGTGAGGACCATACCTGGTGGCCAGTTAGGAGAGTTCAGTCAGCGTTGGGGTATGCTGCATTGTCTGTGACCAACACTGGGGATTGAGGGCATGGAAACCCAGCCAATGTCTGTAGATGCCTTGTTGCCATCCAAGGAAAGCCTGTATCAACCTTAAAATACAATAGCCAGTTATTTTACTAGCAAAATGAGTTTATTGGGGAATAGCAGAGGAATTGCAATCTGGGACAAGCAAACCATGACAAACCACAAGCAAATCCAAAGAGACAAAAAAGGAAGATCGGCTTTTATTAGGTTTTAGGAAGAAATTAGGGAGGGCTTTTTTGTTTGTTCTAATGTTTATTTATTTATTTTTGAGAGAGAGAGAGACAGAGAGAGAGAGAGAGAGAGAGAGAGAGAAAGCAGAGGAAGGGCAGAGAGAGGGACAAAATCCTAAGCAGATTCCATGCTGTCGATGCAGAGCCCGATGCAGGGCTTGAACTCAAGAACCATGAGATCGAGATTCGAGCTGAAACCAAGAGTCAGATGCTTAATCATCTGAGCCACCCAGGAGCCCCTAGGGAGGGCTGTTTTGAACAAAAGTTCCTTGGAGAAGAACAAGAGTTTGAGGCTGTGGCAGTTTCTCATTGGCTGCAAGCCGTGGTTAGCGTGTTATTGCTGACACAAGAAGAGACCTTCCTTCTTCTTGAAAGCAGGAGATAAAATTCCTATGTGAAAAGTGTCCTCCCTCCTAAAGATAAGAATTATCTTCCTTCTTCCTACTGGTTGTGCTGACTGCACCTAGTGGTACTTGTGCGAGAGCTCCCCCTTCAGGGGAGCTCCCTCTTCGCTCCATTTTCAATAAGATTTCCTTTACTCATTTTCACTCCTGAGCCTTGGCTGTGTTAAGGACCCACGTAGCTCCTCTTTCATGGGTGCCTGGCATGACCCTTTCAGCAACATTGCTCTTGGCTTGCGTTCTCCCATGTTTCTGAATTCTATCCAAACTGACATTTAAGCATTCTCCATTTTCCAGTGGTCAGGTCACTTGCTAGCTCTACCCGTCGCGGATAGAGGGATATAATATAGAATGAAAGAAATCCTCTAATGCTAGTATTTTGGTGGAACTCGATGGTGATAAAGGCCTTGCTTTTTCATACAGTTTGCCAAGGACGGAGGAAGTAGTTAGACTTGCCTTTTGTCTATATAGCCTGTGTCTGTCTACTTTACCGTCTCAGCTTTCCTCATTTGCTGAATATCATCCAAATAATGAAGGTATGTGAAGAACTATGAAAATGGGCAACAGAGAGCAGGAATCAAATGCAGGAAACAGAAGACATTATGTCAATATTTCAAAGATTCAGAATGGCTTAAAAGAATCATTAGTTTTGTTGAGGTAGTAGCCGAGAAAGTGTACAAGACCCTCTTATACAAGATTCTCTTTCTCAGAGAAATGCCAATTATTTCAGCCTGTATGCAGAGATTTTAAAAGATGGAATCGATTATTATTATTCTTTTTGATGGAATCCATACACCTTACATCTGTCGAAACGTGCAATATAGTAGCTCGTTAATATTTATCTCTTGCCGCCAAATATTCCCATTCTTTGAGGAACACTTACTGATATTTGCCAAGACTAAGCATTGAGGATACGAAGATGAATAATGTATGGTTTAGGGACTACAGGCTATCATAGTCTAGTAGCATAGAGAAGATAAATTGCGTATCCGTTGCTGCAAGCATTAAAATAGAGGTATGAACAGAGTATTATACTGGAGGCATCAGAGAACAGACCAACTGCCTCTGCTTGCTGTTTGGTGTGGGGCATGAAAGATGAGTGACAGACTACAAGGTAGAGAAAGGGCAGATAAGAGAAGAAAATGTTCCAGCCAAGAGGAAGAAAAGATCTAGAGTTATAGCATTGGGTGTGTGGGTGTAATGATAAAAGATCAACCCATAGAGGAAAGATTGAGGTAGATGGTGAAGAGCCATTGAGATCCAAGCTATAAATGGGCCTAGAGATGGTGGTGAACCTCACCATTTCACCCCTGCCTATCTCTGCAACCTCACCATGTGCCACAGGGTTCTTTGAACACGGGACCTATTTTGGTCCTGTAAGCCTACCACGAGACTTCTCATCTTGGAGCCTTCATACGTGCGGCATTTCTGTCTGAAATATGTTTATTTTTCAGCTGACTCTCTCTTCTTGCCTTTGTCCAAACAGAGTTCTTTTGGAATCTGCCCCTTCTCATCTCTCAGGTTCAGTTTAATTTCCAAAAGACCTTCCTTGCCCCTCTGACCAATCTAAAACATGTAGGTTTCCATTTATTATTTTCTCCCCCTTTTAATGTTTCTCATAATATTTAGCATCATTTAGAAGTCCATGAAAGATCGTTTATACTGTCCAGAATCCATAATTATTTTGTTGCCCTAGTTTTTATTTTCTTCTTTGACTTTAAATTCCCCACCACATTCCTAGAATAGTATCTCTTCTCCTCCTATTTCAAAATACTGCCACTCCCTCCAGATCCTGGTGCCCAGAGGAGAAATCAGGCTGGAGTATGAAATTTAGGATTACCTTTATAAGATAAAATTTATTTTTATTTTTAAAAATTTTTTTTTTTCAACGTTTTTATTTATTTTTGGGACAGAGAGAGACAGAGCATGAACGGGGGAGGGGCAGAGAGAGAGGGAGACACAGAATCGGAAACAGGCTCCAGGCTCCGAGCCATCAGCCCAGAGCCCGACGCGGGGCTCAAACTCACGGACCGCGAGATCGTGACCTGGCTGAAGTCGGACGCTCAACCGACTGCGCCACCCAGGCGCCCCTATAAGATAAAATTTAAATCCAGGAGAAGTGAAGAGATCACTTAGGAAAACATAAGTGGCAAGGGAATTCCTGAGATAGCTCAAATCGTGTAAGCTTTGGTAAGAGGTGTCTGAGGACCAGTTTGAGTATGAATGGCTTAATCACCAAGATGTCCTAAGAACTCCTGATCCGATTTCCCCAGAATGTTCCCTCTGTGTTGTATCAGGTTAACTGCTTGGAAATGACCTCACTAAGTTTTCATTCTTTGGTTCTACTGTTTTATTTTCTTTGTATTCCCTCTGCTTTCTCTGCCACACGCTTCGGGTGGTGACTTCTCAGATTCCGGCTTCCTCCACGAAGCCCATTCATCATCTTCTCAGCCCTAACAGGCATCTCTCACTAGGTCTAGTTCTTTCCAGACAGCCCTGGGCTACACCACTGGGTGGTGGCAACATCATTACACCATCACTATGTCCTTCCAGACCTAAAGGCATGCTGGCTGTTGCTAATCTCAGGCATGCCTCACCTTGTCCAGTTGACCTTTAAGCTCTTGCAATCAGTAACTCCAAGTCAAATTCCTTCTGTGGAACTTTTTGGCATTGTCTCTATTTCCCTCACTAGACCCTAACTGGTAGAAAGATACAGTGGAAAGAGCTCTGTATTTAGCAAAGAAAGAACTTAAACATAATTCCAACTTTGCCGCTTATTAACTATGTCTTCGAGCAACTAATTTCACGTCTGTGGACCTTGCTAACTTTTTTATTATGGAGCTGCCTATCTTCTGAGGTTAACGTGTGTGAATTAAACATGATAATGGATATGAGAATACTTTGTCAAGGGCTCTGAACATATAAAGCTTGACGCTCCTCATTTGGCATTCATACTGTTTATCTTTCTTGAATTTGTTTCTTATCTTTACAAACAGGTTACCAGCTTTTTACGAGCACAGATCTTACCTTCTGCAGTGTGTAATCGTTCAACAAAAGTGTCTTGGTAATCTACGTGGAACAGACGATGATGTTCTATTTGTTAGAACATAGTCCCCAAGGAATATAGAATATATATTAGAATATAGTCCCTTCCCCAAGGAAAACATTTCAATCTTCTATCTACACCTGGGAGGCTTGGAATTTTGAAAATACATCCTAAGGACTAGGTTATAACTTCAGCCACTTCTGTGACTTGAGATAGGACACAATGAAAGACGAAAAGTTTTCTGATCATTGGAAAGATATTTTAAGTTACCCTCAAAGGATATCTATTTTATGCTTCTGAAGTTATGAAAAAAATACAGAATTCTTTCTTTGACAGTCATGGCAGAACACGTTAGCAAAACACATTTGCATTCCAAGGTAGTTGCTCAGGAGTGTGGTACCTCCCGTGGTTCTGGTGTTGCCCAGATTTTCTAATTGTTGCAATTAGAAACTAAAGAGGCAGGGTCAAGAGAAACCGAAAGAGAAAGCAAACACCATCAGTGGTTGAGGCAGAAGGCATATACTTTAAAAATTGGATTTTGGGGGCACCTGGGTGGCTCAGTCGGTTGAGCCTCCGACTTCGGCTCAGGTGATGATCTCATGGTTCGTGAGTTCGAGCCCCGCGTTGGGCTCTGTGCTGGCAGCTCAGAGCCTGGAGCCTGCTTCCGATTCTGTGTCTCCCTCTCTCTCTCTGACCCTCCCCCGTTAATGCTCTGTCTGTCTCTGTCTCAAAGATAAATAAACATCAAAAAAAATTTTTTTTTTAAATTGGATTTTGAGCAATTCTGACAGATAATAACAGCATGCATTCGGTATATTGGTTAAATAGAAGAAAGCGATCAATTTGGTGTGAAGGAGAGAAGGATATACAAACAAGCAATGAAATAGAGAGCTGGCGGGCTCTGTGGAAAGATCTCACCGAGATGACACTCTCTCATTCCAGGTGAAGACCTTGACATTGTTGGGGGAGAGGTCAAAAACACCAGAACCATACTGTAATATTCATTGTAATAATATTCATATTATTGATCATTGAAAATAGGCTTTCTTAGTGCTGTGTGCATATTACACTCAGTACTTCTCGTTTGGCTCTCAGTCATCTTGCTGCGTCTACATGATTTCATGATTTCCATGTTTCCACTTGGAAATCGCTTTGATGGGGATCTTGGTATGATAGATCCAACTAATGTTGTTCTAACAAAACTTACAGTCACACTATTAAATTCTGTATTTTCGGCCATTTTAGTTGTGCGTGACTTCTTTAAATTTCTGGGTATGTGGTTTGGTGCTTGTCTCTACGGTTTTTATGTGTCTAAGTGTGAATGCATACATAGATCTCCTTAGATTACTTTCTACAAACGCTTTCCCCAGTTACTGACATGCTGCGAAGTCATGCCATTAGGAGGCAAATGGTTATTTCCCTTAACGGTTACTCTTCCTTCCTAACCAGAGGAAATTCAGTGGAGGTGAAGTCATACATTTTTTGCTAACTTCTAAGTTTTCTAGTTTAATCCTGGGTTAGGATTGACAGGTGTTCCTGGAGTTCAGGGGGAAAATGAGTCGAATTTTTAGGCTTGTCCTCTTTAGCGCCAATGATTTAATATAATTACTTTTCCCTTGTAGATAGCAGGAGCCAATATTTATAACTCAAAGAGCTGATATAGCACTAGGTTTATTTCTAGATTGATCATGAACATAAGCAGCTGGGGTTACTGTTAAAAATAGGCTGGTCAAGGCTGGAAGTGCAATTAATTGAATGAAAAAAATCATTTTCCATAGCCCTGTGACTAAATGTATGTTACTGGGTAACGGTAAAATTATCTGTTTAAAAGTTGCAAAATTAAAGTGTTTCCTGTTTACAGAGAAGTCTTCATCATCCTTTCAGGCCTCTATTTCTTTTTTGATAAAGTCCATCTGCCTAATCTTTGCTTTTCTAGCTGCAGATTCGCTTTCCCATTGGATTCAAAAGTCATTACTTTGCCCTTCTGAGCAGAGAATTTTTAAGATGTATTAGAACAAATTGCCATGTTAACTTCTGCATAATAAAACATACAAAAATATTATTTGGAATCATTATTTTGAATGTCAATATTTAACTTGAGGGTGTAATAGTTAAAGCAGAAATTTGGAGGTATATTTGTTTTGCATTTGACTGTCTTTCTAACACCACGAGCTTGAAGAGACTCCCTAACCATGATTTCCGGTTGAAAAGAAAAAAAAAAACAAAAAAAATCTTAAAAACAAAAGTTTGATAGTACCAGTTGCTTCAATAACTTAGTGTTAATGGGTTTGATTAATTCGTTTTACTTAACCAGTTTTTTAATTATGCTGACATCTCAACAGCCTCTTTCTCTGTTTATCTTAATTCAAACATGCATATATGTTATTTTATCTACTTTTAAGGGCCAAAGAGTACAATTAAAGTTTTTAATTTTGTACTTAATATTACCTCTGCTGAATCAGCTTGTGGAATCATTTGGGGATAATTATTCTTGTCAGCTACAAACTAGTTTGAGTCAAACAATATAAATCAGTGCTCATAATATGTCTTCTGCCTCTGAAAATTGGCACAGATAATTTCTTAATCCCTGAAAGTTTCACAGGGACTTTTTCCTAAATTTAGGGAGGCTCTGATCCTGAGATTTCCTCGCTTCAAAGCTTTTAAAGGTTTCTGGATGCTATGGAAATGAGACAAATTTCTTAAGACTGCACGACCACGGTCGAGGAAGACCTCAGAAAGTTTTCTGCCTTATCTTCCCCCTTGTCTACTTTTCCCAGACATGTTTCCTCCTCTCCCTTAACCCAATTCTCCTTGACTAGTTTTACTTAAGCTTCCTGGCTCACCTCAAATTGAAGGTCTTCTTGTAAGTTTTATATGATTACAGTAAGATATAATTCTATTCATCACTGGACTCCAATAATGTATTGATTACATTTTGGGGGATTCTTATTATGCCTACAATTAATAGCGCCTTATGTACCAGCCTTTTGGCATCTTAAGAACAGGAATTGTGTCTTTCTTATCCTGGTATTCCTTTTGTATCCAGCACAATGCTTTGTACATGGTAAGTGGAGAAATCCTAGACTCTGAACGTTAGGATATGTAAATCCAGTTTGAGCTTTGTAACTATGCTATAGAAAGATATCGTGGGAGTAGAGGATAGGCTAACTATTTTTGCTGAGAGTGATTGGGGCGGTCTCGATGAAAGATACAAACTCTGAGCAGGGACATGACAAAGGAGCGCGTGTTCTGCCACAAGGAGCGAAGAAGTCTCTTTTATTCCCAGTAGCGATGATAGGACAGGTGAAGTTATGAATGGAAGGGGAGGGTCATTTTAGTTGGAGCCGAGATTTTGTGAGAAAGATGGGACTTTTGGGAGGTGAGGTGGAAATGGCAAGTTGGGGTCAACTGTGAAGAATTGCATATGGAATGCCAAGTTTGGAATTCGTCCTTAAGGCAACAGGAAGGAGATGGAGACGTAAAAGTGGGTAGGTACGGAAGCCGCCTAAATATCCATCAAGAGATAAACACATAAAGAAGATGTGGTATAAGAGAACCAACTGATGGTTACCAGAGGGGAAGGGCGTAGGGAGATGGGCAAATTGGATGAAGGGGAAGGGGGTGGATACAGGATTCCAGTTATGGAGTGAGTATGTCAGGGGAATAAAAGACACGGCAGAGGGAACATTGTCCATGGTACTGTAACAGCGTTGTGTGGTCACGGATGGTGGCTACACTTGTTGTGAGTGTAGCATAACATATAGACCTGTCAGATCACTCTTGTGCACATCAGAAACTAACGTAACATGATGTGTCCACTACACTTCAATAAGAAAGGAAAACAAAAAAGCAAAAACAAAACAAAAGAAAGAAATGTGGCAATGGAATATTACTCAGCCCTAAAAAAGAATGAAATCCTGCCATTTGTGACCGCGTGGATGAACCTAGAGGGCGTTATGCTAAGTGAAATAAATCAGACAGAGAACAACAAGTACCGTATGATTTCACTGATATGTGGAATCTGAAAAGCAAAAGCCAAACAAAACAAACAACAGTAGGAGAAACAGACTCATAAATTTAAAGACAAACTCGTGGTTGCCAGAGGGGCAAGTCAAAATAGATGAAGGGGATTGAGCTCTAAAGACTTCCAGTTCTAAGGTAAATAAGTCACGGGGATGAAAAGTACAGCATAAGAAATATACTCAATAATATCGTAATAGCTTTCTGGTGACAGATAATAACCAAAATTGTTGTGGTGAGTATATCCTAACAGATACAATTGTCAAATCACTGTGTTGTATACCTGAAACTAATATAATATTACATGTCAACTATACTTCTATTAAAAAAAGCAAACAAACATAAAAGTTGGAGTTCCTGGGTGGCTCAGTCGGTTAATGGTTCGACTCTTGATTTCAGCTCAAGTCATGATCTCACTGTTCGCGAGATCGAGCCCCGCATCGGCCTTCAGCGCTGACAGCGTGGAGCCTGTTAGGGTTTCTCTCTCTCCCTCTGTCTCTGCCTCTCTCCTGCTCACGCTCTCTCAGTCTCTCTCAAAATAAATAAATACATATCAAAGAAAGTGTAAAAGTGGGTATGTGATGGCATCTGATTTGTTTTTTGGTGAGATGGGAATTCTGTCAGCCGTGTGGCCAGGAAATCAGGGTCTGTGGGGCTGGCTCCCCAGTCAGAACCTATGGTTGACAATTTGCATCCAATCTAGCTTTCCTGGTAACTTGAAGTGGCATTGCAGCTCCTTAAATTAGCACCTGGAATCATCTGGAAGGCCACACCCACTGACCTCTCAATATTAGAGGACCTTCATAGAAGGGCGAAGAACACTATCTGAGTGTAGTGTGCGTAGTTTGAAGCATTCCATTAAGTACATTATTTATATTCCTAAAATGAAGAAGGACCTGTATTTGCACATATTTCTGTATTTAAACAAAGGACAGGAAATGTTAATTCTCATAAAAGGGGTGGAGGGGACCGTGCCTTTTGCAAGGCTGGGAAGGCAGCTTCGGGTGAGGAGGCTGGTTTCCGATCGCTTGCACCAGAGCTCCCAGGCTGAAAGCCAAAGCAGGGTGTCTCTTTCTCAGTCAACTTCCTCATCCGCACCCGGCTAGTTCAATGTGCTGTTTATCTAGATAATGGGAGTTTGGGGTCACATCCTGACTCTGCTGCTCTAATCTGCCATCAACCTCTAATATCACTTCTCCTTTCTTCTGTCACCGTCCGTCATTGTTCAGCTTTCTAGTTCTTAAAACGTATGGATCATGTACATTTTCAGTTGAAAAGAAGGGTCTTCTTCCCCAGAAAGAGGGAAAATGTTATTCATTCTTCATGATTTAGAACTTCGTTTAGCCAAGGATGCCCCTAAAAGTCACTTGGCAGATAAGGTATCTAAAAGATTTTTTATCCCAATAAAAATGGGTTGAAATGATTATTGCCATAGGGGAGGAGGCCAAGGTGCTAGAGGCTGGTAACGTGTGAGCTAGAGTTGACAGACATGGGTCCTGGGCCAATAGAAGGTTCTTTTCTGATCCTCAAGTCCTTCATTGCACCAACTACTGACTGAATTGGCTTTTGGGGCACCTAGGTGGCTCAGTTGATTGAGCATCAGACTTTGGCTCAGGTCATGATCTCACAGTTCGTGGCTTTGAGACGTGCATCAGGCTTTGGGCTGATGGTGGGGAGCCTGCTTGGGACTTTTTCTCCCCCTTTCTCTCTGCCCCTCCCCCACTTGTATTCTTGTTCTCTCTCCAACTGAATAAATGAATTTAAAAAAAATGAATTACCTTTCAATTCCTTCACTTTTGAAGAACAAACATTAAAAAAAAGTTGGGGGGGATCCCTGGGTAGCTCAGTTGGTTAAGCTGCTGTCTTCCGCTCAGGTCATGATCTCGCAGTTTGTGAGTTCAAGCCCCGTGTGGGGCTCTGTGCTGACAGCTCAGAGCCCGGAGCCTGCTTCGGATTCTGTGCCTCCCTCTCTGTCTGCTCCTCCCCTGCTCACGCTCTGTCTCTCTTTCTGTTGGGAATAAATAAACATTCAAAAAAAAAATAAAATAAATTCCTCTACTTTTAAATTAAATTCCTTAAATTCCTGATTGCTTACAAAATGGGTCAGTTCATCTTAATAGTGAGGGGATTTGCTCCAGGTTATAACTAGGACTTATTAAATGTTTTTCATCTAGCGATTCGGAAGCCCAACTTGAGTCTGATTGACAGAGAGGAGGAAAGGATCCAGGCCCACTGGTGGCTCACAGGGGAAGAGATGCCATTTTGTTACTTTCTCTTTGGAACATTTTTATTTATAGCCATACCTTCCAGTGAAAGTTTGTCCTGTCTGAACATCTACATCACTGCCAAGCAAACGAGATTCAGATACAGCTCCAAGCCTTTAGTTTCTATTTTTATGACAAAATCTGCCCAGAGCTGCCTGTTTACATTACTTTCATCCTATCTGGGCTTGACAAATGTTGTAAATTAGGATTAAAAAAAGAGAGATAAGGGGTAGGGATAGGAAGAACGAAGTACGTCTACGAATTCTAGGTCTCAGAAGAATTTCTGAGGGTGTGTGTTTTCAAAGACCAGAAGAACTTTCAGAACTCCAGACCTGGGTTCTGAAGTGAATTTATTTTCATAGGCTTTTAAAAGTTTATTTTTTCTAAGTATTGCTCTCCATTTTCATTAAAATGTAAATCAGCAGGTTTCTATATGCAGGGGATTATTTCATGTGACTTTTATTAACTTCAAATTTCATAAGAGGTTACAGGAGTTTAGTTTTATGATCATGTCCAAATGTTACTTTTCACTCAGTAGTCAGAGCTTTGATCTGTAGGAATTTGTGACTGTGGGATAGAAAAAGTTAACTATGTGTTTTTTCTGCTGTGCGGTAATCCTTGGGAGCACAAGTAAATGTCAGGCGATAGCACTAGAAAAAAATTGTTAGGTGGTAATTTTTACTGTGAAATAAAATATACCCCTTGCTGTGAACAATTCGGCTGTTATTGTGCTGAGGGTTCCGGGGTACTAAACCAGTAAGTTGGAAAGTTTTGAGTCAATAATTTTTACAGTCTTTATTTCTGATTAGTTTCTTTTCTTACATCAGCCAAGAATGCAAATGTGTATGTGTGTGTATGTGCATGCCTACACATTCACCAACCTAGACTCATAAACACACACACACACACACACACACACACACACGCTGCCTATACCTAAAATCTCAAGCAGATAAATTCCATGTATGTGGGAAATTTTATTAACTCGTGCTTAGAAGGTAGTGCCGAAACCCAGTTTCTAGGAATCAGTAGCTAGGAAACTACTATCGGTAGCCAGGACCAGCTATTCCCGTTCTCAAATGTCTGTAACCATAATCTCTTTTGTGGTCACCAGTTGTGAATTTGTAACCTTTTCTTGATATTTTATACTGATACCGTGTCGAAGCCTCTATTTCAAATAGCTAAGAGCAGTTGCGTCCTAAACCTTCCTAACGCAAGCGTGTCTATCGGGATTCCCGGCCTCACCGTTCTTTGAGTTTCGTTGAGTGGAAACCCCACTGTTGATTTCCATTTCCCCAACTTTTGTAGTGATCAGATTTTTCTCACTCTTTTTCTCTGCCACTGCTTCGTCCAGCCCTTCTTGCGTATCTCTGATCTACATAACTAATAAATTCGTCACTGGGCGGTCTACGTGCCTATTACCGATGTTTGTGTCTCCCTAATTAGGTTGTGTCAAAATCTACTCCCCAGTGTATTAGGAGGTGATTGCATCATGAGGGAGTGATTACATCATGAGGCCAGAACCCTCATAAATTGGATTCATATCCTTGTAAAAGTAGCTTCTGAGAGCTATGTCACCCTTTCCACCACGTGACAAGGCAGTGAGAAGATGCCATTTATGAACCAACCACGAAGTGGGCTCTCACTAGAGACTGAATCTGTCAGAGTCTTGACCTTGGCCTTCCTTCCACAAACAGGAGAAATAAATTGCTTTTGTTTATAAGCCACCCACTCTATTGTATTCTGTTATAGCACCCAAACGACTAAGGCAGTATTTTCATTTTAATTCTCATATTTTTCCAAATCATACTCCAGTTACCTTCTTAAAACACAGCTCGGATAAGATGAATCTCCACAAAGTCTTTAGCGCTTCTGCATTTTTTCAGCTTTACTGAGGTATCATTGACGTGTAAAATATGTAGGTGTAAGGTATGCAAAGTGATGATTTGATACATGTATATACTGTGAAATGACTTCCATGATAAGGTTAGTTTCATCCCCATTGCCTTCCATAATTAACTTCCCCACTCTTTCCAAAGAGATGACGTGGAATTTGATGGTTGCGTGCCCTTCATTCCTTATCAGCCCATTAGCTTCTTCCAAACCTACCTCAAGTGCTTTGTGATACCTTACTTGGTCCTTTCAGTTCGAATTAATGTTAAAAAATGCGACGGATATTTAAAAAGATATAGAAAGCTATGTCTGGAACAAAAAAGAACAAGCTGTCTTTTCATAAACATACATACACACACACACACATACACACACACATACAAGCACAAAAACACTTTTCAAGTCTGATTTTCTTTTGCCTTTTCTACTAAGAAGAATGATGTCTCTACGGAAAGAATAACAGAGACAGGTTCTAAGAGAAATGGAAATGATGTACAAGATGTCAACACTAGAGATAATTTAAATCCTTTTCATGAGAAGATCTTATCCCCCGGATACATGACTTTGTTCTGATAAAAGAATTTAAGGTACTATTGAGGACCCATTGTTCAATCTCTATGTTGGATAATGTGGACAGGGTGATATTTCTGCAGTCTTGTCGTGTCATTCTTTTATTAAAATCTTACCATGGGGGGCGCCTGGGTGGCTCAGTCGGTTAGGCGGCCGACTTCGCTCAGGTCATGGTCTCGCGGTCCGTGAGTTCGAGCCCCGCGTTGGGCTCTGTGCTGACGGCTCAGAGCCCGGAGCCTGTTTCAGATTCTGTGTCTCCCTCTCTCTGACCCTCCCCCGTTCATGATCTGTCTCTCTCTGTCTCAAAAATAAATAAACGTTAAAAAAAAATAAAATAAAAAAAAATAAAATCTTACCATGGTTTTCCATGATCACATATAATGTCTTTTCCCCATCTGCCTTCTTATTTCTCTAACTTCATCTCAGCCACTGTCTATTTTTTTTTAATGCCAGATTCTTCTCCCATAGTACCTAATGTATATCATAACTGTGATAATTATGATAGTGTATTTTTTACTTAGTTTATCTGTTCTCTTCCCTCAAAGTCTTTTACAGTAGGCATCCCTCTTTCTTCTAGGCATAATGGAGAGAGAATGTTCTAGAATGATGTAGATCTAGGCTCTGGCTCAGGCTTTTGCCCTCACTAGTGTTGGTAAAGATGATTAGCCAGGCTGGTTTTTTGAGGGGAGGAAAGCAAAATGTATGGAATGGCTCTCCAGTCAGTGACTAAGAGTATTTCTTAACCCTGAACGTATTTGGTTATGGTTACGTGCTTCCTGATTATGGGTAGTCATTGGAAGTGATGTATATCACTTCCTCTGAGGCTTTTAAGCAGTGGGGTGCCTTCTCCATGTCTTTTTTTCCTTTCCTCCTTTTGTTCGGTAAAAATGATTGTGAGCCTGTCAATTGTGATCGGCTTTGGTGTCTGAATTATTGCACGGAGGGGAGCTGCCTGATGGCCAGGAACCCTTCACTTCCGATTGTCATTTAAGTGGGAATTTGTATTATGTTTATTTCTTGCTTATATAGTATTATGAATTATTGTGTGATAGTTCTCTCCAAAGATGGCCACCAATAATTTCTTTGTTCTTGGTACACATTTGTCACTCCTTATCTCAAGAGGTAGACTTTATCTGTCCTCTCTTGAATCTGTGTTAGTCTCAGCTGGCTTTGAATTACAGAATGCAATGGAAAAGATGTTCTAGCTCAGGCTGCGAGAGGTCTAGCACCTTTCACTTTCTGTTACTTGGGACCCAGGTGCCCTACTGGGAGAAGCTCGTGCAGCATAGAGACTCCACAAGGAGAAGAACTGTGTCTTTCTGGTTGAGAGCGTCAGCTCACCTCCCACGCAAGAGCCAGGGCAAATTTTCAGCAGGTGAAAGTGCCGGCTCAGTCAAGTCCTCAGACAATTGTAGCCTCAGTAATGATCATGGGAGGCAGGGGAACCTGCCAGTCAACTTACAAAAGCATGGGAGAATATAAAATGGTTTTTAATATGCATCAAAGGGGTTTTGAGTCCTTTTTTGGTTTTTTTTTTTTGGAGCAGTGAGCACCACTCTAAGTAGTATACTTGCTTTGTGACAATTCTCTGAACTCCCCTCGGCTCTCACGTTGTGATTCGGTCAATGGAGAAAACACCCTCCAGAATTCATCTGGTTGTCGCAATTCAACGATACAATGACGGAGAATTCCTTATTCCTGTGTCTGGCATATGGCAGGCACTCACTTTAAGCTTTTCTGAGTCCATATTAATCTTTGGGAAACTAGAAGGAAATGTTCACTTAGGAAGAAAAGGATCAACCTCAACTGTAATCACAAAATGCAGAATTCTGTGATCGGATACATCCCCTTTCTGTGCCTTATTGCCTTGAAAGTAGACCTACATTTTGTGATTGCATTTTGAGTTCTTTAACCAGCTTCCTCTTCATCTTTGTGTTCATCTCAACATATTTTCTTCTATGAATTCCCACTTCAGTTTTATATAACACATCTATTCTTGCATCTTAGTGAGAACACTGAGAAGATACTCTCTTACTAATTTTTTCTCCTGCGGTATTTTTTTTCAGACGTATTCTCCTTTTCTGTTAGGTGTAGGACTACTCCCAGACTTCATACATAACTGTCCCATTTATTATTTAATAAACATTCAGTGCACAGCCACATTATGGTAGGCTGTATATTAAATCTCATTCCCCCCTAGGCACACCTAATTCCTCGCTATCCGTTCTGTTTTTTGGATCAAGGTAAATTACAGTAAGACTATAATTTGTAAGGAGCCACAGCCCATGAGTCAAATCTAGCCAACTACCTGTTTTTTCCAATAAACTTCTATTGGGACGTAGACATTCATTTTTTTGTATGTTGTCTAGGGCTGCCTTTGTGCTCTGGTAGCAGAGGTGATTAGTTGTAACAGACATCATCTAGCCCACAAAATCTAAAATGTTTACTCTCTGAACCTTCATAAAAAAAGGCTGTCAACTCTTGATTTGTGGTAATATGAACAGTTTTGGCTGGCATAGTTTGAAAGGATATTGATACTTTGGTGTGAGCTACCTTGACAACGGACAGTATGAAAACATTGCCACACAGTAAAGGAAAAGGTACAGGGAAGTTTTAGTCTTTAAAAGACAAGCTTTGGGGGGGGTTATCCAATTTAAAAATGGCAGATTTGACTGATACACATCACTTCTACCTTTAAGAGGCATACCTCTGGTTGGAGAATGAACTAGGAAGTTGTTTAGAAAGGCAACTTGGAGCTTCTATGAGGAATGAAAACGTGAATGTTTTTGGACTCAGAAGTTACAGGACAGACTGGTGGCTCGTGAAACGCTTTCCTAGGTGTAGAAAGAGGCATGGTCAAGGATGTTGACTGGGGCTTTTGTTCATAATGGCCTAAGCTGGGAAATAACCTTCTGTAATGAGGAATGGTTAAAAACAAAACAAACCAAAACAAAACATTGAATGGGCACACGTGGTTCGTTCTCTACATGGTTTTTGAATTGAACAGATGCAGCCATTAAAAAGAATGAGGTAGTTTTACATTTCTTGTACTGGAAATATCATCAAGGTACGTTATTACTCTGAAGCACAAAAGTTTCTACTACTCAAATATTAAAAAAAACATATGTAAATATTTGTGTATATAGTTAAGGCTAAATTATACTGCATGTGGCAGAAAATCTCAAATTATGGTGGCTTCAGCGAGATGGAACTCACTGTTTCGTCACGTAAGGTCCAAGGAAGGGAGTCTGGTGCTGCCATATTGAAAGCTCTATGGTGTGAGGGTGCCACACTCCTTCTGTCTTGTTGTTTGCCGTGGGTGGTTTTTCACACTGTGTCATCTCTGTCCCAGGCAAATAGGTAACGTATAAGGAGAGTGTTGATTAGACGTCACTTGGGGGTTTGAAGATTGTCATTGTATGAAGGAAAAGCCTCTCTTGGTCACCATAGCGGCTGTAAGATGAAGACGAGATGAGAAGGTAATTTGTCAGACGGGAAGTGTTTTCTAACAGGAAGGGAACCACAGAATCTGGAAATTAATAAGTAAAGAAAGGCTATTAAGGGTTCTTAGCCTAAAGACATTTAAAGCTAAGAGGAATGTCAGAAATTATCTGATTCGACTAAGTCATCTTACATCTTCTTTTAGAATCTTAAAGGAAAAAAGAAAGCTTATATTCTAAAGTGTGTGACAGATGTTAGCCTTTCATGCCAAAAATCTTTAAAAAGTTATACACATACCTACAATTTTCATTTTACTTGTTTCTATATTAGTTCATACATTATCATTAGTGAGGAATAAAGAATCTTGGGTTGGCGTTAAACACATGGACTCTGGAGTCTAACTGTGAGGGCTAGGTCCCAGACTTTCTCCTCAGAAATTCTGTTTCTTGCATCAACTTTTTCTATTCTGGTTGCTTCGTCTGTAAAAAATGGACAACGCCCCATAGGGTTGTGACAAATGACTTCATACGCATAGAGTGTTGACAATGTTCGATAGCTAGCAATTACCCAACAAATAGTAGTTAAAAATAACTCATTTAACTGAACACATGCTTTTGATAAAGAGAACATGATTAAATTTATAATGCAGAATGAACTATACTATTAGTAGAAATCCTGTAGAGAACTGAATGCTTCTGTCCTTATGGTATCTATTTTCTCTCTCATGGGCGGGCATACAAGGAGTTCATAGTCCCGATGACACTTTTTTTGGCTCTGACACATATAAATCTTACATTCAGCATCATAGAAACAAACCAAGTTAGCCCTGGAAGAAACCTTGGAAGCCATTTATATACAATAGTCCTCATTTTGTACATTGGGAAATAGAGATTCAGGGTTCAATGACTGACCTAAACGCACGGAGGTAATTGGTATCAAAACTTGGATAATGGGGCGCCTGGGGGGCTCAGTCGGTGATCTGACTTCGGCTCAGGTCATGATCTCGTGGTCCGTGAGTTCAAGCCCTGCATCGGGCTGTGTGCTGACTGCTCAGAGCCTGGAGCCTGTTTCGGATTCTGCATCTCCCTCTCTCTCTGATCCTTCCCCATTCGTGCTCTGTCTCTCTCTGTCTCAAAAACAAATTAATGTTAAAAAAAATAAATAAAAAAAAACTTGGATAAAATTGTAGGTCTTTCTGTTGGTTAACTCTGATTTTAAGCACTAGTTCACGTGGCCATGGGGAGAATGGTGAAGACTAAGATGCTTTCGATATTCTAGACTAAAAAATACACCTAAGCTTTTATTGGAGGTAAAGGTCTCCAAGACGTTTTTAAATAAATTTATTTATGTATTATCTTCTCTTGTGGAACTAATTATGGCCAGCCAGTTTCTTTTCTTTTTAATTTTTTTTTTAAATTTAATGTTTGTTCACTTTTGAGAGAGAGACAGAGAGAGTGCACACATGAGCGGGGAAGGGAAGATAGAGACAGAGAGGGAGCCACAGAATTCGAAGCAGGCTCTGAGCCATCAGCACAGAGCTCGACGTGGGAACGGAACTCATGGACCGTGAAATCATGACCTGAGCCCAAGCCGGTCGCCCAACTGACTGAGCCACCCGGGTGCCCCTTAGCCAGTTTCTTACTGTTGTCTTTTCCACCTCCATTCCTTGTTTTGAGTTGCTTGCTTTGTATAGTAAGCAACTAGCAGAAGATACGGGTCCTAGTATTAAGAGGGAATCATCATGGTAGGAACTGGAAATCTAGGTGTTCAGGAAACCAATTAAAAAAAAATTAATGTTTATTTATTTTTGAGAGACAGAGAGAGACAGAGCACAAGCAGGGGAGGGGCAGAGAGAGAGGGAAACACAGTATCTGAAGGAGGCTCCAGGCTCTGAGCTGTCAGCACAGAGCCCCATGTGGGGCTCAAACTCACGAACTGTGAGACCAGGACCAGAGCTGAAGTTAGACGTTCAACCGAGAGAGCCACCCAGGTGCCCCTAGGAAGCCAAATTTTAGTCAAATAGGAAAACCAAAACACCTTTGAACTTAAAGATGTCTGAATTTTCTGGGTCAGTGATTTAAGTCTTAGAAGGTTGATGAAGGGCGCCTAGGTAGCTCTGTCGTTAAGCGCCCGACTTCAGCTCAGGTCATGACCTCCCAGTTGGTGGGTTCGAGCCCCGAGTCAGGCTCTGTGCTGACAGCTCGGAGCCTAGGGCCTCCTTCAGATTCTGTGTCTCCCTCGCTCTCTGCCCCTCCCCCACTTGCTCTCTCTCTCAAAAATAAATAGACATTAAAAAAAAATTAAAAAAAGAAGTTTGATGAACTAAAGTTAGAATATATATATATATATATATAGTTCCCTGGATTGGGGTAGAACAAATTTTTCTTTGTTGTCTGAGATAATTGCCCTCTTACTTAAATTGTTTTCATCTCTGGAAAATCTACACAGGAAAGAGAGCAGTTAGTTGGCTATGTAGCATCATTCGAGCTAGTCCGCAAATGAACACCCGTGTGTCTCAGGATGCTTGTTGCAGACAATAATTTCCAGTCTAGCTCGTTAAAGCAGAAAGGGATTTACTATGGGATGTAGGGCTGCTTATATAATTTCCGGGAGTGCCAAATAACCAAGCTCGTGTGCTGCATCCAGACATGGGTCTCTTCCAGTGGAAATCTACTGCTGTCTCTGTCACCGCTTTTTGGCACTCAGTGCCCCAGGGACTGAACCTTTAGAAACCTCTGCTGCTAACACCGCAGAAGACCACAGGCAGGCAGGTCTGAGGCTCTTCGTACTGACTTCAAGGCTCAGCAGCTGTGTCTGCTTCGTAGATGGTTCCTGTGCAGCATCCTCACTTCAGGGGAGACTCGGAAATTCTCGGGCCCCGTCTTGCCAGGGGTTGGAATGGGGATGGTCTCAGCCTAGTTGCCGAGAGGTTGGACAGTAATCTGCACATGTTGTCTGGGAGCGAGACAGGGCCCTGGGAATCCCCTTTATCCTTCTCTATGAGTATGTGAGTAGGGACAAGTTGATGAGAATGTATCATTTCCGAAGAAAGTGGTGGAGAAACTAAGAAAATATACTTCGTGGAAAACATACTTTGATTGGGAATAGGAGAAAAGCCTGCTAAATTCAGCGATGTAACTTGGCTTATATCCAGATAATTTTATTTTAATTCTAGAAGGAGTATTAAGAGAGAGATTAGAATATGGGCAGTCCTTACTTTGCATAGTTCCAATATGCATGAATTTCAGTTACCACAGTCTAGTTAAATACTACAGTGTGGTTTGAGTTTCAGTTACCACAGTCTATTAACTGTGTGTGATCGCATAGTGTAGAAACTTCACTGCCAGCTCTGTGGTTCACGACTCTCTGCATACACAACCGACGGATGTCACGGTCGGTGTCCGACCATGTCCCTTCTTACAGAGCCTGTTGATGACTGGCCACTGGCCATCGGCTATTTGGTGCACACACCAGGAGCCAAGATGTAGTAGTTGTGTCGCTCTTTGACTTCAGGAATACGTCCACATGACATTTCACAAAACTAGAGAGCGGGTAGAGGAAATTGGCCCACAAAGATGAAAGCTCAGTGACGAAACACAGAGCGATAATGTTGAGAGTGAAATTCCCATGGCGAGTTACGTGCAGGTATAGGACCGGCTGACCGTGGGACCTTTGATGCCTCACCAGTGGAGAGCCTCCAGAGTAACTGGAGTGGCCAGAGTGACTTAGTGGTGGAGAACTTACCCATCCAAATGAGGAAAGCAGGTGAGGTCTCAGAGGAAGTGACACCAGCAAAAATTTCAGAGTTAGAGGAACTCTCGGCGCTATCTCACAACATTTAAAAACGTAAAGGAAAAAGTGTTGCAAGCAGATGCAAACAGAACAGAGAATGACAGTTCGCAGAAACCAGAAAAATACTCTGTATTGTAGATCATCTGACGAGGACAAAGCAAACGCTGTTCAAACTACTCACGGTAACTTTTTCTTTTTAGACAAATAAAAAAAAATTTTTTCATTTTCCATGTTTCTGATGTATTAAATTCAGTTTTTAAATAATATTAATTTTACTCTCTTTTTTCATTTCTGTACAGTTATAACCAACAGTAAGGAAGTCTTAATGTCTTAATTTTTTTTTTACATTTATTTATTTATTTTTGAGACAGAGCACGAGCGGGGGAGGGGCAGAGAGAGAGACACACACAGAATCCGAAGCAGGCTCCAGGCTCTGAGCTGTCAGCACAGAGCCCAACACGGGGCTCCAACCCACCAACCGCGAGATCATGACCTGAGCCCCAAGACGGACGCTCAATGGACTGAGCCACCCAGGCGCCCCAGAAACTTTTAATATCTTGCCAACAATTTTTGAAATCTATGGAGCAATCGTAATTCTTCGCATTGATTCGTAAGATCACTTTGCATGATGTCGCTTTGCACAGCTGTTTATGTGGTCGACACTACCACGCGGAAAGCCAATCTATCTGCATTTGGCATGCGGGTAAGCAGACAGCCCGTATTTGTACGTTGAAAGACAGCACTTCCTGGCTGAAAGGTTAAGACTCGACGTTAGGGGCGCCTGGGTGGCGCAGTCGGTTAAGCGTCCGACTTCAGCCAGGTCACGATCTTGCGGTCCGTGAGTTCGAGCCCCGCGTCGGGCTCTGGGCTGATGGCTCGGAGCCTGGAGCCTGTTTCAGATTCTGTGTCTCCCTCTCTCTCTGCCCCTCCCCTGTTCATGCTCTGTCTCTCTCTGTCCAAAAAAAAAAAAAAAAAAAAAAAACAAAAAAAAAACGTTAAAAAAAAAAAAAAAGACTCGACGTTAAAAACACTGGGATCAGTGCTTATCCGTAGAGCACAGATTAGAACACAAAAAAACTGTCCTCCTCTGTACTGGCTACAGTGAAAATGGGGTCCCGTTAGATGACCCGCTGGGCGACTGCACATCCTGATGATGCACGGGTGGCCCGGGCTGGTTCCAGGGAATCTCAGTGCAACTTACAAAAGTAACAACACATGTAGCTGGAACGCAGACACTGAGCAGAGAACGCAATCAACAGAACAGCCAAGAAGAACTTCAAGGTAGACATGGGCGACCGTCAGTGTCTTGAAGGTTAAGAACCAGGGCTGGGATCAGGGGGAGGCAACTGGGGGGGCAAATCATTAACATGTGAGGCCAGATTCTGTCATCACTTAAATTTCTGATACTTTATTCATCATGAAATTTTTCTATTGACTTTCATTAAAAATAATTCATTAAAAAGGTAGTTTGATAACTGAGTTTTTTGGTCCCTTCCCTTAAATTCTGCACTCAGGCGAATACCCCACATTCCTCATCACGTTCCCTGCCTTAGAATTATATGAAGCAAGTTCATGCCTCATTGTTGTCCCACTGGGAAAAGCCAGGGAAACCGCATGGCCAGGACTTCAGGTACTGGAGGGAGAGAAGAATCCTGAGTTTGCTTTTTTAAGATATTCTTTGTGGTTATGAATTTAAAATACAGGCCCTGTTCCTGGTTCGGTTTTTGCTCCAAATGACGGGAAAACATACTGACCTCTGAATATCTGTCAGAATTTGAGCATTTGACTGTAATTTTGTGACAAGCTACGCGATATTTTTGTTGTGCTTAGAAATGCAGGTACAGCTTGGCACAGAGGTAGGGTTACTTGATTTAGCAAATGAAAATGTGGAGTGCATGGTAAAACTTGAATTTTAGATACATGACAAATAATTTCTTAGACTAGGAATACTCCATGAAATATTTAGGATAGACTTATCCTAAAAAAATCATTATTTACCTGCAATTCAAAATCAACTGAGTGTCCAGGGCACCTGGGTGGCTCAGTGGGTTCAACATCAGTACTCTTGATTTAGACTCATGATCCCAGGGTCCTGGGATTGAGCCCCGTGATGGGCTCTGGGGTCAGTGTGGAACCTGCTTAAGATTCAATCTCTCTCTCTCTCTGTCCCTCTCTCCCGCTTGTGCCCTCTCTCTTTCTGTCTCTAAAAAAAAATAAAACATAAAAACTAAATTAGCTGAGTCCTGAATTTTATCTGACAACTAACTCTATACTCTGTGAAGCCACAATGGTTTAGGGAAAGTTCATTCCCATCCTCTTAGTTGTCATGGCCACAATGCTTAGGTCTCGGCACATTAATGAAAATCACGTATTAATGCCTTGAATGGGAAGTGATTTTTCAAACAGTAAATTTCTTTAAATGCTAACTCTCAGGTCTTCGAATCAAACAGCTTCTTTTGATTGGGCATGCGCCTCTTTTTCTGTCCTCTTACTATTGTGCTTTCTTTCCTTCTCTGGACTTTGAGTGCATCAAAATTAGGCTACCAGGGGTCAGCCTTCGTCTTTTTATCTCATTCCTGTGACAGGTAAGACTGAAAGGGAAGCCACTTGAGACCAAAATATGAAATCAGGTCTCCGCATCACAGCTGGATGTTGCTTGTTACCTTGTTCATGATCCATTCAAGTGCTTAATTTCAAGCAACTGTTCTCGTGTGGTCCATGTAATGATTTTTAAAAAATTTAACTTGTTCTTCAAATTCCAGTGAGTTAACATACAGTGTAATATTACTCCCAAGTGTACAATATTCAACACTTGTATACAACACCCAGTGCTCATTACCGCAAGTGCGCTCCTTAATCCCCCATCCACCTCCCCTCCTGTAACCACCAGTTTGTTCTCTATAATTAAGAGTCTGGTTTTTTGTTTTTTCTTTTTTGGTTTGTCTCTCTCTCTCTCTTTTTCCCCTTAGCTCATTTGTTTTGTTTCTTAAATTCCACATATGAGTAAACTCATATGGCGTTTGTCTTTCTGTGACTGACTTATTTCACTCAGGATAATACTCTGTAGACTCCACAATGCGTTTTGAAGTCATGGTAGGTTATCTATCTGCCTATATGTCTGTCTGTCTATCTATCTATCTATCTATCTATCTATGTATCTATCATCTGTCATCTATCATATTTCACACGTGTAGTATAATTAATTGGCTGGCTAATAGATAATCTAGCATTCAAATAGTGGCAGAGTTAAGAAAATTGTCCTGGATTAACTGTAGTGATTTACATTTTCTATTTAGATCAGGAGAATCTTATTTTGTTAAATTTTTCACTTGCCGCTGTTTTGTTTTCGTTTTTGTTTTTATTTTGTGTGCACATGTGTGTGTGTGTGTGTGTACCCCCCAGGACCTGAAGCCCTCCTTTATTATGAACTGTAACCAGCGTGAGACCAGGGAGCAGGTGCCCAGGCCCCCAATGTCACTGTATTGTTCTGTGGGTCTCTCATCCACCTCTATGGCCTTTACCCCTGAGTCAGACTCTGTAGGCAGGGTCTCCAGGATCAGATAGGAGACTTTGTTCACACCTACCAAGTCTATGGGCTTTAGCTTTACAGCATCCACCAACCTAATCACAGGCAGGGAGTATGTCTGTCATGTAGAGGTTTTGATTGCTGCACATTTACCCTTCCTCTGGGAATATAGGTCAATATTGGCACCACCCTCCTCTTGGTCATTGGGATCAACATCTAGAAGCTCGATGACGTTGGAGACAAGGTACAGCAGGGTCTTTGGTTTGGTTCTTTATTTTGTTTGCTTTCACATTGTTTCTGAAGGTACCTAAATGCCAGAACCAACAGAAAACATTATGTGACATTTAGTGAAGCCTGTCTTGGTGTCATTCCTCCTCTTATTGGCCCACTTGCTCCAAATTGCCAGGCACCTTTCTTAACCTGGCTGCAAACTCATGCCATTTCTAGTCTACCTAGGTGTGTTCTTGCCATTTCAATACAGGCCACTGGAAAAACCCAACCCTTTTCTTCTGCTCATCTTCTCTGAGAGAAGCAACTTTTTTTCCTGCTGGTGAGGAATTTATCCCATTGCTTGGATACTATATCCTTAGGACCTAAGGAGTCCCGGGGTAAATCTGTTGGACTCAGAACTTGTCTAGCAGGGATAGGAATAAATGTGTAATGTTCAAAGACTCCTGGACCCGTCAAGGGTATGACAACGTGCCAGGCACAGTGCTAAGTGCTAAGGATACAATTGTGAATCTTTTGGTTTTAAAAAAATTTGTGTGCTTATGGGAGAGATGAGTGTACACGAACAATCTGACTACAGCTTCATTTATTATTGTTATTTAATGCTAGTGTTCTGTATAGAGAATGATGTGAGCTGAAGTAGGGTTAAAGGTGATCTTTTCAAGCAAGGTAGGAAAGAAGCTCGTGTTAGCATAAACAGGCAGGGTGGTTACAGATTTGTATAGCACTGTTAGGTGATCCCTGTCTCATATCTGAATATCGACAGTAACACTAAACACCATGCACCGTGAATGTTGATTTTGAAATTAAATTGCTTTTGATGCTAAATACCAAGAGGATGAGGTGAATTTAATCTCTTTTCCTTCTGACTGTGAGCAACTAAAGAAGCTTCTGTCTTCCACCACGGCCCTTCTCAATAGTCAGGTATGAGAAATACAGCTCCAACTAAGAAGAGGTTGGTTGTAAAATTGATTAGATCTGGCAGGAAACATTCAAGTTTGGCAGGTTTCCCAGGAGTCACGTAGTTTGGGAGCCTAGCAGAAATGTCCCACCAAGCTAAATACTAAGGACCTGTCACCATCCAATTGTCTGCCAGCAGTAAAAGTCAATGAGCTTTGGAGGGAGGTTGTTCCAGATTCTTGAACATCCTTACAGCAAGAGCTATCAAATGTGAATAGTTTTTTTTCTCGTTGGAAAACATTTTTTTTTTCTTAGCAGAATCCTGGCAATTTTTTTTTAAACATTTTTTTTTAAGGAGGAGCAGAGAAAAAAATAAGGCAGAAAAAAATACATGGTACTTCTTCTTTAAAGCTTCAGAGCTTTAAAATCATAAAATATTTGATGACATTTTCTAAAACTGAAATCTTGTTTAAAGGAAAGCTTGAGCCCTGGGATAAGGGCTATGTTCACCCTTCATAAGGGTCGTTGGCTCTTCTCGAGTTCCAACCTAAAGAAGTGTGAGAGACTCTGTTCTTCCTAAATCAATTCAATTCAATTCAATTCCTCTGTTCTTTCTAAGTCAATTCAGTTCAATTCAATTCAATTCAAGGAGTGTTTTTTGATTATTCCTCTGTGGCATTTACAGTAATTGGGTGGTGGATTTTGGGGGAAAGGGGACTAATTCAGTGACCCTTAATTCACATCTCTCAGATCAGATATAGGGCAATGTCCAGAGAATCCATAACTTGTGCTGAGTGAGGGATTCATTCTGAATCTCTGGAAATGACTATACTGAATGTGATTTATTTTGAAATACTTTGGCATAGTCAGTGGGACATATACAAACACTTACAGGCTATATTCTATCCTTTGGGTCAATTAATTAACATTTGTAGTATTCTAACCACAAATACATACTCCAGAAATAGTTGGTTAACATTTAAAAAACCAATCAAAGCCTGATGTCTCCAGAGATGGCTGAATAAAAGTATGCTCCCTAACTTTTTTCCTCATCAATATTAGAAAGTTTAAAAATTTGCATAGTAGATGTTGGAGAAATAATTATGTTCAAAATATGTGAACTGGCTCGAAATATTTTTTCCAGCTCTATTGAAATATAATTGACATATAACACTGTGTAAGTTTAAGGGGTATAATGTGTTGATTTAATATAATTATCTACTGTAATGTGATTGCCATTGTAGTGTTAGCTAACATCACCATTACATCACATAATTACCATTTCTCTTTTGTGGTGAAGACATTTAAGATCGCTCTCTTAGCAACGTTTAAGTATATAATATGGTATATCATTAACTGTAATCACAATGCTGTGCATTAGATCCCCAGAACTTATTCATCTTATAACTAGAAATTTGTACCCTTTCACCAATATCTCCCCATTCCTGCCCGCCCCCCATAACCCCCAATCCCTGGTAACCACTATTTCACTTTATTTCTATGAAATCAGCTTTTGAGATTCCATATGTAAGGGTTACCATATAGTATTTGTCTTTCTCTATCTGATTTACTTTGTTTAGGATAATGCCTTCAGGGTCCATCCATGTTGTCACA
Organism: Prionailurus viverrinus; assembly: GCF_022837055.1. Classification (NCBI taxonomy): domain Eukaryota; kingdom Metazoa; phylum Chordata; class Mammalia; order Carnivora; family Felidae; genus Prionailurus; species Prionailurus viverrinus. The sequence goes on along the minus strand of NC_062561.1, from coordinate 226,672,640 downwards.
AATGACAGGATTTCCTTCTTTCTCAAAGATGAGTGATATCCCATTGTGTATATATGTGTGTGTATATATGTGTGTGTGTATATATATACATATATACGTACACATATATCTCACATTTTCTTTATCCATGAATACGTCGATGGACGCTTTTTTTGTACCTGTACCTTGACTTTTGTGAATAATTCTGCAATAAACATGGGAGTGCAGATATCTCTTCGATATCCTGTTTTCATTTCCTTTGGATAAATACCCATGAATGGGATGGCTGGATGAGATAGTAGTTTTATTTTTAATGTTTTTGAGAAACTCCCATACTGTTTTGCATAGTGGCTGCATCAGTTTACATTCCCACCAACAGTGCTCAGGGTTTTCCCCACATCTTTGCCAACACTTGATACTGCTTGTCTTTTGATGTCAGCCATTCTAACAGGTGTGAGATGATATCTCATTGTGGTTTTGTTTTGCATTGTCCTGATAATTATAGGTGTGGAGCATCTTTTCATGTACCTGCTGGTCATTCTTTGGATCCAAATGTTGACTTAGTGCTGCCCATTTTTACACTGGATTTTTAAATTTTTTTTTCCTACTGAGTTGTATGAGTTCTTTATATTTTTGGGGTATTAACCCCTTATCAGATACATGGTTTGCAAATATCTTGTCCTATCCTGTAGTTGCCTTTTCATTTTACTGATTGTTCCTTTTGCAGCACAGAAGCTTTTTAGCTTGACATAATTCCACTTATTGTTTTCTTTGTTGGTTGTACTTTTGGTGTCTTATCTAAAAATCATTGACAAGATCAAGGTCGATGAACTTTCCTCCTGATTTTCTTCTAGGGGTTTTATGATGTCAGGTCCTGTGTTTAGCCTTTACTCCATTATGAATTATTTTTTGTGAGTGGTGAAAGATAGGCATCCCTTTTCTTTCTTTTATTTTTTTTTTTTCAACATTTTTTATTTATTTTTGGGACAGAGAGAGACAGAGCATGAACGGGGGAGGGGCAGAGAGAGAGGGAGACACAGAATCGGAAACAGGCTCGAGGCTCTGAGCCATCAGCCCAGAGCCCGACGCGGGGCTGGAACTCACGGACCGCGAGATCGTGACCTGGCTGAAGTCGGATAGGCGTCCCTTTTCACTTCTCTGCCTGTGGTTGTCCAGTTTTCCCAACACCATTCATTGAAGAGACCACCCTTTCCCTACTGAGTATTCTTGGTTTATTTGTCAAATATTGTTGACTGTATATGCAGAGGTTCATGTCTTGGGTCTTAATTCTGTTCTATTGGCCCATGTGTCGATTTTTATGCCAGCACCATACTGTTTTGATCGCTCTAGGTTTGGAGTATATATTGAAAACAGGAAACGTGATGCTTTCAGCTTGGCCCCCCACCCCCCCCACCCCAGGACTGATTTGGCTATTCAGGGTCTTTTGGGGTTCAACACAAATTTTAAGATTGTGTTTTTTTTTAATTTCTGTAACAAAAATGCCATTGGAATTTTGATAGGAATATTATGCAGTGATGAGCATTCTTAAGCGAACGAGGTGTAAGAATCTAGCGAGCCTGACCGATGTGCTGGATAGTGGTGTAGGCTGAGGAGCCCCATCATTTCCTTGGCAGCTGTGTGTGGATGTTCTTGCAGTTTGATTCTGCCTAGCTCATTCACTGAATCCTGTTGCTAGGATATTGTCACATCTTCTTTGAATGAACGCTCTAGGCAAAGGGGGGTCTGTGCGCCTTTAAGGTCAGAGACTTGATTTGGTTTGCAGCACAGGTACACAACTGTACGTGCGAATGGATGTGTAACTATTTTTGCCTTCTTGTATGCAGAGCTGAATTCAATCCGAAGCTTCTTTCCGTGTTAACAGTCTGGTGATTGTAGCATTGCAGGAGAGAAACCCAGGAGCCCTCGTCGACCTCTTTCCGTTGGTGACCAGCACTGTCTTAAAAACAACCTGATATTCAAGATATTCATGAAAGGCTTCTGATCAGCTCCCACCAGTGTATCCTGCATCAACAAATACTGAATGGAATTTTCTCCTTTAGTAGCACCAGAGGGGAAAGGACTTTGCTAAATAGAAGCGTGATTGGAGAAACTGGCGTATTATGCCTCCAATTATTTTTCTTTACCTTTAGATGAAACTTGTCAGCGGTGTTTGGCATTTGAAGAATTTTCAAAAGGATTTCTCTTTTTCTGCTTCGTCTACCATGACACTTTTTTCTCTGGGAGCAAAGTCAGAGAAGGATATTTGGAAAGACTTTTCGGGGTCTAACTATGCACAGTAGACACTTGTTTGGTGACAAAGTAAAACGAAATTTTGCAGAATTATACGAGACTCTGAACATTTTGCTTCAAGTACCTGTAAAGTTAACACTGCAGGCATCCTAAGGAACAGATCAAGAAAAACAAAGTTGTTAGTTAAGTCATCCAGACACCGAAGAAAGAACAGAAGAAAATGACCTGGTTGAAATGTATTTGTCTCCTCAGAACTTTCGCCCTTTTCCTTACATTTTGAAAGAAGCCCTCTGAGCTTCCAGGAAATTATTTGCCTTACACCTGGCCCTTCTTCCCGTCCCTCGCTCAGGTATGTGTCTCGGGCTCTAATACCAGTAAAGAAACGATGACGTATTGCGTGTGTTTTCATTCCTTCCAGAAAATGAATTTTGTTAGCACCTACGGCTTGCACGGAACACATTTGCAGCCAGCTCAGGAGAAGGCCGTCTGCCAAAATGATAACAGTTTAAATAACATAAAGTACAATGTCAAAGTAGTTCAATTAATAATGTGTGCATTTCTACTACAAAGTAAGAAGCAAAAGGCAATTATTTTTTTATCGCAGTGTCCCACAAGGAGCCCACATTCTATATGACTTGTTTGGTTACAGCCAATGAAAACCAACAGCTGACACAATCTAACTTGTTTTCAAGAATTGGTAACGAATGGAGACTCAGAGAACAAATAATTCTACAGGAACCTTTATGAAAGTGGAAAGACTAACCTCTGTTCTTTAAATGGCACAAATTCAAACACATTCTGTGACCTCAGGACAGAAGATCAGTAGACTAATAACATATTGGTTACATAATAAATGGAGTTCAAAGAAATGGATATGATACTAATAATTTTCATTGGCCTAAATTGATGTCATCTAGCTTTACTTTATGATCTTGAAACTATACCTTTAGATTGAATTTGTGGGAACTTAGAAAACATTATATATTTCTTTTTACATGAAACCCTTTTAGCAACTGTCTTCATTTCCACTTCATTGCTAATGAAGCAATAATGGCAGAATGCTTCAAGAAATACTGGCTTATTTATAAATGAATGAATTTTTATCAACACAGAATGGGCAACATCTAAAGGTCAATGGCTTGGGGCTCCTGGGTGGCTCAGTCAGTTAGGCATCCGACTTCGGCTCAGGTCATGATCTCATGGTTTGTGGGTTTGAGCCCCACTTGGGGTTCTGGGCTGACAGCTCAGAGCCTGGAGCCTGCTTCCGATTCTGTGTCTCTCTCTCTCTCTGTCCCTCCTCTCTTTGTGCTCTGTCTCTCTCTGTCTTTCAAAAAAAAATAAATGTTTAAAAACATTTAAAGGTCAGTGGCTCAAGATAAAGCAGCTCATATTTGATGGATTTTTATAATGACTTATGAGAAGGCTGCTATGCAAAGATAGATTTGTTTATTCTTTTTAGTTTCTCTTCCTCATTTGTTTCTGGGTTGCCTATTATCTTTTCCAATTCATCCTTGGCATGAAATTGTTAATTCACAATACAGTGTCATTGAAACAGAATAGGAAGTTATTGCCATCAATGCCCCCATACGATGACAATCAAAGCTCATTATAGATGATTTTTTATCTTTTATTTCACCATTTTCCTCTACTAACCAATATAGTTGACAGCTTTTCTGCACCAATGAGTAAAAGGAAGTGCTTTGTACAGAATTGTTGAATTTTACAATTCAGAAGAGGGTCACAGTTTATCTAGTGTAACTTCCTTACTGAACTAGTGAGAAATGGGATTGTGTGGGTTAAATGAACTGTCTACGGTTGCACAGGTGTTATGCTTCTATTCTGTTGCTTATTTTTCTAATGTTGTGTTCAATTAGCTTACTGTGTCCAAGAGACCCCAAAGCCCCTTGAATACTTTGGTCACTGGCCGTCCCCTATTCCTCCATCTGTGTGGGCATCTGTTCTACATGGTTTGTGCTCCTTCCCAGGGATGTGAATGCTTATTTCCCATCTGACTCACTATCTTTAAGCTGGCCAATCCTCCCACTTACTCAAGGGGCTGAGTCCTAAGAATCACTTGGCTCAGAGGAGAGCAGAAGGTTTGCGATGGCCATGGTTTCTGCTGGTACTACTAATTATTCTTGTCCCATGGCTCATGCGCACATGAATATACATTAGTTCTATGATTTAACTACTGAAAAGAATTATTAAAAAATATTTAAATGGTGTGTGTTTTAGCTAATTTCAACAAAATGGGGCTCTTCCATATTCATTCTTAGATAGACGTAGTTTTGTAATTACACTGAAAGAATCCAAAACATGGCCTAAATCCAAACCTTAATTTTGCTAGAGCCTGCTAAAACATATAATCCGAAAAATAAAATTAACTAGAAAGATTTTTTAACTAACGATTTTTTTTTTTGGCTTTAGATGTTGTTTTTAATCTTTATTCTCTAAGGACATGAAGGAAATACAAGCATTTGAAAGAATGGGAGCATATATTATGACATATCATAGTTGATCACTTTTAGCTTTTTATTCACAAGGAAGTAGCGATTCAAAATGATGCTCATTTAACCAAAGACAACAAGCATTAGGGGCCTATTCTTTTTTATATTTCCTCTCCTTTTCTCTCTCCCTCCTGGTGTGCTCTTTTTTTTTTCTAGAGTTGTATATTACAGCATACGAGCTTCATTAAGTGAATTTGTATGGTCTACCTTAATGAAGCAAACATAGCTAGGAATGAAAAATCCAGATTCAAGGAAATATACCAACTTTTAAACTATTCTATTATTATGATGCATTTATCCCTTGCTATTAAAATCTATTCAGTTTCAAATGAAAAAAAATAAATAAACTCTATTCAGTTTCTAAGGTGAGATAGTGAGTTCCAGCAGTAAGTTCAGATAACACAGACCAATGCGAATTATTTCAATTTTTTTGTGTGTCCTTAACGGACTTGGATACCAAGTAGCAAGAGTTTGAAAGTGAAGTGTTTCTTTCTTCTAAATTGACCCATTTCACCAGTTTTATCTGAATCTATTCTAGATTCAGAGAGTGGTAGTTTAAACAGGAAATGTTACCTATGTTTCTGAGTTTATAGGGTTAGGCCATTCCACTACCAGGCTACCCATGGGCACTGAATGTTCTGTTGCCAGTCATTTTGAAAGACGGACTGGAGAGATGGACGTAAAACAGAGGTGAGGTAAGAAGCGTCTCTTTACTTAGGGATTAGGAGTGAGTCTGATACGAGACTCTAAAACATGAAGATGTCTGGAGTAGATCCAGTGAAGATCTATCTTCACTGGATAGAGTAGAGTTGATCTACTGGAGTAGATCCAGTGAAGGGAATGTTGGATGTGTAATGGGAGCGGTGATATCACTGTTCAAGTGAAGGAGGCTTCCCGGTCTCTGAGCCATAAATCGTCCCTCCTACTCTGTACCCCATCTATGGTCTCTGACCTCCAGCATTACCTATTGAAATTTGTCACCTATTTTCCCTTGTAAGTAGGGAATGAAAAAGAGCCCGTTTCCATGTTGGTTGAAACCAACATGGGAGAGACAGTGATTCCTATAGCATTCACTAGATATGGACAACAATGTCTGAAGGGCATGATCTTATAAGAGGTATTAGCAACAGAAGCAAAGGTCTGACAGCAAGGAAAGATGTCTGGAATGGAAAATATAAAGCTAATGTGAATGGTAATAATGCTGTTACCTTACTACAACTGCTACTATATGATTAAATCCTATGTGCCTGGCATGGTTCTCATCACTTTTCACAAATCACTGGATCCTCATGACAACCTAGGAATTGCTATTATTATCCCAAGTTCGCAGATACAAGAATTGAGATGGAGAAGATTAAGGAAAGTCCAAGATCACATGGCTAAGAAATGTCAGAGCCAGGCTTGGAAGGTGGTAGTCTTCTGCAAGGAGCCCCCATTACTAATTTTCATATTATTCTACAGAATGATTCCACAGACCTAGGAAATAGTTACATGAAAGCTAATATCAGACAACAAAGCTGGCAGTGTCTTATTTAGAAAAAAGAAATAAAATTTTTGTTTACAACCACATTTCCAAATAAATAAAATTTAAGATATTGTATGATACTCTATCTTTCCTATTACAAATTTTGTTAGTGTCAGTACTTAACTGCTTTAAGAGAATATCATGTTTTTCTTTTAGGAAAGGCTTCAAGATATTTTAACCCATCTTTTTTGAAAAAAAATTTTTTTTCAACGTTTATTTATCTTTGGGACAGAGAGAGACAGAGCATGAACGGGGGAGGGGCAGAGAGAGAGGGAGACACAGAATCGGAAACAGGCTCCAGGCTCCGAGTCATCAGCCCAGAGCCCGACGCGGGGCTCGAACTCACGGACCGCGAGATCGTGACCTGGCTGAAGTCGGACGCTTAACCAACTGCGCCACCCAGGAGCCCCTTAACCCATCTTATAGGTATACAATATGATATGATATAGATGGATAATGAGGAGGTTAATCATGCAATGTCCATCTTTGACATAACTTCCACATTATGTTGATGCTTACCTTGACATTTACATGACGTAGTTACAGGTTTTAAGACATGGAAGAATTATTTTGCTTTTGTATGTTTTTAGCGGAAGTATGTGTACCCAGTGAACTGTGGGCTCATCCTATGTATACTCAGAAACTCCTCTGGGAACCTAGCCTTAGTAGGTAACTGCTAATGGTCTAAGTAGTTGCGGACATTAACACACATCAGGGCTGAAACGGGCCTTGGGGCCAATCCTATCTCTGGAGACGAGGACGGAGAAACTGAGACTCGGGACCAAGGACAGCGGTGGCATCATCGGTATCTCAACAGCAGTTCTGTATCCCATGTAGGGCTGAGAAGAGGAAGTCAGTGTGATGCACACTCTCTCTGAGTTTCAGTCGCAGTGTTGATCATTTGTAATGTGTGTACTGAGAGAAAAAAATGGGGGTTGGAACAAAAGCAGTTGCTCTTGGGTTAGGAGCGGAATCTTAGCATTGACTGAGCGAGCTTTCCTCTCTTGCTTTTTAGGGATAACGTTGGGAAATATTTTCATTCCTCTCCCTTCACCTGACTCCCCCCACCCACCCCCCACCCCCCCGCCTTCATCTTGGAGTCATTAGGAGATATTTTGGTGTTTGTTCTAATGTTTCAGAAAGACACAATAATTTTCCCACTTGAATTTCCTTTCAATTTGCCTGACTGAAATTTGATATTGTGTATCAAGTGATTTATCTGTAGCATGTGTATCTAGTCATTTGGGCAAGAAGTCCTGCATAAAAGCAATTATGTTGGGTAATTCGCAATTATCTACATGCAGCTCAAGTGGCTATGTGTCCTTTAAAATCTCCAGATGCCATTTCAGGAAAAAAAAAAAAAACACAAAGCAAAACAGAAATGCACTGTTCTCAGCCAAAAATCTCTTTTGGAACAAAGTTCTACATGACAACAATGTAAGAGCTTAACCAGGGATTCTCATACTTGGCACTATTGACATTCTGTGCAGGATTATTCTTTGTTGTGAGAGCTTTATGAGGCGTTCTGGAAAGTTCTAGCTCTCTAAAATGCACTCAGTGATGTTTCATAAATAGGTCTCGCCATGCATACACGTCTTTTTGGTACTCCCAACCCAACAACAGTAAACGGCGTGGCAACGCTTTCCAGGGTTCTAAACGAACGGGTCACAATAAATCCAACAACTGTATACACCAATCGCAGTTTTCAAAACACTTGAAAATCTCATCGTATTGTTCTTCCATAAACAAACACCTTGTAAGTTATGTTAGTTGTTAATGAGATTTCCATTTCACAGGTGAAGAAAGTAAATTACATTTAAAGTTACGTAGCTAGTTCGTGCAAGTGTAGGTTTAGAGCTTGTGTCATTCGCAGTGGCAAAGCTGTCTGGGAGTCCCTCATGGCCGGTGGGTGTGTATGGGTGGGGGCTGGTTGGACTCAGACCTTGATTCTGCCAATTACTAAACTGGGCCAGTCATTTAATCTTATTACTTTTCAGGGTTCTTATCTGTAAAACAAGGAATATACCTTATAAGATTGGAAGGGACTTCATAAAGTATTTAAGATCGTGAAGAATAAATTGTCAGTGCTTATACATAGTAAATGCATAATAAATTTCAGGTATTCATAATAATAGTTATATTTATTATTATTTTATTATTATTATTATTATTAAGAATGAATAGTATAAAGACAGATTGTGTAGATTGGGAGCCAACCTCCATCGCTTATGAGCCATATGACCCTACACCACTGATTTATCCTTTCTCTGCGTGGGCTTCATTTTCTTATCCACGGAAGATGACAATGATGGGAATTACTTCACGTCGAAGGGTTTTGGTGAGGATTTGGGTACCCGGGTGGCTCAGTTGTTAGGCATCTGACGTTGGCTCAGGTCATGATCTCACGGTTTGTGAGTTCAAGTTCTACATTAGGCCAGCTCGAGCTCCACGTTAGGTGCACCCATACTCCACGTTGGGTGAGCACACGTCCCACTTCGGGTAAACATGAACCCCACTTCTGGTGATCCCTGATTCTCTCTGTCTCTCTCTCTCTGTCTCTCCCAATCTCTCTCTCCCTGCCCCTTGCTCACTTGAGCTCTCTCTCTCTCTCAAAAAAAAAAAAAAAAGGTTTCTGTGAGGATTAAATGCCACGTAGTAAAGGGTTACTATATATAAACTATAATAATAAAATACAAAGTAATACATAATAACTATTAAAAATTAATTGTTATTATTATCCTTCTCGAAATATATTGGCATTTTCCCGTACTCAGCTCGACTCGAGCTTAGCCTGCATAGCCTTGTCTCATGCCACCTCTATCAGTCAGGACTGTTTTCATAAGCCAGAGAAGGCAGCACCTGTCACCTTAGGAATTTTTTGGACAAACACTGCTAGGGAATCAGAGAAAGGCTGGAAGTCTGGATCTGAAACATGGCCAGGAACCAGGAGAAGCCACAACTCTGGGATTTGGAACTGCAGCCGGAGTCACCTGGCCGGAGCAGTGTAGACACAACCACGATGGCCAATAGTCTACGTTCCATCCTCAAATCCTGTGCTACTCCCTGGAGAGTCAAGGGCTTAGGAGAAGGGTCTTCTCAGCTTCCGCTGACTGTGTGGGGTGGGGAGCAGACAGTCTCGTCTCTGTGGTGGGCGGGCACAGCCTCTCCCCAGATACATAGCACCTACGAGAGAGGTCATTGTCATTCCTAAGCAGCGCTAGGTGGTATCTGAAAGGGCCGCGGATGTCTCAGGCTTTCCTACCAAGGTGTTTACTTCCAGCGGGGGGTGGGGGGGGTGGGGGGGTGGGGGGGTGGGGGGGGTTGGGACGTGGGTGGGCAGAGAGAGAGAACACGATGGTTTTCCTCTCACAATTAACCACTGTGGGACTATAAGTAGAGTTTTCATCTTTTAATGATAAATTACTTCATTGAAACACATCAGTTTTTCCATTTTACGCCTGAATATTTGCCTTGTGTAGGGTCGAATCAATGTGTCACAAGTGGGAATGATAATGAGGAATGGCTGATCCTGGAAAGAAATATTTAAGATTGTAAAAGAGAAAAAAGTTAAATCGCTTTGACTACTTTTTTTTTAATGTTTTTATTTTATTTTTTATTTTTTATTTTTTTATTTTGAGACAGAGAGACACAGGGCATGAGCAGGGGAGGGGCACAGAGAAAGGGAGACACAGAATCCAAAGCGGGCTCCAGACTCCGAGCTGTCAGCACAGAGCCCGACCTGGGGCTCGAACCCACAGACTATAAGATCATGACCTGAGCCGAAGTCGGACGCTAAACCGACGGAGCCACCCAGGCACCCCAACACTTTGACTACTTTTTACTGAGCACTTATGCACCCGACACTGGGCTGGTATTGAGAACACATGGGTCCTCTCCTAAAAAGCTAATCATCCAACTAAAGATACAGAAAAATTAAAAAGGCAACACAGCAAAAAGTAGCTGAAATATCCTGTGACAAGTGTTTTCATAGGGACATATGCAGTGTGCTTCGGTATGACAGAGAAAAGACATCTTTACGGCAGTGACGTGAGCTCTGGCCTGAAGCAGCACTTGGCTGGGAGAGAAAGAGGAGAGGACATTCCAGGAAGGGAAAAATCAAAGGCGAGACGGAAATCATAAAGAGAAAAGACACAAGTCCCACATCTATGCCACGTGTTTAATCACATCGTGTTTGTTTTGTTGCCATTTTTTGTCCCTTGTGATTTTTTTTTTTTTTTAAGAAGATAGAGTTGCTGTGTGACAGTCTGCTGTCCCCTTAGGTAATGTGCAAAGTGAAGAGCCATGTTTTTTTCCGGAATAATTTCATGCTACTAGTATTTCTGAAAGTGCCCTTGATCTAGGACTTCCCAGCCCTTGTGTGAATACTGTTGTTTTAATGCTTATTTATTTTTGAGAGACAGACAGAGTGTGAGCAGAAGAGAGCAAGAGAGAGAGAGGGAGACACAGAATCCGAAGCAGGCTCCAGGCTCTGAGTTATCAGCACAGAGTCTGATGCGGGGCTCACACTCACCAGCCATGAGATCATGACCTGAGTCGAAGTCAGAGGCTTAACTGACTGAACCACCCAGGTGCCCCTGTGAATACTATTTTGGAAAAGGGAGACAGACGTACCAGTGTTCAGAGGGGGACAAAATATCTCCTCTGCCAATCTAATTCTATTTTAACATGTCCTTAAGCTCATTTGGATAAGACTTAAATCAGCAGGTCTGGCTCAGGCACATTTGTGGATGTATTAGATAAAGTGCTGCAGGGTCACAATTGTGGGATAAATTAGCATTCTAATTACCCACTAAGATTAATTAAAGTAAAGGCGGGCATTAGAACAAATGACCCACATGGGCAATTAGAATAGATCTAGATATATAAGATAAATCTACCTTTCTTTTCCTGCCTAATCACAGGAAAGCCATTCTGAATATATCTCCTTTGAAAAATTATTAAAAGACTCAAATAGGCTTTAAAAAGGCCGGTGCATCCAGACTTGAAATAAGAGGTGAAAAATCGTGATCTCAGATTTCAGTCCACTTAGTCTGGGGGTCAGCAGGCTTTTTCAGTAAGAAGCCAAGGAGTAAATATTTTAGGATTGGGGGCCATCAGTCTGTATTACAGGAATTCAGCTCAGCTGTTGTAATGTGAAAGAATTCATAGATATTGGGCGAAGTACAGGGCACAACTGTGTCGAATAAAACTTTATTAATGGACCCTGGCCAATTTTAATTTTATATAGTTTTTACATATCATAACATACTTTTCTTTTGCTTTTTCTTCCCCAAACCATTTAAACATGTGAAAACTGGGGCACCTGGGTGGCTCAGTCAGTTAAACCTCCGACTCTTGATTTCGACTCAGGTCATGATCTCACGATTCATGGGATCAAGCCCCGCGTTGGGCTCCGTGCGGACCGGGCAGAGCCTGCTTCGGATTCTCATGTCCTTCTCTCTCTGCCCCTCCCCTGCTCGCACACGAACTCTCTCGCTCTCTCTCTCTTTCTTAAAATTCATAAATAAACTTTAAAAAATGTAAAAACCATTCTTCCTTTGCAGGCCATATGAACACCGGTGGCAGAACAGCATTGGCTTGCAGGTTGGTTTGTCAACCCCCTGGTTTAAATCATGAAGAAATGTTGAAGTGTCCCGAAAGCAAGAATACACTGTATGTTAACGGACTTGAATTTGAACTAAAAAACAATGATGACGTGAGATGACAAAACTCTAGGGTTGCATGTGGCCTAATTATGACAAAAATCAATAATAGGTACACCAGCCTAGCATCACAGAGTATAGAATGACACAGTAGGGCAAAACACATTTTTAAAATGACATTTCATCAAGCTTCATGGCTGCTCTCTAAGATGTGACTCCGTCACATGTTGATGAACCTCCGTCAGAAAGTATTCACCAAGAAATGCCCCGTGTCTAAGAATGTGACTGGGGGCCAACAGGCTCAAATATCTTTTAATTGCACTTGAAATTTCTTCTGAATCTGACCACATTTTTTTTTTATCAGAACTGATATTACTGGAAAATGAGTCACAGGCGATGGACCTAATAACGTCAACATTGACCCCCTACGAGTGCTGCGGGGAACGAGGGCGTCATATTCTGATAGCACTGTACATAGGTTAGTGTTGAGCATCCCTGAAAAGGATGTCTAGGATAGGATATTTGTGCTGATTTTGACCTAGTCTCTGTGTGTGTGTGTGTGTGTGTGTGTGTGTGCGTGTGGGCTTGTTTTGCTTGTTTGAATCATCCGCTGATACACCTTGGCTGTGTCTGTGTCCCACATTAATCTGGTAGATTCCTGGTACTATTGATATCAGCTTGATAGCAACATATTTTTTCTCTGGTTACAATGACCCAGAGGTTGAATTTTCTCTCCCTCCCTCTTCCGTCGTACCTTCCTCTTGATACAGTCGTCCACTAACTGCTTTCACACGTCTCCATTTTTGTTCTTATTTGCCAGTTCAAAATCCTGTGCAAAGCTGGGAGTGTCGTTCTTTTCTAACCTGACATAGTCACCCTGAGAACTGCTCTGGAAAAAAACCAAAAAACCAAATGGCACAGAATGCCTCCCCCAAAATGTGCCTAAGTGCCCTGAAATATTGTGGTGGGAGTGGGTTTGCAAACGTCTTGAATTTTGACGGGAAAAGAGGTTTGGGTTGACGTTTGCCCTCGGACTCTTATGCCGTGGGCATGGGCCCCAAACCTAATCGTCATACACATCTATAGCCTGCACATACATGTATGTACACATACATATATAGTTATTATATACATGTATATTATAAACATGTATGTACATATACATATATAGTTATTATATACATATATATGTATATATAATGCATGTATTACTGTGTACATTACAAAAAGAATTTTTTTTCAACGTTTTTATTTATTTTTGGGACAGAGAGAGACAGAGCATGAACGGGGGAGGGGCAGAGAGAGAGGGAGACACAGAATCGGAAACAGGCTCCAGGCTCTGAGCCATCAGCCCAGAGCCTGACGCGGGGCTCGAACTCACGGACCGCGAGATCGTGACCTGGCTGAAGTCGGACGCTTAACCGACTGCGCCACCCAGGCGCCCCACAAAAAGAATTTTTAAAGGTAACAGAATTTTAAAGGGTCGAGATAACTAAAACTAGATGTTCTCGTGCTCTTCTCTTCCAGTCCCATAAATTGCTTTGTGTCCTCTGGGGTGCCTCCCCCACTCTGGAGATCAAACATCCTATTGGCCCCGGGAGCTGAGATTAAAGGCCATCTGTTTTCTGCTTCACTAAGGTTTTGTTGTTTAATGGCCTCACACTTGCAGTGGTGCATGGAACACTGAATCATATTGTTGTCCATTGGGGCATGTGAATACAGAATGGAGCATATAGAATATTCTTTTCAGTTGCGGCCTATGGAGAGCTTGACGAGTCTGGCGATTCCCATGATGAAGCAGGTTGTTCTGAGCACAGTGACGCTGATGCAGCTTGTGGTGACCAGGGGGCCTCAGGGACGGGTATCACAGTAGCAAATGCCATAAGACCAGGTCCATTTATCTGGGTTCCGATCGAACGGTGTATTCGTTCTGAGGGCTGGCTTTTGCCAAAACCATCCAGGTTTGGGGGGGTTCATAATTTTCTAAATTAGCTCCTTTGTGATGGGTGCGTTTCGTTTTACGCTAGAATGATGGAACCTGGCACCATACATATATGGACGTGCGTAATAATCTCTCTCCTGCGAGTTAAGGCACTGGCGCTATTCCTTTCCAACACAGTAAAATGTAAGCTTTCACCTACCTGTTGAATACAAGTGTGTTCCTTTCTTAAAGTGATTGCAATCATTAGTGACTGGAAAGTGACAGAAGCAGAGGTTAGAAAGCCCTTTAGCCCTTCTAAACTCATCATGTTTGTGGCCATACTCACCGATTCTTGGCTTCTAAATATTTTCCCAGTTACTTGAAAGGAGAGAGATATCTACCAAACCAGGTTTCATTCCTGAGAATGGAATGGTCACAGAAGGTAATGTTGTCAAGAAAACCAAAGTTATGTATGACTTTTGTTTATAAGTGCACAGGACGCTGTGTCCCGCAAAAGGGGAAGGATAATGTGGGAGGAAGAGCAAGGTCTCTTTTACATTGACAGGCAAAAGAAATCACCATTTGGGGAAAATTATCTGCCAAATTGCCTTCTCTAGTCCTGATCTTGAACCTCACATCTCTATTCATTTTAATGAGGAAGATGCAGAAGCAAATAGCATTAATTAGGACATTTTGAAATGGTACCAACACAGAGAATATTTTGGAAATGGAGTTAATAACGGAATGACCAGACACGGGCATAAATAGGTGAGTAAAGCAGTGACGCTCATTAGAAATATACAAACAATAACATAGTACACAGATGGGCTGATATTTAATACTGGATTCGTGATCTGGAATAAACAGAGTTTGGGTATTTTTTTTTTTTTTTTAATTGGAAATGGCATTTCACTGGCACGCAGAAAACATGATAATTGGCTACTTGGGACACTTCCTATTTGGGGGCTTAAGAGACTCTGGATGTTCTTGTACTTTTGAGGTTTGATCTGATTGTATGAAGCTAATAACTTTCACTGTAATAAATAATGATAGCGACAGATTAAAATGTTTGTAGTAAAACTTACTGCCGGTTTCCAAACCAGTTATGGAGCACAGTCGGTAGACTGGTGATATCGACAATATATTAGTAGTTGTGAATGTGTATTTTGAGATGAACGAAACATGGGGTTGTCAGGATTTGATTCAATAGCCAGGCTAGGAACCGTATGTTTGCATTTGGGTTTCTGCTGTCAACCGTGCATTCAACAGGGGCAGAGAACTTCACCTGGAGTAGGTATCAACGTTGGTATTTCGGTTGCTTCAATAAGGTGTATGGCTCCAACCCCACAGACCGAATTCAATATCTCCTCTACGGTAAAATTTTGCTGAATATATATTAATATTTATTATTTTGGATGTGAACCAAGACTCAAGGCAGAGGCGGACACTTCGCCAACTTCAAGGCCGCTTTGAGATGGAAAGACCTGACGTTAAGTTTAGACTGGAGGTCTGGGGTGTTTGTAGGTTTGGCACCCCCATTGCCCCATGAATTCTAACAATAAATATCCTTTAAAAAGGCTCGCAAATCCTCTTGAGCATCGAATATCTCTTCACAAATGACATTTTAGTGAGCTGGTTCTAAATAAGCCAAAACCATAAATAATAGATTGCTGGGGGGTTTATAAATGGAGAAAGAAAGCATGTGGTTAACTGTGACCAGAAGCTGTAACTGCAGCTTTTGTTTAAACGTTTGAAGAAAAGAACGTTTGGTTCCAGAAACAGTTCATTGAGTGCCTTTTTTCTGCTGGACACTTCTTGGATTGGGTCAGCTGCTCATTAGGTAGGACTTGACCCGATCGCCAAACTTGATTTATTTTCTCATGGCAAATTCGGCTCCTTTCTTCTTTCTGTGAGCCTCACCTCTTTATTTCTCCAATTCTGTATATTTTTAAGTGACTATACACACGCACACACATACATATTATATATATATATATATATGTATATATATATATATACATATATATATATATAAAATTTATTTATTTTTTTACAATATCTTCCACAGTCATCCTTTCCATCAAGTATACTCATTAGAATAGTTCCTAGGAGCACCTGGGTGGCTCCGTTGGTTATGCGTCTGACTTGGTTTTTGGCTCAGGTCATAATCTCATGGGTTCGTGGGATCGAGTCCCACGTCAGGCTCTGCGCTGACAGCATGGAGCCTGCTTGGGATTCTCTCGGTATCCCTCTCTCTCTGCCCCTCCCCACTTGCTCTCTCTCTCTCTCTCTCTCTCTCTCTGTCTCTCTCTGTCTCTCTGTCTCCAGTGAGGCTGGAGGTCATCCTAGCTACCCGTGAGAAATCAAAGCTCAGAAAGCCGACCTGGATTGTAGTGAGACATTTACCTTCGAGCCTGGGTCTGATACTCAGGTCTCTACCTGGACCTGTGTTCTATATGGCCTCCTCTCAGCACACATTACCTTCTACTGGGACATCTGCAAAACACCTCTGCATTCTGTTCCCTTTTCAATTTCCTGCGCACAATGTATTGAAAAAATATAGTTCTTTCATTTAGCAAATATGGAACTATAGGCACCAGGTGTTTTGCTAGAGGCTGGCTATCAGCCTATCTCTGGCAGAAAGAGCTACATATTTGAGGGACCCAGTGTGAAATGAAAAGGCACTGCGCCCCCAGTTCAGAAATAATAAAGAATTTTAACCTGGCAAGAACAGGGCATTAGAGCATGTGTGGGGCTCTCTGGTCCCAGGACCTGTGAGGCTGATAGCACAGGCAGCATACCCATGAAGCTGGCCCCAGCCCATGAATTAATTTCCACAAAACACTCTTTTCGTCACGTGACCCTGCTTATCCATTTCAGAAGGGTCCCGAGTAGTGTTTGAATTCCAAGAACACTCTACCTTTTGGCCGAAATCTGACTTTCCATTCTTCCTTTTCATGCTTCCACTAAGTAAATGCTTTCCCTTCCTACTTAATGGGGATACACAGGGGAAATCCATTTTTTTAGTATCTGAAAGCAGAATGGCACAGTGTTTGAAGATGAGGTCTTGGTGAGTCCTCCCCAAAGGGAGAAGTGATCCTTAGGAAGACACTCAGATAGCAAGAGAAAGAGGGAAGTTCCTCTACATAACAAAGAAAAGACAGAGAAAAAGGTGCCATAAGGCAGAGCCCCAGGGGTACAGTCTGAGGAAGAAAGAATCTTGGCTTCTCTGGCAGTAAAATTTCCCAGAGAAGAAACCATTTGAATAGAGGTCTAGTCATGATTATATCATGGAAACCACTATTCCTCACTCCCTATCTTCCCTACAAAATCTTCTGCTAACTTTACCTTGCTCAGCAATGCATTTGGGAAGAATGGAGTCTTTTTTGGCGATGCATGAATCTGTGTCTGTGTCAGAGTTGGTATGTTGCCAAAATCAGAGAATTCACGAGGGGGCTACCAACAAATGGATTCTGGCAGTCATTTTTGCCACATCTCGTACATGTCTGACATATCCCATTTCCCTGCTACTCCACTCAACCTCCCCTTTGCCCCCACTATTCCTTCGCCTTTATCTTTGTTCATCTAAAACCTACACATCCTTTGAGTTGCAAATCAAACTTTTCTTTTCCAAGAAAATTTAAGTGCCTTTCTACTTGAAAATAATGTATCTCTTCTACTACAGATACATTTTATGTATTACTAATCTCCTGGCACTGACTTATTTCCTCTTTCGAGATAGAATTGTTTTATATGACTCTGCCTGATATCGCTGTGTACTGGAAGGTCACTGAAGGCATGGTTTCACTTTTTACTTCTTTTTCCCATTATAGAGAGCCCAGTACTGTGTCTGTTCCATAAAAGGGATGCTAATCCCAAAGGGGAAACTTGATTGGGTGTGAGAAAACCTTAATAGGAAAGAGAATGAAATAAAGGAACAGGAATTATTTGGGTTTTAGAAACAGGTTGGTAAAGCCAAAGCTAACATTGAGTGATCATGTTAGAGAGAAGCAAAGCCTTCCATTAAAGTTTGTGGGTAAATATTCCCTTCTAAAAAGTAATTTTTAATCAGGTATATTCGTATGTCTAAGACTTTTTAATAAACTTCCTGAAGCAAGTGGTAGATAGTCACAGGACTAGTGTAATAAGGGATACACTGAAAACTTCCAGGCTGTTCCGGAACATTTTTGTTATCTCTAGCAGGCTGAGAATAATCACCAGCCCCTTGGGAGGAACTTGAGTCTGATGTACTTTGAGTGTATTCCATTGCCACAGTTATCATGCATAATGAACTTGACCTTCCCATTTAAGTTATTTGTCATGTTTATAATGTTCTATAGGTACTATTCTACAGACACTAATGGGGTACACATTATGATTAGTAGAGTCAATATTTTTCCACCTAGAAAGGGCTACAGGCAGGTGGGCAACACATCTTTGAAAATTTTGTCTTAAAGCTATTTAGGGACACCTGGATGGCTCAGTTGGTTTCCCATCGAACTCTTGATTTTGGCTCAGGTCATGATCTCAGTGTCGTGGCATTGAGCCTTGCACAGGGCTCCGTGCTGGGCATGGATCCTGCTCAAGATTTTCTTTTTCTCTCCCTCTGCCCCTCTTCTGCTGATGTCACTCTCCCCACCTCACCCCCCCCCCCAAAAAAAAGAAGATGAATGCCATTTATTCCTGTATGGGCATCCTTTGTAGAATTTTACCAAAAAAGGAGGGTTGGGATCAGGTGAAGAAGTGAGAACCAACCCTGTTGCAGGGGACATTCTCAAGTAGGAATACATTTCTGTTATATCAACAAATATATTTATATTTGATTTCAGAAGATACGGGTGACTGAGAAGTCAAACATGGTGATGGTGGTAGTGGTAATAACTAGATGTCTGTACAGCAGAAAATTCAAATGGTCCTTCCTGTACAAAGTCAGGTGAGTCAGGGGCAATATGGATCCTATGAATGAGCTGGTTGGAATTTAGAAATCTCAATAAGAAACAACTCACTCATTCAAACAACTTTATATCTGCACTCTTTTTTGCTAATACCTGCCAGGGAGGCATTACCCTGGAGAGTCATTAAGGTGCCTAGGCCTACAGACTTGGAAGCTTGGTTTTGTCAGGCAGTTGACAATCATCTATCTCTAAGGTCAGGCTCATATTAATTGACCCTGAGGCTGACGTATGGATATAGAATGCAAATTTATACATTTTCCAGGGAGGCTGTAACTGTCATAGGAACCAGAGTACTCAAAACCTCAGCACCAGTACCTTCTCTCCCTATGGGTCAGCCCATAAGGGAAGTCAAAATCTGATCAGGAAACTCGCATCAGAACACAGGGGTTTAGTTTGATGTATTGCAGTGTTTCCTGGTGAGAGGCTAAATTAGTCTGTTGTTTTTCACCAACACAAGAAAGATCCTGACAATGGACTATATTATTCTGGGTCTGCTGGCTAGGCTTGTTGCCTGTTTAAAATGCTTTGATGCATAGCTTATGTACACCTTTTGATCTCTTCTTTACAGCTTCTATAACTTACCGAGCCCACTTTGGAGGATCATATTGTTTTGGATTTCTGAATGAACTCTATCAGATCTCCAAGGTTTAGGCCTTTAATGTGATCCTGCAAAATGTGATGACTTCTTGGAAATAGTCGTATTTTCTTCTTTTCCTGCTTCATTCACGATTACTTAATTTTTGCTTGTGGAAAACAAGGAGACAGATCCTAGTCATTGGTGGTGGTGGGGGCTGTGGGGGCATGACCGGGTACTTTGGTCTATTGAATGACAAGGTCTTCAAGAAAGACGTTGGAAATCAAGAGAGGTTTCTAGTCACAGGAAAACCCAGACTGAGTCTGGAGGGGGAGGACTTAGGGAGGAGATCACTGGTGTTGATCCAACTGGGATGGGTGTAGTAGTATACTGGTGGCCTATTGGGACGAGGAGTTTGCTTCAATACATATTGTAACTCAATCCACAGTCCGGGGCAAATGCAAATGGAAATGGGTGATAGGTCTGCTCTGCTCAGAACAAGACAGTGTGAGTGAGACCTAATACAAACTAAAGACCTGGATGCCTAAGGTTTGGAGAAAAGAGCAGACACATATAATGGATTCTGATAATTCTTTCCGGAAAACCCAGTCTTATCCTAGTCGATGGAACCGGCAGAGAAGATGAAACTTTCCCTTTACTTCTCGTTGTCTAGTCCACCCTTCTTTCTAATAGGAAGGGAACAAATTGGAAGATGGAAACATTTTTCTTCTAAAGGTTTAACGACAATCTCAACTGATAGGCATGTTGGCATTTTTCTTTTTTTTCTGCCATATTCTGACAGCTAGAACAAAATTTAATGTATTTTGAAAAGCACTACACCGCCCCACTCAAACAAAGATAAAAACATAATTAGCTTTTAGAGTGGCTGTATCACTGGCTTCAGATAGATTTTGTTCACAAACCCAAATTTTGTCCTACCGTAATAGTAAACCATTGCCTTGTAAATTCAAACCGCGACATTAAGTTCTCAGCAAGACAAGAAATAGACTAGTTGTTTAGTTTGCCAGGTTTTTTTTTTTTTGTCTCGTACCCAAGATAAAGAAGCAAAAAATACAAAACAAAAACAAACTGCCCCCACTTCCCAAAACATTACAGTGATAGAAGCAGTTCCAATGCCTAAGTCCTTTAACAGTGCTGTGTTGCATACAATGTGATTTTGGGCACTGAATTCTGCAAATATATGAGAATGGGCTATTTGCAAATGGCTCTGTTTTGGTCAGTGATCAAATGTGAATCAAGCCATTTCATTTCATTTTAGTGGACTTAAATTGATTTTAAGCCTTTGTTTTCACCAATCCACCCTTCTGCTCCTATCCTGATGTTTATAGTACAAATTCTTTCTCAAGGAGGTTCTTCAGGAAAGCACAAGACTTACCTCAATCATGAAAAACACAATGACATTTAGGGCTACATTTGAGTCTTGCTGTAACATGTGTCTGGGCTCAAGCTATGGATCTAATTTTCATATGATCATCATAGAACAAGATCTCTTAGTCAGATAAGTGAGTGGTCTATAGCATGTTGTTGGGTCTTTCGATTTTTTTTATCTTGTTAAACTTTCCTTCCTTATGAAAAGTACAGGTACAAGCAGTTCTTTTTTTTTTTTTTTAAGTTAATTTATTTTGAGAGACAGAGACAGTATGAGTGGAAGAGGGGCAGAGAGAGGGAGAAAGAATCCCAAGCAGGCTGTGCACTGTCAGCACAGAGCCCAACATGGGGCTGGAACCCAAGAAATCACAAGATCGTGACCTGAGTCAAAACCAAGAGTCAGATGCTTAACCGACCGAGCCACCCAGGTGCCCCCAAGTACAGTCAGTTCTGCTGTAACATGGCATTCATTTTCTTAAAGGTCACCCTGGTATGCAGAATCACGTAAACTAAAAGAGAGTGTGGGCAAAGGAAGGCTTAGGTGTTTAACACTCAAAACCTTTGTCATTGACACATAAAAGGATGGCAACCGAATAAAGCAAGTAGCATACTCTTGTATATCCTAAAGGATTAAGAAATACAGAAATGCATATACAATACATAAAGACAATAAATATGGCTCTTTAATCTGAAGTTTGCTTGTGGGCTTGCTACAGCTTGCGTGTCATGACGTGGTGGGAGAGCAGTGACTCTGGAGTCACGGGAAGGTTGACATCCCATGTGGACGGGCGTGACTCCTAACGTGTGAGTGGACTGAGGTAGCTGATAAATTCTCTTGTTGACGAGTCTGCTGTATTTCTACTCAGCTCAGTTTAGCTTAGTTGTATTTTCCATGTTCACCTAGGGCTTCTTGCAGATGAAACCACAAGCAAACCACAAGATGAAATTCAAGATTCTTGCTGTGCTCAAATTTTACCCCAACACATTAATTGTGGCGGAACAAAATTTGCATTTCAAAACAGGCATTCAAAATAGGAATTGATTGTATCTTTTCCCGAGTCATCGTGGTACATTCATTGGCATTGCTGTTGCCATAACATTTTCACGAGTTGATTTTGTAATAACGTCTTGGGCAAAACTTTTATCTTTCAGAATAATGTTTCATTAAAACAGAATTTTATGACAGGGCGCCTGGGTGGCTCAGTCAGTTAAGGATCGGACACTTGATTTTGGCTCAGGTCATGATCTCACAGTTCATGAGATCGAGTCCCACAAGGGCTCTGGGCTGACATCGAGAAGCCTGCTTGGGATTCTCTCCCTCTCTCTCTGCCCCTCCCCTGCTTGCTTTCTCTCTCTCAAACTAAACAAACACTAAAAAAATAAAATTATAAAAACTATTTAATAACAAATCTGGAAAATCCTTTTTGTCTTTCAGAAGAATGTTGAAATGTATTCCACTAGAGAGAAAATCCATACAATGATCTTTGGGTACCTATGAAGGTTTTGTTTTCAGCTGGCAGATTCTCCTAAAAGTGGGGATCTCTTTGCTATTTCTACCCAAAAGATGCCTAACACATGCATTCTTTTGACTTGACTCAGAGCAAGTGGAGAGTACCAGCCAAGTAAGGTTGATTGGCCAGAGCTCTTACCTATTAGTACTTTCAGAAAAAAAATGGAACACGATGTAACAGATGTGTTAACTAGATGGAAGAATCTTTTTACCATATATATATATAATTGTATTGTATTGTATTATATTATATATTATATATAATATATACATTGTACATTATATATTGTATGTACATTATACATTACATATTACACATTACATACATGACATATACATATACATTATATATTATATATACATCATATATTGTATATAATATATATAGTAATGTATTATATTATTGTATTGCATTGTATTATATATTGTATTATTGTATATATTATAATATTATAATATATTATTTTATAATATTATTATATTATTTTATATACTATATATATTTTATAATATTATTTTATAATATTATAATATATTATTATATATTATATATATGGCATATATATAAATGTTGAATCACCATGATGTATACTTTAAGTATTTTACACTTTTGTCAGTCATACTTTAGTACAGCTAAAACGTAAAAACAAGAAAAACAAAAACAAAAGAAACCACTGAGAGGTACCATTTTTGATGCCCTTTGAAAAATTGTTGATTTAAAAAAAATTGTTGATTTACTTCTATCATTTCCCATGAATGTGTCTATGTTCCCATAAGAATGATGGAGCTGCATTCAGGTAGGAGGGAGGGAGACAGAACTGGAAAAGAAAACACATGTGTGCATTATAAAAAGATGCATGTTCTTGAATCTATCTGTGTTTGGCCAGTAGGTTTCTTTTTTCTGTAGCAGTAAAGCCATCCTCCTGTCTGAGGTGAGAAGCAATGAGAAGATGCCCGCTCCGTTTGTGGTCTCCACGTGTGCTCTTTGACCTTTTGGGAGTCTGGTAGATAATCAGTTTCTCATATGACTTGAGACTATTCAACTCTCAAAGCACAATTTATTGAGATATCTATGACCTTGATTGAATTATCCTCCTATAAACATGTGCAACATGAATGAATCTTTTAGAAGCTTAATACCAAACAAAGCTTGGATATTTTAGTCCATTGTTTCCTCCCTCTTGTAATTTTTTTATTTAAGAAAAATTAGTAGAGAAACTAATAAAGTGATTCCCTTAAGAGTAGTCAGAAATCTGCATTATTTTTCCGTAGAAATGAAAATTCTAGATGTGGACATGTAATGATTGATAGGCTCCTTGATGGTTTTCTGCAAAGTTAGATCACCAAGAAGTGAGTAGGAAATTCGAGGTGAGGAGGCCTTGAAGAGTAAGCTTGAAGAGTGTATTTGTTGACTTAAATCACATGAATATAATTCTTCTGGTGATTATGATTACCAGTATAGCTTCGTTAGAATATAGAAGTTCCAGAATACAACCAAGTCAACACCAACACCAAGTCAACATAAACTTCAACCCCAATCTCCAAAGGTCCCATTGACTTAAATTTGACTTGAGACTCATCAACAAAAAAAAGGAAACCAGATCTTGGGTACAGTACAAAGTCTATTTTACTATTGAAAATATAAACTGAAAAAAATTATCTTCTCTTTACTTTTAATGGCTTCTTTATTGGCAATGAGAGAAAAAAGAAACATTAAGGGATGCTGAAATCTCACATTCTCTAAATAAGCTTTTCAGTTAAAAAGTAAATCCATATTAGGCCCCTGGGTGGCTTGGTTGGTTAAGCCTCTGACTTTGGTCCAGGTCATGATCTCATGGTTAGTGAGTTGGAGCCCCACATCAGGCTCTCTGCGGCCAGAACAGAGCCTGCTTCAAATCTCTGTCCCTCCCCTGCTCTCTCTCTTTCAATAATAAACACTAAAAAAAAAAAGTAAATCCGTATTATATTACATAAAAATAGAAAATACAATATTATAGAAAAACAAATAATATGATGTTATTTATCTCTATGTGAAGTTACCAAGATTTGAAACATTCAACTTATAATCAAACATTTGATTCCATTTGATTTATGTCAAAGGGCATAAAACATGAATAAAATCCAATATATAAGAATAGATCTTGTCTTTATATTAACTAGCACAAGAATCAAATAAGGGTAATGATGTAAAATATATTGCACACGTGCCCCAGAAGTCTTTAATGAGATGGCAGGAAAATCTTGGGATCATCCCAGCCCAAGTTGGTATAGCAATCGCTATTATTCAGAGTTGGCATTGGAGGTCTGTGCCTTAAACCTGTACTGGGGACTGAGCAGAAAGAAGCTGAACTCAGGAGCTGTGGAGGGCCGTGTCTCGTGCGGTGTGAAGGCAGTCAGCCTGCAGGGAAGGACAAAGCTCACGAACACGGAGAGGCAGAAATCAGGAGCAGGGATCACCCGGCGCTAAAGAAGCCTGTGGAATTACCACCCGCACTCCCATGTTCTTATTTCACGTATTTGTTGTTGATCTGTTCATCTGGTGTTTCATTCAATTCCACTAACCGATAGATTTCTGGTTTTTTGCTTAAGCTGTTTAGGTTCCTGCCAGTGTCACGACGGTAAGTACCCGTTTACCGCACACTTAGGGCTTTCTGTGTGCCCGTAGTTCCGCTGTTCCTCCCCAAACTCTAAAATGTTCTCTTAGCACACCTGTGAGTGATTTATCTGATGCTTCTACTGGTCAGATCTCCATATAAAGTGGAGGAGACACCCCGGTCGGTCTATTTAGGCAAGGTTGAGGAAGGGCAGTGAAATCGCACTGCTGGGAGAGTTGAAGGAAGTATTAAAATGGGCAAAAGTCGGAGGAAGTCCACATGGTTCAATAGCACGTCTGTCTGTCACCCAGCCACTAGCTATGTGAAGGTGCAAATGTACAGACACAACCAACTTATTACCACCAACGGACATCTGGGTTTCTGAGTGACAAATTTGTGGTTAACAAATTTTCTGTCTCGTTCAGGGTTGCCAGGTGAGACTTCCTTGTACTAGTTTCGATACTTACGTTATATTCATGAGTTAAGCTTTTTTTTTGGGTCAACCGGGTTCATTTTGGCTCAGGGCTTTCATGGACGTGGAGGCTCCGCTTTGCAGACCGTCACTCATTTGGGGATCAACCTTGTTACTTCCTGATAAACCATTTCTGCTCATATTTGTTATCCATTTTATCGAATTGGGGGCTCTTAAATTCAAATTAAAAGTCATACTCGTGACATAAGTGTTCTTGTTCTAGGCTGAGATTTGGCAAAGGGAGGGCAGGGGGACACATTTTAGCTTATGGGCTTTGAATCCTGTATGGTTCCTTCATGGAAGTTTTTGACATACGGCCCGAATACGTGAATTTTGCCGAACGTGTCTTCATTTTTTTTTTCCTAAGTTACTTTAAGATTTAAGAACCTTAAGGGTATAAACTATACTGTCTCTAAATTATAGACAATAAACTACTATAATTTTAATGTTGTTTTTTTTTTTTTAATTTATTTTTGAGACAGAGAGAGGCAGAGCATGAGCAGGGGAGGGTCAGAGAGAGAGGGAGTCACAGAATCCGAAGCAGGCTCCAGGCTCTGAGCTGTCAGCACAGAGCCCGACGTGGGGCTCGAACTCACGGACTGTGAGATCATGACCTGAGCTGAAGTCGGACGCTTAACTGACTGAGCCACCCAGGCGCCCTAAATTACTATTTTAGAAACCATACATGAAATATACCATACAAGACCACAGAGCAGACCAAATGATTCTGAAGTTCCAGACTGACAACTCCTGAGTCAAAGAAAGAATTAGAAGGATTTGTTTGTAGTTTTAAAGTGGGGTGACTGAGTTGGGAATACAATTAATATGGAGCAAATAATATCATACCATTTAATTAATAAATCATCTGTAATGTTCTATATTTCCATTTCTTTCTTTGCTGAAAAACAATTACTGTGAGCTGCAACCTGTTAGTTTGGTTATTATTAGAAAACATTAGCTAATTTTGTTTCTACCTCGATACTACAATTTCAGGTTTGTAGCTTTCATGAACTTAAGGAAAAGAAATTTTTAAGTAAATAAACATTGCATATTCCCAGGGGTGGTTCCTCATAACACTAAATGACATTTACTTAGTTTTTGCACATTAAATTAAGTTTTAGGCTGAGGAACAACATGTGTTTTTTCCTATGATGGGCTGTTCCTAAAAATAAATCTATGTTTTAATTTAATCCTTCAGTGCATTCTCATCCTGTGAATAATGCCATTTTAATGAATTTTACATTAGTTACAAAAATCCCGAGCAACCTAATACATTCCTATAAGTTCCAAACTTTGGGGGTTTCAGTGCCAAGCTTCTAAATCCAATTTAATCAGAGTAAAAAAAAAATGTTAAAGTGTTTTTGTGATGGCTTCTGAAATTTATATACTTTGCCAATATAGCTCACAAACAGTTAAAGTCACTGTTGACTTTAGAAGAAGTTGATATCTCTGTCTCTCTCTTTAAAAACATATTACTATTATTATTTTTAGAAAGAGAGAGAGAGAGAGAGAGAGAGAGAGAGACTGAGAGCTGGGAGAAGGGCAGAGGGAGAGAGAGAGAGAGATAGAGAGAACCCTAACGCAGGACTTGATCCCACGACCCTGGGATCAATCATGATGTGAACCAAAACTGAGTCGGACTCTGGATTCACTGAGCCACCCAGACACCCCTGGTTTTTGGGGTTTTTTTTTTCAGTGAATAATTTTTCTGACTTTCTTGTTCCATTCTTAGTGTACAAATATGGAGAAAAAATATTTTTAGCAGCTCTTAAAGATATTCATTGCAGGGGAAGATCAAGTTTGCTGCACAGACACTATCCAAGTCCAAGTCTGGGGGGACGAAGAGGGCTCCTTGCCCTAATAAAAGAGGGGGAAAGCCAGAGGGGATGCCGTGGTGCAGGGGCCACGACAGGACGGCCACAAGCAAGCACTGAAGACAAGAGGCAGTTCAAGGAAGATTTCTTTTTAGTGGAATCCTCGGGATCCTGCTGAAACAAACCTTCAACAATTCTACCCCAATTTTACCATATTCTGGGTGCAGTTGGATTTCTTCCAGAAACTGGTGAAGGAGCTGAAATCCTCGTTAAGGTTGCACAGAGGTCAAAAAGAATTGAGCTTTGTAACAAGGGGAAACTTATATTTCTTTTGATGATATACACAGAAGTAAACGTTTGCAATTTGATTTTATTGCATTAAAAAGCCTGGTCTTAAGTGGCATGCTATCTGCATAGATCCCATGAACAGAAATGCAGTCCAGTCCTAAAAATTACTTAAAAGAGGTCAAGTTGATATTAAAATGTTAGAGGGAACTAATTTGTAAATTGCAGTAGCACATCTTAAAATCCTCTCTTTCACTCTTTTCTTTATCAATATCTCCCATATCCAGTAGCTTCTCTGTATCCCTCAACCTCCAACCCCAAATCAGTCTCCACTTCTATCCCAATCTCCACTCAAATCTCCTCTCAACCCAATAAATAACAAAAGATATTTGTTTTTTTAAATTTTTTAAAATGTTTATTCACTTTTTTGGAGAGACAGGAGAGAGAGAGCGAGCGAGCAAGTCGGGGAGCAGCAGAGAGAGGGAGACAGAATCCGAAGCAGGCTCCAGGCTCCGAGCTGTCAGCACAGAGCCCGACGCGGGGCTCAAACTCACAAACCGTGAGGTCATGACCTGAGCTGAAGTCAGATGCTTAACCGACTGAGCCACCCAGGCGCCCCACAGAAGATATTTGTTGAGCGTACACAACTTTTTAAGCAACTTGATGAACGATAAAGCTATATTGGTGGATAAAACAGAAAAGCAGTCCTGTTCTCATGATCCTGCACTATTCGTTCTAATGGGGAAATGAGGCAATAACAAAGACATGAAAGTAAAGTATATAATACAGTTATATAGTTATACGTGATAGAGAGGGATAAATAATAAGAACCAGCAACAGGGTCAGTGAGTCTACAATGTCTGTTGGAGGGAGTGGTGGCCAGTGGAGTTCTTGCTGAGAAGCGGATTTTGAATAGAAACTGTAGAGAAAAAAAAATCAAGCCATGAAAATATATGAGAAGAAGGCATTCCAGTTTGAGGAAAGATCAAGTACAAAAAAAATCTGTGTGCAGAGTAATTCTGGCACGTCCAAGGATGGGGAAGGAGGGCTTTGTGACTGACGGAGAGAGTAGAAGGCAAGGTTAGTAAGAAAATGGATCAGAGAATGCGCGTGACTTTACATGTAATAGACAGATTTTCTGGTTTTTTTTCCTGCATGAAATGGAAGCCATTTCTGAGTAAAGGGGTGACACTATGTTATTATGTTTTAACAGACTCTGAATTGAGAAAGGAAACACTAGAGACTTTTACAGTAGTTTAGGAAACAATGGTGTTTTGGACCGGGGTGATGATAAGGGGGTAATATGAAATAGCAAGAAAAATTTGGAAGGTAGCACCAATGGGATTATTTTGGTAGACAGTTTGGGAGTTGAGAGAGGAGAGAGAGAGAGAGAGAGAGAGAGAGAGAGAGAGAGAGAGAGAATGGAGTCATTATTATTTATGATAGCACATTAAGGATGAGTTGGTTTAGGGACAAATACCAAGAATTCAGCCTGAGATATATTCAGTCTGAGATTCTGATTATATACTCAGATGGACAGGTCAGGTAGGCAGCATGGGTTTGGGTCTGGATTTTCAAAAGGCGTCGGAGCAGGAGATAGCAGTTGGGAGAACAGAGGTGGTATTTCATGCCATGGAACTGTGCGAAATCCCTAAGGGAGTGAATACAGATAGCATAGGGAAGAAGTACCAAGACTGAGCTTGGGGCATTGCAACGTTTAGACACGGAGTGAAAAAGGGAATATAAAAGAGAAAAGAAAGACGAGCCAGAGAGATAGGGAGAAAGCAGGTGAAAGTACCGGTTTGGAGCCCCAGGGAAGAAAGCATTTTCTTAAACCAGCATTTTCTATAATCACATGGGTTAATGCTTCTGATAGGTCAAATCTGATGAAAACTGAAAGATGATCACTGGGTTCAGTGATTTGGCGATCATTAGCGAGCTAGAGAAGAGCAGTTTCAGTGGAATGAAGGAGACAGATCATGACTTAAGAATGTTCAACAGAGGGGCGCCTGGGTGGCGCAGTCGGTTAGGCGTCCGACTTCAGCCGGGTCACGATCTCGCGGTCCGTGGGTTCGAGCCCCGCGTCGGACTCTGGGCTGATGGCTCAGAGCTTGGAGCCTGTTTCTGATTCTGTGTCTCCCTCTCTCTCTGCCCCTCCCCCGCTCATGCTCTGTCTCTCTCTGTCCCAAAAATAAATAAAAAAACATTGAAAAAAAAATTAAAAAAAAAAAAGAATGTTCAACAGAAAGGGAAAACTTGGAGAAAGCGAGTTATAGAAGGCCCTTTTCAAGGAGTTTTGCTAAAAGGGAAGAAAGAGAAAGGGGAGCAACAGTTGGGAAGGAGAGCGAGGTCAAAAGGGAGCTTTTATTTTATCTATCTTCCCTTCAATTATCTATTCATCTGTTCATATTTAATCCTGGGAGAAATGTTTATAGGCTAACAGACTGATCCATTAAAGAGGGGGAAATGATGACTCTGAACAGAGAGGGAGAATGGCTAGAGAGATTGACAATGGCTAGAGCCAGGTCTAGCAATGACCTTGAGGGGGCACGAAAGGATGGGGATGGAACACACAGGTGTGGAGTAGGTCTCGACTGGGAGCATTAGAATGACAAGGTCAGGAGTCTAGACCCTGCTTCAGCTCCTTCTGCTTTTTCTTTTTCTCCTTCTCTCTGATGGCTCCATAATCTAAATGTAAATTATCCCTTACAAGCTGGAAAATAAAGAATCTTACCCAAAAGAACCCAGTGAGGAAGGATGGCAAAGACGCCATGGGAACCTACAAAGAGATGTGGTAGGAGCCTAGGGTAGTTGGGATGTTGGAATATTTCACATTTAATATCTTTTTTTTTTAGCTCTTAGATATCATTTATATTTGCAAGCAGGAGTGATTAATGATTCTATTTCAGCAAAATAATCTTGTGTCTATCTGCTGTATGGAGAACGAGTTGAAAATCGAGAAAAACCTATATAATCACCAATTGTTTAGATAATGCAATGCCCATCAACGACTTCACTCTTTTTCTGTGGCTGAATTGACTGACTGTTTTCTCCCACTGGAAGGACACAATATGGATTTGAAGGCTTATACAGGACCCCAGATAGTCTGATCCCATGTCAAGGCACCTTATTGTTCGACATTAAACATTTCCTTTTGTTTAAGTTTTCTCAGAGGCCGTTACTAACTAAGGGAGGGGGAGGGTAGCTTTGGATTCTTTTGGGAAAGTTAAAGATAGATTAGGAAGCTGCTGATCGTACAGAGTTCCTTAAAAATATGTCCACGCATAGGAAGAACAGTGAGCAATCAAAGGCAGATAGTTTTTTTTCTTTTTTTTTTTAATTAATTAATTAATTTATTTTTTAATTTTTTTTAACGTTTTATTTATTTTTGAGACAGAGAGAGACAGAGCATGAACGGGGGAGGGGCAGAGAGAGAGGGAGACACAGAATCGGAAGCAGGCTCCAGGCTCTGAGCCATCAGCCCAGAGCCCGATGCGGGGCTCGAACTCGCGGACCACGAGATCGCGACCTGAGCTGAAGTCGGACGCTCAACCGACTGAGCCACCCAGGCGCCCCGAAGGCAGATAGTTTTGATAGCCATTACAAACTAAACATTCCGGATTGAGATAATTACCAGTCATCTGTGACAGCCAGTGAGGATTTTATCTGGAGTATCTAACTACAAAATGAAGAAATCTTAATGGGTTAAGCTAATGAATTTGTATTTAACTTAACTTGATAGTTATTTTCAAATTACATATTTGTGTGTATATAATTAAGTACATCTCTAGAGATAATGTATATTACCTATAAAATATATGTGTGTATCAAACATATACCTAACACAAATTTTATGGTAAAAAGATTTCCTCCACAGCAACTTTATTTCTGGGACAAAATCCTTGTACTAGAGACAATAGAGATGATTCTTGCTCCCCTGAACTGGGAGAATGTTTCATGGCCCTCTGCTTGCAGAGGCCTCTCTAAGGCTCTGTTTCTGATTTTGAAACCACAATTTTGTTTTGTTTTGTTTTGTTTTTATTGGAGAAGGTTTCCAAATTGAGAAACTCCAGAACTAGAAAAACCTGAACGCATCCGGGCCTTGGATCACTTTAAGTATTCAGTCCAGAATGACAGTTGCACCCTTCTAGTGTAGTCTGATGCAGTATAAAATCCCAGACTCATTACATAGACTCTCCTCCCCCAGCTCGGTTCTAATTCAGACTTGAATTTCCGGGTATTTGGGGGCGGGTCCTGCTGGCTTCTCTTGTCTTTGCTTCCCTCCTGCTCCAGTTAGGTTCTGCTCTTGACCTCCCTAGGATTGGCCTCAGGGGGAGTAATCACAAGTGGCCAGTGTGGTAGCAATCTGGTATGGCTCGGCAAATTATCCCAAACTGACCCCTTTCCTCTTACCCGGTGAGTGTTTTGGTGTATTTCTCGGCAATATTTTTCTCCTGAATCTTCTCTCTGCTGCTCACCTGATGAGGCCGGTATCTTTCCTGGGCTGGCCATCTGTGACGCCTCTTCTGGCCTTTAGGTTGCTTCTAGCGTCCATCCTGTCGTGCTGTCCCTCTGCCCTTTTGGACAGAAGCCTCCAGGCAATTTCTTTTGAAAGGTTTCCCATGGCAAGATCCATGTTTGGATTTTGAGAAACTTCTCTGGGTGTGGAAACGCAGCTTGACCCAATGCACTGCCCTCTCCTTTCCTCTAGGCCTTGAATTTCTCAAGTCACTTTTCTTTGGCTTGAGGTTAAGGGGAAACATCACGTCTGCTTCCCCGTGGGTGTGTGTGGGTCAGCATAGCTCACTGCTAACTTACTCTGGAGAAAACGTCTCAGTACTTTCCATCTTTTTAGGCTAGGGTCAGTGAGTAGCTAATGCCAATAGGACCAGTTTGGGGCTGCTGTGTCCTCTCCTCTGCCCCATTTTAAACATTCTGAAGGAATGGTATAGCATCCGTCTTCAGATGTAGGTGTACTTAGAGCTTATTGTTTTGCGCTTCACCCGAGAGAGATTAAGTCGAAGCAGGATGAATGGCCTGTAATAACCCATTATACTCCCACATTGGAAGACACAGGGAAAATAAGACACAGAAGACGGAAGACACAGAAAATAAAGATGAAACAAGTCCGAAAGAAGATTTTGGCCAATGGAACCAATGCACAAATATGGCAGGACAATCCTGTCCTGTGAGAAGGTGGCCACCCAAGTCTGGAGGGACGACTTGGGCAGTGTACTCAGAATAAAACCTTTCCATTTCTGACTCGGCCAATCAGGCACATCTTTATTTAAAGTGGCCTATAATTTCCTTTTCCAATCTAAGTTTTGACTTCTGGGGATAGCACTTAAAGACAGAAAGGGCAGCGGTATGGAAATGTAAAGTCTGAGAACCAATGGATATTTGTAAATGGGCTCACAAGAAAGAATCTATCTTGGTTTCCCACAATCTTATAATCTACTTATTTCTTTGGTTGTAGGGATCCAGTTCCATAACATATTCTCCAGGCCTCTATAACGGTTTAGAAACATTTATCATCCAAACACCCAGCAGGTTAACCTCTAGCCTACACTGGTCCTCAGAAGAAGTAAGATTTTATGGAGATTTTACGGACACATCAATACTGTGTCCGAAACGGAAGTAGAAACTTACCAGTATCAAAGACTGTGTTGAGTTACTGGGATAAAATTATTAAACTGTTAAATTCTTTTACACATAGATGATTCTTGGTTATTTTCATCATACGGTGGCATTTATTTGTGAATTGTCTCAGATTTCACACACCTGTTTACCACGTAGGCCAACAGAGGACCTGACACTCGTAGATACTGACGTGCACTCTCAAATTGGATTCATCGATCTTAAAATCGACGTTGAAAGTAACAGTCGGCTATGCATTTTTTGCTTTGGCCTGCCTCAAAGTGAGACTGGGGGCGCCAGGCAAGCCAGTGTTAAAAGGTCTCACGAGAGGCACACCGAGCCTTCAGCTGGTGGGATGGAAACGCGGCGTGCACTCTCGCGAGACCTGAAGTAACCACAGCTGCAGCAGCCAGAGGGAGGAGCCGAGCACCGGAAGTCCTTCATCTGGAGAGCCGGCCCCCACGCGGGAAGGGGCCTGACTTTTCTTTAAAAGAGACCATTTTCCCGGAAATAGGAAGACGCCTACTTGGCTGGAAGTTCCACTTCCTTGAGCGCTCCTCCTCTTCTGGAAGTTTTTCTGTCGCCTGTGCTCGCCTTTGCCCCCTTTCCTTGTTTTATCCTTAGAGTAGAAAAGAATGCTTTTAGTGTCTCCCTCCTAGTTTCGCCGAACTGGTTGAGTATCTCGCTCCTCCTGCCTCACGCCCCCGTGTAGCTGGGAAGGTGGGACCCGGGCATGTTTGGACTCCGGGGACGCTGAAGGAAGGGCAGAGAGAGGACACAGAGCCCCTCTTCTGCACCTGCTACCAGCCTAGGTCTCCTCTAGTCTCGCCTCCCGCCGCCATGCACCCCGCGGCCTTCCTGCTTCCCGTGCTTGGAGCCACCGTGCTGTGGGGAGCGGCCCCCATCCGGGGGCTCATTCGAGCCACTTCAGACCGCAATAACAGCATGGACTTTGCAGACCTGCCAGCTCTCTTTGGGGCTGCCTTGAGCCACGAGGGACTTCCCGGGTTACTTGTGGAGGCCCAGCCCGCCAACGCCTGCAGCCCCATTGCCCCGCCCCCCCCGGTCGCGGCCAACGGATCGGTCTTCGTTGCACTCCTCCGAAGATACGACTGCAACTTCGACCTCAAGGTCCTGAACGTTCAGAAGGCCGGGTATGGGGCCGCTGTGGTACACAATGTAAATTCCAATGAACTTCTGACTATGGTGTGGAGCAGCGAGGAGGTCCGGCAGCAGATCTGGATCCCGTCTGTGTTTGTTGGGGAAAGGAGCTCCAGGTACCTGCGTGCTCTGTACGTCTATGAGAAGGGAGCGCAAGTGCTCCTGGTCCCGGACAATAACTTCCTCCTGGGCTATTGCCTCATCCCTTTCACAGGGGTGGTGGGACTGCTGATTTTGGCCGTGGCAGCAGGGCTGATAGTTCGTTTCATCCAGCACCGGAAACATCTCCAGCGGAATCGACTGACCAAAGAGCAACTGAAGCGGATTCCTACACACGACTATCAGAGGGGAGACCGGTATGAGGTCTGTGCCATCTGCCTGGACGAGTATGAGGACGGAGACAAGCTGAGGGTCCTTCCCTGTGCCCACGCTTATCACAGCCGCTGTGTGGACCCCTGGCTCACCCAGACCCGGAAGACCTGCCCCGTCTGCAAGCAGCCTGTTCACAGCGGCCCTGGAGACGGGGAACAGGAGGGAGAAACTCCGGGGCAAGAAGGTGATGAGGAAGGGGAGCCAAGGGACCAGCCCGCCACAGAACGGACCCCGCTTTTGGGCTCCAGCCTCACGCTTCCCACATCCTTTGGCTCCTTAGCCCCAGCCCCCTTTGTTTTTCTTGGGTCTTCAATAGATCCATTGCCCTCCCCATCCTCCTCGCCCTCTTCTGCAGCCATCCTGGTCTGATACCCCTCTCCCCCCACCTCTGGCCACCTATTTGCACAGCCCCTGTCCCTGCCTTCAGTCTAACCTTGTGAGGGTCAGGACGCATTTCCACCGCAGGTTTCTTTCTCCTTTACTCAACCCTATCCTTTCGAGGGGGCTGGAAAGGGACGGGGTCTTCGCTTACTGGGCCAATAAAATTGTTTTTGTGGAGTGAAAACAAAAAGTCATTCAGATAAGTGCGAAAGCCATAGGTGAAAGCTGTCAAAGGCAATTTGAAAGAGCGTGTTTTAGTAATTCGTGCCAAGGGTGACAAAAAAAAAAAAAAACCCAGAAACGTTATCTTAAATCCCTCAGAGTATCTTAAATTTACCTCGGGATATTAACATTTTACATTTGGCCTTGATGCAAATTCTCCTATCTGTAAGAATTTCAGCGCATTTCTTTTAACCATTTTTGAGAGGGGTGGATATAAATGGAATAAATGACTCTTATCTAAATGTTGAATTATCGTCAGTTAATGCCTCGAGAGTGCAAAACTGTTGAAATGTCCATGGGGTCATGGCAAAAAATAACTAGGTTGCGGGTCCCCTGTCCTCTACTCTTCTTATGTGGTAAGTGCCTGTGTAAACATAACACGTTTAATGGCTTTACAGCATGTGGTCTTTTAGTATTCAGATATGGCTAATTGGGGTGGAATTTCAGGAGGATGCATTTTAGCTTTGTCTTTTGTTTAAATGAAGGACCCATGCTTTTCACCTGAGAGAGGTGACTGTTAGGCCATATTTTCTGTGTGTGGAGCTGCCTATGTGTAATTCAGGAGTTAGCTAATACCCTTCCTTTTTAGAAATTAAGGTCATTTTCACCTTTTAATGATTGTTATTATTAGCTAAGCAAGTTCTTATTGTATGCCTGCTTTCAGCTCACCTCCGACTTCCTGATCCTGCATTGATAATGCAAATGATTAAATACTCTGTTATTTGGATTAGAATGTTCTCTTTCATGCAAGCCTTGAAATAACTTTTACACGGCAAGACTTCCGTATTGGAAAACAGAGTCAGTAGTCATGAGAAAATGTAATATTTAAGTGAACGTATAGTTTTATTTCAATAAAGATGCATGTAAAATCACAGGTTTAGAACTGAGACGGTTCTATTAAGGCAATTGCAAATATGAGTCCGATGGATGATCTGTTCTGTTCATTAATGTTATGCTCCAGGTTTTTATTTCAATATTTTTCACAATGTGCATCTTTTGGCATGAGATTCTATTAAAATGTGTGCATTGATGAGCATTAGACAGTATTGAGGGCTGCACAACCATGCGATCTCCAAGGAACAGACGCTGAGGTGGAGTTTTGTGTTTATAAGTTGGTTGAGGAGTGAAGGAAGCAGAACTGGGCAGAGGTAAGAGTTGAAGCCATTGCCCAAGAAGTCTCAGCGGGTGCCCCAGAGAGCACTGGAGCAGGGATGGCCCCGTAAAGATGTCCCAGATCAAAGCAAGAGAGCAGGTCCACGTGACCCTGAAGTCACCAGTCATTTCTTATAGGCTGGCACAGGGGGAGAGGAGTGATCTTGGGCCAGGTAGCTTTCTTCAGGCAAGGACAGTTTCTGGAGAGAAACTCTGCTGAGAACCTTTGACCGCCAAGGTTTAGTCCTGAGTGGACTGGGGCCGGGTGGGGGGTGGGGGTGGAGGGGTGTTGGGCAGACCACTATAGCATATTCTATAACGATTTACTAAGGGTGGGTGGGTCCAAAGAATAACAAGTGTGCGAAACTTCCCTGGCTTACATTGTGCAGCATTTCTTTCTGTTTTAATATGACATTCTGAGGTTAGCTCCAGAGGTGAGCAATGTATGGAAAGTGGCTAACTGCTACCTGTATGAACTTCCTCTAAAGGGAAGGAAGGCCACAAGAGTGGCCTTTGTTAAGCCCAGTGGAGGATGAATGAAAGTCACAAGCAAAGACTATGAGACGTTTCCTGTACTCATCACGTGTCCACTGAACATCTCCTGAGCTTCCATGACATTCCAGGCACAGCAGGGAGCTGTGATGAAGAGAAGGAAGGTCTCATCCTCAATTCTCTGATATTCGGGAGAACACAAACAAGTAAACAGCCATTACGTAGCGTGATGCTTGTGACAATTAGTAAGAAAGGGGATATATGATCAAGGAAGAATTATCCACCCGTGTGCTGGAGTGGCTGGGCTCACACTGGCTCAAGAGAGCCAGTTGCTAATTCTGGAAGCCTTGCCACATCGTTGCTAAACACAGGCATTGCCAAACATTAGATTATATAAACTTACTATTAAATAACCTATATTAAAAACAAAGCTAATGCACGCTCATCACTTCCTAATTATTTTACTCTTCCTTACACTCTAGAGGTCCTTTCTGTCTGTTAGCCCTGCCTGCATATAGAGCTCATGCAGGGGTGTGCTGCCGCGCATGTCTTCTGATCTCTGTGTCAGTGACATTACATTGGAGCCTGAAATTGGTTGCGACAGAAGTATTTATACCACAGAAGCTGGCAAATACTTCTCGCCCATCTCGCTTCCCCTGGGTTGGATTTATGTATTGTTTTGCTGGTTACCTAGACTTAACAAAGTGATAGAGACAGTGGCAATAACGCAGATTAAATTTAAATGTGTGTCATGTCTTCAGCCGTTAGGTTACCAATAGCACAAAAACGTGAGGAGCTATCCTTCACGTGTTTGAAAACTATCTGGCGAATAAGTCCCCATGTCATCGATGAATGAGTGAAGTTGTCAGTACATCTTCACTTTCCCCCCTTTTGTCCTTCTCGTTAAGATAAATGGAAATATCGAGTAATATTTATGTCAGAACTATATGAGTTTGTCAATGCCGTAAGCAACTTCTGAATTGGGAAGCGATCAAGCATTTATTCAGAGTCTAATTTTGCGAAAGCACGGTTCGGTTGCAATCATAGTTTGGCGGAACGGGCGAGAGTTCAGCAATCATCAGCCTAAGTGTTCCGGGAGGATAAGTTGGCTGTGTCGTATCTACAACAAAGAGCCTTGTGTATTTTATTCTTTTGGTAAACTGTGCACTACACATCCCTTTGCATCAGTAGAGACTGTAATACAATTGTGCGCGTAGGCGCATCTCCGCATTTTCCCCAACAAGAGTGGGTTGCTAATCGTTCGCCAGCATACGACTAGGTAAAGCAGAGCAAGTGTAGACGTTCACCCAGTCACTGTATGAGCACGTGGGAGGGCGTGTGACCCATTCAGGAAGGACGGCGTGAGGGGAGAACAGAGAGGAAAAGGAAGGTTTAGCCGAGGCCGCTAGTTGGAGGCAGATTCCATTCCACTCTCTCACACCGTGTTCTGCTTTGTAGCAGGTCACACGAAGATGAAGTTCTCGGGCTCCTCTTTCATTCTGCCATCAACACTGCCGATCACGAATGCACTGGCTCCCGTGTGGCCTGGATGAAGTCCCCAAGTGCAGCACTTCTCACACTCCTTACTCTTTCTGCTACGACCACATTTTTGTGACCATCTCTTCAGCGCTGTTGAAATCACCTGTTCTCGCTGGTCAGGTGCTTCCAGGCGGTCTGGCTCTGTGTGGATTCTCTCCAGTGCTCACTATTCCTTGCGTTATTTTGGGAAACCTAAGCCTTCTCCTCATCATTGGAAAGCCCCGTCTATCCATTACCCCCAATGGCAGGGCTACTCC
Source organism: Prionailurus viverrinus (assembly GCF_022837055.1). Taxonomy (NCBI): domain Eukaryota; kingdom Metazoa; phylum Chordata; class Mammalia; order Carnivora; family Felidae; genus Prionailurus; species Prionailurus viverrinus. The sequence continues at coordinate 226,633,989 of NC_062561.1, read as the reverse complement.
CTCTAGGTCCTGGCTTCCATATTGGAATATTTTACTCAGTGCCCCCGGATCATTTTTCCTAAGTCCCAGTTCTCAAGTCTCCCCCCCTCCATGTTTATTTTGCTCTTTTCCTCCTATAGATTTACCGTTCTTAATTTTTGTAGAATTCATGATCGAATATTTGACAAATCAGAAATCTCTTTAAATTTAAATGTGAAACTTCATGGGTTTTTCCAGTCAAAACCATTTTCAGCATTCTTTAAAACATTAAAAAAGCGATGAATAAAAACTGTGTTTTAAAGACAAATGCATGGGGCACCTGGGTGGCTCAGTCAGTTGAGCTTCCGACTTCGGCTCAGACCATGATCTCGCAGGTCGTAGGTTTGAGCCCCACGTCGAGCTCTGTGCTGACAGCTCAGAGCCCGGAGCCTGCTTTTGGATTCTGTGTCTCCCTCTCTCTCTGCCCCTTCGCTACTTGCACTCTGTCTCCCTCTCTCTCAAAAATAAACATTAAAAAAATTAAAAAAGAAAGACAAATGCAGAACTATTATGACTTAATGTTTTTGCTTTACAAAGACTTTTTTTTTTCTTTAAAAAGTTCATGGTATATTGGGGCGCCTGGGTGGCGCAGTCGGTTAAGCGTCCGACTTCAGCCAGGTCACGATCTCGCGGTCCGGGAGTTCGAGCCCCGCGTCGGGCTCTGGGCTGATGGCTCAGAGCCTGGAGCCTGTTTCCAGTTCTGTGTCTCCCTCTCTCTCTGCCCCTCCCCCGTTCATGCTCTGTCTCTCTCTGTCCCAAAAATAAATAAACGTTGAAAAAAAAAAAAAAAGTTCATGGTATAACACGTCCCTAGCCTGTAGATTCCTTAAGGAAAGAAACAGTAAATGTTATCTAATTATCATCAGGTACTAGCTCAGTCACTGTCATATGCCCCAAATGAATACCTAAATATTTTTAAGTCATCTCTTTAAAACTTGATTATATAAATGAGATTATAAACTTTTTTTTAAATTTGTAATAAGTATGTCACCGTATCAAAGCCATGTGCATGGACATCAGTGGAATGTTTTGAAAGATGTGTTAATGTTTTTAAAGATGCCGTTACAAGTTCTGTCTCTGCTGCTTTCTCAGATGGTCATCCTAACTCCACACATTAAAAAAAAAAAAAAATCTATTCATCCAGCCATTCTATCCTTCCATTTTTTTCACCCAGCTGATCAAGCAGTCATTCCTTCTGTAAATACTAGCCTGTGTGTTGGTATTATGACAGTGTGCAAGATAGATAGGGCATTGCTCTCACGGAAGGAAGAGAGGATTAAGCCCATCATGTAAAATGTGATATAAAAATACATCTCTAGTACTCACAGTAGAGACTTTTTGGGCCTTTAGGTAAGGAAGAAAGACCTAGAACATCGCAGGGGAGGAAATGAAAATTATGCTCCGTTCTCAAAGGTGTAAAAGGGCTTGGCCCAGAAACGAGGAGAGGCAGGGGTGTTTAGTCAGACTGGGGCACAATCCCTGTAAACCTATGGGGAAGAGAATGCGATATGTTCTAGAAACAAAAGGAATCGCAGTATTTCTAGGGCTTGGGTTACAAAGCAGGGAGTAAGGAGTGATGTGGCCGCCAGCGTGATGAGGGGCTAGAATGGGAAAGACCCCATCAACTGGTTAGACAGTTTGGAATTCTCATCATGACTGAGGATGGGTTACTACGTGAAAGGGGGGGCAAGACTAGGGTTTGGGAGGCCAGTTAGAAGGTGGTGCAGTAGACCAGGTGACAGAGGATGGTCACCTGACCTTAAGTGGTGGCTCAGGGTTTGGGGGAAAAAAATGGCACCATCCAGGTAAACACTGTCACAACGGTATGGAGCATCAAAGAAGATCCAAATGAATAAATCTTCACAGTCCAGAGCCACGGGGGAAAATCTGTTTCTACACAGGTCAGTTGTATCATCTTTGTAAAGGTGATAATTTTTGATACCTTATTTTCGAGAGCTTGTTTAGCTTTCTCTTTAGCAAAACTGATCAACCTCTGTTATAGTGGAAGAGACAGAAGACAAGAGAAGGACATTTAAACAGAGGAGATGCTTTTCTGGAAACCTGTAAGTTGGCTGTTTCACTTGGGAACCAAATCCAAACAAGATGCCCGACTGTGCTTAATGTGCATGCCCTCTGGGCTCGTGAATATTCACACTATTGGATGGGTCACATGCAGAGTCAGGGGCTTTTGTGGTCTCCTTGGAACGGGATGAAGACCACGGGGAAAGACCAAAAAGCTGAGAGGGCATCTCAAGTCTGGAGCATCTGTCCACTCGATTGAAAAAGGCATCAAGGCATTTGGAACATTAATTTTGGAAGAAGACGACTACAGTAAATGATAATTGCTGCATGAAGACATGGCATTATTGATTTATAAAAGCCCGTTTGAAGTTTTAAAGATCATAGATAGATTTCCGTAAGATTTCTTTCAGCACCACATAGATATGCTTAAAGGATCTTCCTTAGTTAAACATGATCGTTATTCAACATTTGACCATAATTACTGATTGTGGGTGTGTGTATGTGTGTGTGGGGGGGCTGATTTTCTCTTTTTATCACTGTAGGTTACTGTTTTGGTGAATTTCAGATTGCTTATTTTTTAAAGATAATTTTATTTACTTAAAAATGAAGAGCAACTTTGATTGTCTGATATTTCTTGCAGTGGACCTTCATCGCCAAAGAGATGGTTTACTTTGCCTGGAAAAAGGAAATGTGACCCTAGGATTACACCCTTGAGAGATGAGACTTCAGTTCAAATTGGAATTCACGGAGTAATTGCAGCCTGCGGTAATGCATCTTCAACAGCTTAAAATAGCTATTAGATGGGTAGAAGTTTCCCCTAGAGGAACAGCCGTGTTCACTAGGGGATGCCTTTTGTCTCCTCCAAACCACCATAGCAGCCTTTGAACAATGCACAAAGAAACACAATATTGGATATTTTCCGGAGTGTTCTGAAAATTAACTGAGAACAAATGTACTCTCATCTCTTTTGGATTGTGTTACAAACAAAAAATAGATAAAATAATATCAGCGAAGACTCCTATTTGAGTTCATTTTGGGGAGGTCATAAAATTGGAATTTCCTGAAGCTCGTCCTCAAGGTACAAACAAGTACCTGAACCAATTCTTCATTTAGTGGGTCATTAGAGCCCTTTCATCGGTGCTTTTTACAGAAAAAAAATGTAAACAATAAAAAAATGTCCTTTTTTTTCCTGCCCTTGTAGGCAAATTCTGATCAACAGCAAACAGTGAGGTATTTCTTTATTTTTACTTTTAAAATGCTTATTTAGTTTTTGAGAGAGAGAGACAGAGCGTGAGCAAGGGAGGGGCAGAGAGAGAGGGAGACAGAGAATCTGAAGAAGGCTCCAGGTTCCAAGCTCTGAGCTGTCAGCACAGAGCCGGGTGTGGGGCTCGAACCCGTGAACCATGAGATCATGACCTGAGCTGAAGTCGGCCGCTTAACTGACTGAGTCACCCAGGCGCCCCATGCATTTTTTTTATTTTTAATTGCATCATGAGCCACTGGTTTTCTTAAACATTCAGTGAACCTGACTAGTTTTTTTCTTGGTTAGAATTTGCACAGGAAGTGACAAGATCGAAATAACAATAATACATTTTAAAAGCCCTTTGAAGAGTCCTCCACTCGTACAGGCGGTTTTGCAGCACAGAACAAGGTGCAGATGCCGGGGAGCGTGGCAGGTGGGACATTGAACCACACCTACTAGATAGGAGGCTGCAGAAACGCAGATGAATGGCAAATGCCCCCAAGGGATCCCGTAGGAAGGGGGCAGCCAGGCTGAGATGAGAAAGCCTGGCTGTCAGAAGGCTTATAAAAAAAACACGCCCAGAAGAAACGACACAAGGCAAATCAGGAAAGCGAGCAAAAAGGCTGAGAGTCCAGAGAGAAGGGATTCATAGCAAACTGGAGGAACAAGGAGGTGAGTGACAGTCCGGTCGCAAAGGTGGGTGATCTGGGAGACAGGGAACCTGTGAGGGGGGACAAGGCAGGCTGCAGGCTGATCCGATCCAATCAGTTCGGGAGGTAGACGTGCAAAAATGCAGAGACGCAGCCCGGCAGTTCGTTCAGAAATCCTTGGATACAGGGGTAGCCGCTTAAAGGACCCCGATTGGGTTTAACGAAGGACAAGCAGGGGCTGGGCCTTGGGAATAAAAATATCAGGGTTTCAGATGCCCAGAGTCTGTGAGGGATGAGCTGACAGTGGTGCAAGCCAGCGCACGTCAATCGGCAGCACAGCTCTAGAACGTGGGAAGCAGAGTAGGCTCACTCAAACACTGGGCAAAGAGCACCGGCTGTGTGGCAGCTACGTCGCATGGGTTATAAAGAGACAACAGGGTTGGTTCCTTTTCCTCAGGAATCTGAAGATTGGGTTGGGTAGGGCTGCCGCCAGCAGCCACTCCCCTTCCATCTGCAGAGTATACACGTAGTAATGTATATTATTCATCTTTACAGATCTTTACGTTTGTTTTGCTTTGTGACCGGTGGGCTTCGGCCCCAGCCAACCTGGCCTGGAAATTTGCATGTAGTTCTGAGAGAAGCCATTGCTGAGTGTGTGGGCAACAGACTAAGACACTTACTTGACATTCATCCTAATTTATCTTCCAGGCATGTGGCCATCGGAGGCCGAGCAGCACAGTTGTTCTGGAGCCCCCTCCTTGGCCGCTAAACCTAAGCTGACTTTGCAGGAAAGGACTTTAGCGTTTGCAACTATGTTCTCTTCGGCTGATGAGGAATGTCTCTTACTTTTCTATGATAGACCTGGTGGTCTATTTTTAGTAGTCAAGTACTTGAATGTGCCATCCGGGTGTGTCAAGTGCAAATATTGGGATACACAGGGCAGAGTCTACAGTAAGGGTCAAGAAGCCACATGCCTTCTGCAAAATCTGGCCACTGTCCATTTTTATAAATAAAGTTTTATTGGAACGCAGCCACACTCATTCATTTACAGACTGTCTACACCCATTTTCCTGCCATAACAGCAAAGGTGAATAGTTACATTTGTCCCGCAAAACCCAAACTATTTATTATGAGGTTCTGTAAGAAAAAGTTTACTGACCCCTAAACTATAGTCAGCAAGTTTCCCAGTGTAACCACTGGGAAAGTGGAAAGAAAGCATAGGTTCAGATCCCATCTTTTTTATTTCCTAGCTTTGTGGCCTTGGGCAATTTAACTTTGTTCTTCAGTTTCTTTATCTGTAATATGGGGATAATAATACCTCCTACTTCATAAGCTTGATATGACCATTAGATTCATTAAATCAGGAAAAGAGCTTATAGGGGTACCTATAATGCTGTAAGCTCTCGATAAATACAAGCTATTGTTATCATTAAATATCACAGTGCATTATTTCATTTACAAAAATGTATTGGCTATCAACCAAGGGCTAGGCAATGAGACTAGGCATTGGGATGAATTAAGGTCCATTCTTTCCCATGAAGAGTTTATGATATAGTGGGAAAGCTAGATATACAAATCACCGATTATAAAATAATGCGACAGACATATGTTCAATGTCAGTGCAGGAATGAAAGAAGGTCAGGTTGAGTGATGACATTTGGCCTGCATCTTGAAGTATGAGTGGACTTTTGCGAGGAAGATCGTGTGTAGAATGACATATGGACAAAAGGAAGAGACTGTGCAATGTTAGGGCAGTGGGAAGATATGAGGTTAGATTAGGAAACATAAGTTTTTAGGTCCCTGTGAAAAAGTGGCGGAAGAGGCAAATAGAAACAGAGGAAATGGGAAGAAAAGGGTTTTAATGTACGACAGAAAAAAGGTGTATATTCAAGCTGACTTGGTGTGAAGGGTGGATTTGAGAACAGTGAGGTTGAAGCCAGTGTGGAGAAGCTGGTCCCTTGGCGTGTCTGTTGACAGTAAAAAATTAAAGGAATACGATATACTTTCTGAAGGAGTTGGTTTAAAAAGAATGATGCTTATCGTTTGAGGAGTCCTGGGTTCTTTGATGCGAAGGCCGTAACTTTGAAATAACGCCTTTACAAAAGCTCTAGGTCTCTGTGAGTGCCTTAGGAACAGTCTGGAAGCCTGCGTTATTGTTCAGGTTGGGTTTTTCTTGCACCTAACATGCGTTAGGCATGTTCCCTAATCGCTCCGTGTTTGGGCAACTTGTCCATAGCTACATCCCGGGATGAAACATACATGTATATAGTTCCACTGCTGGCACATTTTCAGCTGAAAAGGCGACTCACCATGGGCCCTTTAAGACTAAATCTGGGGTCACTGTTCCCTTCTCTACTTCAATGTTCCAACCTGTTCTTCTATATTCTCCATTTTCCTCTCCCCATCTTCTCCTCCTCCTTCGTTCTTCCTCTCCTTCTTCTCCTGTTCCTCCTCCTCCTTCTAATTCTTCTTCACTCTCTCTTGCTCTGTCTCCCTCCCTCTCTCCCTGCTTCTCTCTCCCTTTCCCTCATTCTTTCTCTCTCTACCCTGGGAAAAAAATGAAACCAGCAGAAATGATTATGACAAGTAGTCTCAAATTTTTTTCTGAAGGGGTAGAATATACAAGTCAGGAAAAATGTGTTCCCTTGCTATTGGGTTAAATTTCACTTGTAGTGGAATACACAAAGGCATTGTCACAGAGATTGAATGAGCGCACATGTTTTGCATACAATGGAGGACATCATGCTTTTAGGTATCTGCCAAGGTTACCTGTCTGGGGACATTAAGGATGAGTGATGAGAGAAGCTCAGGCTGGCTCTATAGGGTATTTCTTCCTGTGGTTCTTAACTGTCTTTGGGGGATTCTATTTCCAAAAAAGAACACAAACCCAAGATAAGACCTTGTGTATAGAGAGTGGGTGGGAGAGATCAAAGAAAGGAGCATTAAGTGAAAGTGAGCCAATTCCCAAGTGAAATCTGACTCTGCTGAGGGCAGAGATGGTATCATTTGTTTTAGTCATGAAGCAATCTGGGTTAATTATTACACCCAAGGAAGAAAAACTATATTGTTTAGTATTAACTATGACCTATTTAAGTTTCATTTGTTTGGTATTTGGCTACACAGGGTTGGCCCAAGACAATACATCGAGGGGATCATACAGGCCCATGAAATATATCCATTACCCTCTTTAATCTGTTGGGTTCTTCTTGGCGGGTTTTGGGAGGTTAGGTGCTGTATGCCAGAATCTCCCTGGGAGAGCTAATATCCATGCTGCATTATTACAGAATACAGCCATTTGTTATTGAAGTCGAACTATTAAAAATGTATAATCATCCTCTAAATATTCTTGAGAAAGCAATTCCTTGTCTGTCTTTATTAGCTTTTTTTTTCCCTTAAAAGAATCAAAATATTTCCATTTTTTAAAGAAAATGGGAATGAAGAAGCATGCTAAATCTACTGGTGAATATAAAAAACTGGGGCACAAACTTAGAAAGATTGTATCACATTTTTAGTAATAAATAACAACAACTACAGATCTTCCTTGACTTACGATGGGATTGTCTTCATAAGCCCATTATGAGTTGAAAATATCGTGAAGTCATAATGCATTAAATATACCCAACCTACCAAACATCATAACTTGAGCATGCACAGAACATTTCCTCATGAGCCTACATGTGGGCAAAATCATCTAACACAAAGGCTATTTTATAGTAAAATGTTGACTATCTCATGTAATTTATTGACTACTGTGCTGAAAGTAAAAATCGGAATGGTCGTATGGGTACAGATGGTTGTCTGTATCTATCGTTGACCCTCATGGTCATGAGGCTGCCTCACTACCCAGCATATCAAGAGAGAGTATCAGATCACATTTTGCTGGCCTGAGAAAAGACCCAAATGCAAATTTCTAATTTGCTTTCTACTGATGTATATTACTTTCTCACTATCCTTCAGTCAGAAATTCATGAGCCGAACCATCACAAGTCAGGGACCATCTGGGTTTTTTTTTTGTTTCTTGTGTTTCCATTTTCCCTACAGGTCTTAAACTGTGACTTCTATTGCAGCATATGAAAAGTGTGGAAGTTCTAGATTTTTCTAAACATCATCACTAGGAAGTGACTTTGATCATCAGATACGCGTTAAAAGAGATGTGGGAGAAAGAAAAGAGAATGTGCAAGAAAACATGAGGTGTATCTCTTGGAAGATTAGGGAAATCTTTCTCTGGGAACCATCTGTCTATTTCAAGCTTTCTTGTGAGAGTCCCTGTATCTTTCTCTCCCTCTCCATGGCCAACCCATCAGCAAATACAGTAGGATCTATCTTTAAAGCAGATCACAAATTTGGTAATATTTCACTATCTTCTCAGCTCAGTCACGTTTTCACATGAGCAGTTGCAATAGCTTCTTATCTTATCCTTATTTTCACAGTTGGCCTGCTACTTCTATTCTCCATGTAACAGCCAGTCCTGAACTCAAGATCAGATTGTATCAGTTTCCCAGATAAAGCTCGCCAATGCCTCCCAATCATTCCTAACATAAAATTCCAGATCCTTACCATGGTTCATAAGATCTGTGTTGGGCAACTTCTAAAATGTCCTTCAATCGTGGCTGCCCACTGCTATTCACGCTCTTATGTAACTTCTTCCCCTCGTTTGTTGGCTAGACCTGGTCATTTGCTTAGACAACTAGAACTAGAAGGCAAAAGTAATGGGGCCTGACTTCTATAATTAGATTACACAAGACTGTGACTTCCATAAGGGTAGCCTGATGGCCAAGAACTACTTTTCTTAGGCCAGTGATATGTGATCTGATGCTCTCTCGAGAGGCTGGGAAGTGGGGCAGCTCCCAGCCAGCCTTGAGACCATGAGGGTCAACAACAGAAACACTGACAACCATCTGTACCCATACAACCACATCTGTGAAGCCCACAAGAAACTGAATCTTGGCACCAACTGTGTAAATGAACTTGACGTGGGTCCTTCTTGAGACTTCAGAGGACCCAGCTCTGGCCAACATCTGAATTGCAGCCTGTGACAGCTTCTGAAGCAGAGGATCCAGCCCAGCAGCACCCAGATTTCTGACCCACAGCAACTGTGAGATAATAATAAATGCTGTTTCAATCTACTAAGTCTTGAGTTAAACGATGCACAGCAGTAGATAATGGCCCTAGTAGACATGGCCCTATCGGATCTGGTCCTTGACTACTCTTCAGACCTCACCTTCCTTCACTTTTCCCTTGCTCACTTTTCTCCAGAGACTTTACCCTTATTTGTTCTTCTTGGACACATCAAGCTTATTCCAGTCCGTGGACTTTATGCTTGCTGTTTCCTGTGTTGGGAATGCTCTTACCCTAGACCTTCATATGGCTTGTCCTTCTACATTTTCAGGTCTTGTTTCAGTTGTCACTTTTGCAGAGAAGCTCTCTCTGGCTTCCTTCCCTGGAGCAGCTATAGCCACTCTTTCCACTCCCCTCCTTTTTGCCCTCATCCCCTCCCTCTGTCCCTTTGTCCTGCATTCTCTTCCCTCCTAGCCTTATGCATTTTTTGGTTTTCTTTTTATTGTCTGTTCTGCATTCGATTTTAAGCTCCAGGAGGGTCAGAGTTTGGTCTGTCCTAAGTGTTTAGAATATAGAGGCACTAACTAAATATTTATTAAGTTAATGGATACATTGTACTACAACAAGCAGGCAATTCCTCATGTATAAAATAATGGTATTGGAACAAACGCAATTAAATTCACATCTATATCCAAACTTTTTATGCTATGACTAATATGGCATAGAGATTAAAGATAACACATCAAAATTAGACCAGAATGAGATGTGGGGCAAGGAGATTTTTTGGAGTGAGAAACATGTGGCATGTGAGAGACAGGATAGAGAGGATGTGAGATTTTTGTCATTGCACAAACGCCATCTGGTCCAGTCATGTCCCGTAGAACTTTCTATGATGTGGAAACGTACTATTCTGTCCTGTCCAGTGCAAGAGCTATGAACCAACTACCTGTGGGGACTGAGCTTCTGGAATATGGAAAAATGAAAATTTAGTTTGACTAAATTTAGTATGACTGGGGGACTAAATTTTCATTTTTATTTGATTAATTTAAATTCAAACTCAAAATGGACCTTTAGAGTCTGAAGTATGGGATTCCTCTTTGGCACTATGATTTTACAGTCATAATCTGATTTCACATGAAAGATAAGGGCATTTTGGGGTTTCACAGTTACATGGGTGGGTTGGCTTCAGAGATGGCGAATTGACAGGAGAGGTTGTAACTTCCATGTACTTGCTTTAGATTGATGTCTAAAATTGCATGGAACCAAAATGATACCACGGGAGCAGTACAACCTTGCCATCCTAATGACAGTTTTCTATGTGTTTGAATTGTTTTCTACCTCCTCATTTTTTTTTTTTTTTCTTTTCTGTTTTCTCAGTCCCATCTCTATGGTTGTAAGCCCCGGAGAAAGTAAACAAAATGTAAGTGCTCAGTAATTCCACTACATTGAATAAAATGTTGATTACCTCCAACATTGAAGGATACCTTTGAGGATGATTCTGAACTTGAGATAATCCAAATGGTTCCCATGTTCTTTGGATGCATGATGTTCTCTTGTCATCTGAAATTTTAATTTCTGCACCGCTTTCTTCTTAATTATTATCTCTTTAGCCTCCTCAGAGAGAAGCCAAACTGTCTTTCCACAGGTGACACATGCAATGAAATGTCAACTACCTCAGCTATTCTATGCTCAAGATGACTCCTCCTTAGCCCAGGCACTCAGCTGTAACACCTGGTTTCTTAAGGAAACCACAACCTTATTTTTTCTTTCTTTGATCACAACACCAAAGGACATATTTATTATCCTGAATAATAATGACTTCAAGAAGTCTTACAAATGTTTCAGTTTTTTCTTAGCACACTGGAGCTTTCTTAACACACTAGATAATGTGTTACATAAGATTTGAGATGAATAAGACTGTGTTTAAAATCATGCTGTGCTGTATTGGCGATGTGACCTTGACGAAGTTGATAAACGTCACCGTTCAGCTTCTGTTCTCTCATGGGCAAAAAACAGGGAAATATGCATGTCTCAGGCTTCCCGCAAAAACCGGCTAAATTCCTATATGAAAGCACTTCATACCCAGGGTGTGGGAGGATGTTGATGTGAGACTAAATCAACAACGACAAAAATATTCGGAAGCTCACTCCAGTTTTGGAAATTGTCTCTGCACTTGTTTTCTCTTGGGAAATTTATCAGTCCCTCCACCATCATGAATTTCCCCTCTTAACATAGCTGTCAGCCTTTGGAAAGTATCTTTCTGACTACTCCACGTCTGTAGGATATTATCTTTAAGCATAGTTCTTTGTAGTGTCTGAGAGTATCAGATTTATTCATTGGTTTCTGGGTATATTAGCTGCCACTCTCCTCACACCCCTGAGGATATAAATTCTGAAGGATAGATATGCTCACTAGTTTGTTTTCTTCTGTGTTCCCTGTGCCAGGAACATTGTCTGTACACAGTTAGTGCTCAATAAATAATTGCTGACTGACAAACCTCCAGGAACACTCTTAAATTTGTCAAAAGCCAGGTGTTTTTTTCCATAACAGGTAATATTTACTGAATTTATGAACTTTCCCACTTATTATTCACTTTAACAGCTTGGCTGCTATGGAAGCTATATTTCCTTCTAGACTCATTAAAGGTGGCTATGGGAAACACAGATAGTTTGTCACCCTGAATCCAGGCAGAGAGTTCCACAGCTCGCCACAAAGCTCCGTTAAATTCTTCACTGGCTGTCATTACAGTCTATAGTTTGTTGAGATCGATCTAGATATGTGGATACACCAGAAGGAGAAACTTAGGTTTTATTTAGTTGGTCTGTATATACCACACTTTTATCACAGAACCTACAGCGGTGTTATTTCTCTACACATAAAATTCATAAGAGATTTTAGATTGCATTTAATTAATACTTCAATATTTTCGTTAGGCTGCTCTTGCTGGCATGAGTTGCAATAGTAGTTCATTAGCAAACACTTCAGGAAGTTTCCCTTGCCATTGGCTAGGGGCCCAGCAAAGAGACTTTTTGCTGTGACAGGCACCCAGCTTTGCAAGGCTCTGGGGAACAGAACGGATATCTGGTGCCACTAATGTGACAGTATGGTAGAAAATGTCTGTAATTTGCCGCTTAAAATGTCGAGCCAACAAAGAGGAAGATGTTCAAAGGAACACAGAGATTCAATAGCAGAGTTACTAGAATTCATCTTTCCATTTGGAGCCAGACAACTGATATCATTGACACTAACTGATAAATTCAAAAAGTTTTCTTGTGTCAGAAATGTCTATTATTCTTAGTGGACGTTAAAGCCGGACCAACTCCTTGAAATCGTTTGACACATGACTTTTAGAGCAATTCCCAAAGATCTCTTTGTATCCTCAGGACAGACTCTAAGAGAGAAGTCACAAACTTTCTCATACGTTATTTAGCTGACTGTGTTAATTACATTGCTTGCACAAGCTCATATTTGGGGGCCCTCTGATGGTTAATTTGTGAACCACCATGTTGAATAAGAACCAGAAGCCATGTTTCTCTTCAGCCATGTGTCTACATGGCCCAGTGGCCTCTTTACAGAAGGCACATCTATTTTTTAATTACTTGCATTAAGAAAGAAATAAAATAGAAGGGGAGTATTTTAAAAATATTTTTTATGACATACTATAACAATTTTGAATAAAATTGTCTTGGTGAATGATGTCATCAGCTAATTAAAAATCTTAGATATATGGTGAATTTAAAGTTAGACTAGCTGGTTATGAATTGAGAACTTACCAGTTATATAATATTAGGAAGTCATAATTTCTCCAAGGCTTGGTTTCTTCTTTTGTCAATAAGATTGGGGGGAGGGGGAGGGCAGGGAATGACTTTTCATGTACAGGATCCCAGAATGAACTGATTCTGGGAGCAGAATGTGTGCATGGGCTAGACCGAGGCTTGGAGCCAGGCTTCCTCATCTTCTTAGAAGTATATCAGCCTATTGGAGACCTCCTTCTGCATAGGCTGTCATGAGATGTTTGGGGCACTTTATTTTCTAAACTTATTTGTAGGTAGTCTATAGGATGAAACCTGCTCAGTAGGAAAAAGATATTTAAAAATACTCTTAAATTAAAGGAGAAAAGCAAATGAAGGACCATGGGCTTTGTAAACCTTTGAAACTCACTGCTGCCCTTCCTACTTGGGTTGAAATTCTTACTCTCAGAGATATCACATAGCAGAGGTTGGGGATTTTGTTTTGTTTTTTGTTTTCTGGGATTTTTTTTTCAGATTAAAAAAAATTGTATTTTTTCATTTTATTTTATTATTTTTTAAAAACTTTAGGAGCGCCTGGGTGGCACAGTCGGTTAAACGTCCGACTTCAGCCAGGTCACGATCTCGCGGTCCGTGGGTTCGAGCCCCGCATCAGGCTCTGGGCTGATGGCTCGGAGCCTGGAGCCTGTTTCCAATTCTGTGTCTCCCTCTCTCTCTGCCCCTCCCCCGTTCATGCTCTGTCTCTCTCTGTCCCAAAAATAAATAAACGTTGAAAAAAAAATTTAAAAAAAAAATTTTAATATAATTCATTGTCAAATTGGCTAACATACAGTGTGCACAGTATGCTCTTGGTTTGGGGGGTCGATTCCCAATGCTGGGGATTTTAGTTACAGGAAAAATAATTGATTTACAAAAGTTATTTGAAAAAGAAGAAGGTGAACTTGAGATAGACTTTATTAACTTGGCCTCATCCATGAGCATGAGGATAGGACTTGACTGATATTTAATTGACAGAAGTCACTATGTTTTCTGGGAAACTGGGAGGGATTTACTGCAGAAGAGCACCAGGATGGGAGTTAATTTTTAATCTAGTGAAGAAATGTCTGCCTTTGCCATGGAAATTGGTTTTGGAAATCCAGGCTACAGCCAATAGGAAGAAGGCATTCTTTTGCATAGGGATTAGTTTAGATATGGGCATATAACCAAACTTGGCTAAGTGAAATACAACAGAAGATTTACTGGTAGCTTTTGAGAAAAAAAATGCTCTCAATTAAAAAAAAAAAAAGGCATCAAGAGAGAGGATGGAGACCTGGAAGCGTTGAATCCATCTTTCCATGAGCTTGAGGATAAAGGAGAACCAAAGAACACTGTTGGAAAAATGCAGTTGGATCTGAGATTGTACTAGGTCTGATCACTGCTCTGCCTCTGTATTTGTCTTTAATTTTTAGAAGTTTGACCATGATGTATCTCGGTATGGACTTCTTTGGGTGTACTTTATGGTTCATTCAGCTTTTTGAATCTACTCATTTATATCTTTTGCCAGATTAGAAAATTTAAGCTGTTATTTCAAGGACTCAAATGTCATGCAGGCTAGATCTTTTGTTATATAGACCCATAGGTCCCTGAGATTCGGTAATTTTTTTGAATCTATTTTTTCTCTCTTTTTATACAGATTTGACAAATTACATAGATTTATCTTCAAGTTCATTGGTTCTTTCCTCTGTTCCATTCATTCTGCTGTCGAGTCCACTCACTGAGATTTTTATTCCAGTTATCGTATTGTTCTGTTGTGAGATTCCTATCTGAATGAAAGGGATTAAAAGTATACTTATCTTGATGGGCACTGAGTAATGTACGGAATTGTTGAATTACTATACTGTACCCCTGAAACTAGTATAACCTATGTGTTAACTGTACAGCAATTGAAAGAAATTAAAAAAAATCTATTTAGTTCTTCTCTGTAGATTTTATTTTTTTTGCTGATGCTTCCTGTTTTTCACTCGTTTCAGATGAGCTGATAATTGCTTATTGAAGTCTGGTCTAAAGTCTTCCTGAGATAATTCCAATATCTCTGTCATGTTGGTACTGGGGGTCTTTGTTACAGCTGGCTTCCCAGAAAGTCTTCATTGACTTCCCAGCTCCCTGGCCGGGAAGGTTGGGAGTAACTCATTACCACTGCCTGTGTGGTCACTTCTGACCCCATAGAGCAGTGGGGTGGTCTCATTACCGTTGGATAGTGGTGAAAGTCTTGACTCCCCCCAGGATCCTGCTGATACCACACTCTCACAGAGGCATCATGGTGGATTCTTATTGCCAGTGGCGGGTGAAGGACTGACCTGCCCATGTTACTCCCCTACACCGGTCATGGGCAAGACCTTTGTTATAGCCTAGACAGGGTGGAAGTCTGTATTTTTCACGTTAGTCCCCACTGAAGCAGGTGGTGTGGGGACATAGACTTTTTTGGTGTGGCATTTGGATGGGGTAGAGTGCTTCTTGTCTAAAAGTTTCTGTCTCACTAGGTTCCCCTTTCCTTGTTTTTTGGCTAGAGATCAGGCTATTTATTTATTTATTTTTCATCTGGATCCATTAGTGTTTCCAGATTGTCAGCTTGCCAGCTTTGGCTTCGTCAGCTCCAAGTCTAGAATGTATTAGGCAAAAAAAAATCCAGGGAACTCACCACTGAGTGATTTCTCATGTTCTGGGGCTCATAGCCTTCCGTCGTCCACTCTCCACATTTCAAATTTTTCTAATGTTTGTTTTACAGATAATGTCCATGGTTTTTAACTGTACTTAGTAGAAGCATCCGGAAAGTATGCTTACTCATTCTTCCTACAAGTAAATCCTTTCACGATTTTACTTTTACTTTTTTTTTTTTTTCGATTTGGAGATATTTCTGAATTCTGTACTCTATACCTTGATCTGTTTGTTTGGTCTCCAGCACTGAAGTGTTTTCATTGCTATTTTACTACTTGGTAACTGTGGCTTAGTTTTTTTTTTTTTTTTTTTTTTTAACGTTTATTTATTTTTGAGACAGAGAGAGACAATGCATGAACGGGGGAGGGGCAGAAAGAGAGGGAGACACAGAATCTGAAACAGGCTCCAGGCTTTGAGCTGTCAGCACAGAGCCCGACACGGGGCTCGAACTCACCGACCGTGAGATCATGACCTGATCCGAAGTCGGACGCTTAACCGACTGAGCCACCCAGGCGCCCCATGTGGTTTATCTTCATTACCATTTTTTCTAATCAGAAATTTTATGTGTATTTCTACATATTGTTTTCTACTATAAACTTTACAATTAGGTTGTTGATTTTTTTAAACCTTTTTATAGCATTGTCGCAGGAATATTAAGTGGATCAGTAAATTTTGGGATAATTGAGTCATTTAAAATATTTAGTCTTCCTCTATGAGAACACAATATTTGTTTTTATTTATTGATGTCTTCTGTTATGTATCTCTGCAGAGTTTTTACATTTTCCTCACAGAACTATTGCATAAGCCTTATTAGGTTTATTCTTTTTTTAAAAAATTTTTTATTTTAACGTTTATTTATTTTTGGGACAGAGAGAGACAGAGCATGAGCGGGGGAGGGGCAGAGAGAGAGGGAGACACAGAATCTGAAACAGGCTCCAGGCTCTGAGCTGCCAGCACAGAGCCCGACACGGGGCTGGAACTCACAAGCTTCGAGATCATGACCTGAACCGAAGTCGGACGCTCAACCAACTGAGCCACCCAGGCGCCCCTAGGTTTATTCTTTATTAGGTAACTTATGCTTTCTTCATGTCGCTATTGTAAATGAGATATTTTCTTCTATTATTTTCTATTCTAAATCCCTTATTTGCTTTTCTTTCTTTTTTAAAAAAAATAAAATTTATTTTGGAAGACAGCAAGAGCAAGTGGGGGAGGGGAAGAGAGAGAGAGGGAGAGAGAGAATCCCAAGCAGGCTCCACTGTCAGCACAGAGCCCGATGCAGGGCTCAGGCTCATGATCCGTGACATCATGACCTGAGCTAAAACCAGGAGTTTGATGCTTAACCGATGGAGCCACCCAGGCGCCCTGTTTGCTTTTTCTTCGTAATTTACTATCTTGTCTGTGTCTGGTGACTCAATTTTGGATTTTTTTTTTTTTGATAATTTAGAATTCTTTCAATTTGTGTTTAGAATATAATGAAATCCTGTTTTGGATTTTTTTTTTTTCATTGAGAAAATAGCTATTGTCCTTCCTTATCAAGATGAGAACATTGGCACAACTTCACTATCTTTTACATCCTTCTCTGCAACCCAGATTTGGATGGTATACTTGTATCTGTTTTTCTTTTTTATTACCTTTAGATAATCTCACTAACTGGATGCTCTATTCTTCACTCTCAGTTCTTTTAAACCCGTCTATTACTCTGAGCCAAGAAGTTCTGACCTATTGCTTCCTCTGGAGGGAGGGAAGCTTTTTTCCTTTGATGGAAGCTTGTGCCAATTGGGTAAATTTTTGTCTAATTACCAGTTCTGCCTAAACTCAGGGAAATGAGTTAGGTTATAGACACTGTGAGAATAGGGAGGGCGAGGTGAGAAACAGAGGAGGATGAATCCCAGCAGGTGAGAAGGATCCTGGATGCATATGAATGGACCAGAACCAGCCTCTGGGTCACCCACCAAAGATGGTGTCTACAGGTGACAGGTCCTGGGAGGCATTCCCTGGAGCTCTGTCCCCTCCTCCCCGTGCCATCTCTCACACAGTTCTATTGTCAGTTTGTGCTTTTCCTGTTCTTGTTCCCTTCAACTCCACTGACTCACCCTGGGTCCAGATAATAATTAACTGTGATCTTTGGGAATCATAGGCTGGATTGTTTCCTGCATATTAGTTAATATTATGAACATTTGGGACTGAATCAAGATAAAAAGCTTTTGCACGGCAAAGGGAACAATTAACCAAACTAAAAGGCACCCCACAGAATGGGAGAAGATATTTGCAAGTGATATATCAGATAAAGGGTTAGTATCCAAGATCTATAAAGAACTTACCAAACTCAACATCCAAAACCCAAATAATCTAGTGAAGAAATGGGCAGAAGACATGAATAGACACTTTTCCAAAGAAGACATCCAGATGGCTAACAGACCCATGAAAAGATGCTCAACATCACTCATCATTAGGGAAATACAAATCAATACCACAACGAAAGACCACCCCACATCTGTCAGAATGGCTAAAATTAACAACTCAGGACACCACAGATATGGGTGAGGATGTGGAGACAGAGGAACCCTCTTGCACTATGGACGGGAATGCAAACTGGTGCAGCCACTCTGGAAAACAGTATGGAGGGTCCTCAAAAAATTAAAAATAGAACTGCCCTATGACCCAGAAATTGCAATAGTAGGAATTTATCCAGAGGATACAAAAATGCTTATTTGAAGGGAGACATGCCCCCAATGTTTATAGCAGTGCTATCAGCAATAGCCAAACTATGGAAAGAGCCCAAATGTCCATCAATGAGTGAATGGATAAAGAAGATGTGGTATATATATATACAATGGAATACTGCTCAGTGATAAAGAAGAATGAAATCTTTCCACTTGCAACAATGTGGATGGAACTGGAGGGTATTATGCTAAGTGAAATAAGTCAGTGAGAGAAAGACAGATATCATATATCACTCGTATGTGGAATTTGAGAAATTCAACAAATGATCTTAGGGGAAGGGAAAGAAAAATAAGATAAAAACAGAGAGGGAGGCAGACTGTAAGAGACTCTTGAATACAGAGAAAAAACTGAGGGTTGCTGGCAGTGGGATGGAGATGGGGTAGTAGGGGTAAATGGGTGGCAGACATTAAGGAGGGCACTTTTTGGGATGAGCACTGGGTGTCTTATGCAAGAGATGAATCACTGGGTACTATTCCTGAAGCCAAGACTACACTCTCTGTTAACTAACTTGAAAATGAATTAATAATAAGACAAAAGTTTGTGAAATAGAAAAAAATAATAGTTTCTCCATTTACCATATTTTCTTTTAAATAATTTTCACAAATGATTTAAGGATTCCATTTCAAGGATACCCTTGATCAATCCAGCCATAAATGCCGTCTTACAGCTCTTGGTTCCACTGATACCTTGGTGACAGGAGATTCCACGCTGGGTAGTGCTTTGTTGAGGTTTTCCTTCAACCACCAGACTAAACCTTTTGATTACAGGGCCATGCCCTAAGTAAGCATCCAGCAATAAAGACTAAATACTTGCTGCTTGACAAAAAAATTAAATACAGAAAAAAAGGAGAAGTTTTCAACTTTTGTTATTCCTCCCCTCCCAGTAAGCCTATCTATATCCGTACCCTTCCTTGCATACTTTGCTTTCGCTCAGAGATAGAAATGTCCTTCCTTTGAAGTGAATTATTCGCCTCTGCTACAGATTCCCCCTGCCTGTTGTCCCCCTTTTCTAGAATGTTTAGTCTTTCCATGCTTCAGTGTTTGGATTTCCGCCCCCCCCCTCCTGGACACTTCACCTTCTCAACAGTCTCTCATCTTTACAAAGCATAAATAGAGAAAGAAACGCAAACAGATGTCCTCTATAGCCATTTAATGGACAAGAGGGGAACGGAGGCTCGTTATCATAATCCTGGCCTCAAATGAAGAAAGTTGTTGTAAGACTGAGTCACTGAGGGTAGATAAAAGGGAATGGTTGTAAGATATGTTAAACAGTTTCCCTTTTAACTGGCAAGTAAATCTGATTGTGCTACTCTTTTCCTATTTCTTCACCCAGTGTCATCCATCACTCCTCTGCCTCGCCGCTTTGTCTCTTTTTGTTTCACGTCTAAGTTTATGAGAATGTTGATCACTGTCGCCCTTCCTACTTCCCATTTCCTCCTGTCCCCTTATTTATCCTGGGATCCCCTGAGCACTGGCTTCTGTCACACCACTCTGATGAACTACCTGTGGCTGCTTCCACGTTCTCTTGGTTCCGAGGCCAACAAGCATTTTACAATATCTTCTTTGCTGTATTTGGCCCTGTTTTCCATCCCTCAATTTTGACAATCTGTCTTTATTTGATTAATCAATAAAGCTCCTTCTCCAGTTTCTCCTTCTACTTCTATGGTTGTTCCTTCCCAGTCTCCCATGGACCTTTCTCCCTCCACTCTGTCTTTAAATGGTAGAGCTCCTCCAAGATGTGCTCATGTCCTTCTTAGCACAACCAAACTTCCTTGAGAGATCTTATCTTTTGTTATGTCTTCAAACATCTTCTATATGCCAACGGCTCTCAAACTGTTGATCATTCCCTGCACTTTAGATCATCTATCCTGCCTCTTTAATGGTCACCGACCTATAACAAACCCAAACAGAACTCGTCTCCACCCTACCCTGCATCTCTTGTACTTCCCACCTTGAGGAGTCAAGTTGACTGAAGCCTCCGCTGGGGATTGTTCTGGATGCACTTTTTTCTCACCCCCAAATTCGGCCTCTTCTTAAGCTCCACTTATCCACAGTGTTACTGCCTTGGGCTCTTTGTCTCTATCCTCACTGCTGCTGGCTTCATTCAGGCTCTTATGATTTCCCTCTTGAACTACTGCAAGTCTAAAATCACTTTCCATGGTACATCAGGATGCCCTTTGTAGATTTGATTTCTGTTTGGGATGAGTCCCTATATCCCTAGAAGAATGACAAGCTCTGAGAGCTGTTTGTGGTCAGGTGCCTGCCAGCTTCTCCTCACACTCGGTACCTCTTCTGCCCTTTCCCACTCTGAATCCTAAGTGTGCTGAACACATACAACTGTCCCTTTAAGTCTCTGCTTGTGATTGCCACTTACCCCAACATTATTCATCCCCACTGCCGTGTCTCATCCTGGGTAGCTCCTAATTCTTCCTTAAGACTTCAATCCCAGGCGTCTTGACTTCTTTGAAATCTTCTCCCTGTCTTCTCTACCCGTCTCACACCAGACTAGGTTAGGTGTCCCTTGTAGGTTCTCTTAGGACACCGGCCATGTCTGTTTCTCTCATTGTTCTTACCAAACGGTACTGTAAATGCCTGCTTTTATTCATCTTTTTGTCTTTTTGTCTTTTTTCATCTTTTTGTCTTTACTTACAGAGACCTTTCAGTGCTCCGAGTGTTTCTTAGTGTTTCTCAAATCCAGCATGATGGCTTTTAAGTGAATGAGTGAAACTCAGAACTAGATTAAAACATTTAATTTCCTTTAATTAAAATATCCACTGTTTCAATGTAATTGTTTTACTCTAAATTCCCTTCTAATAATTTTACATATGCAAACATCATTTTACATATGCAAACTTAATGTGCCATCATTTTACAAAGTATGCCATTAATCTTAACATTATAGAATATTGATTCCTAGTCCTCGTAATTATTTTAAATGTGGAATGATAGTCCATTAAACTGAGGTATTAACATTTATTTGCATGTTCCTCTGTTTCTGGGCACTTTAGATGTAAGCACTTCTTTTCACTTGTAAAGATAGTGATTTTACAAATCTGACATGGCATTTCCTCCATTCATTATCAATTCGGTGCTTAGCAGAAAACTAGCATCTTGTACAAGAAGGGAACACTATAGTCTGGCCTGTGTATATAGGGTGATGACATAGTCAAACACAATTCTCTCTTTTACAATTTCAATTTGCCCGTAATGTCTGCTTTTCAGAATTATGAAAATGAAAGTCATGTCAAAAACAAGGAATTAGTGTTGGCACCTCACCGTAGCACTACTGAAGCATGTATATTAAGATCAAACTTTGGGGGCGCCTGGGTGGCTCAGCTGGTTAAGCATCTGATTCTTGATCTCAGCTCAAGTCATGGTCTCACGGGTCTTGAGATCGAGCCCCATATCAGGCTCTGTGCTGACAGCTCAGAGTCTACTTGGAATTCTCTGTCTCCCTCTCTCGCTGTCCCTCCTCTGTGTACTCTCCCTCTCAAAATAAATAAACAAACTTAAAAAGCAAAAAAGATTGAACTCTGATATTCTGTTTTGGTTGAAATCGGTACTAGGTTTCAGCTTCCAACAAATCGGTAGTCAGGTTCTTAATTCTTGACCTGAGCACACTCCTGTGGTGGGTTGTTGGGTCCTCGGCTGCTCTGAGTTTGATCCCACTGAAACAGTTGCTAATGGGTGAAAGTTGGCTGGGTTACAGAGCTGTTGTTTTGCCCCAGAAAAAAGGTATCGGGCCATAGTATGGATGCAATGGTTGTGTCTCCCCAGAATTTCATAAGTTGAAACCCTACCCCTAATGGGATGGTGTTAGGAGGTAAGGCCTTTGGAAAGTAATTAACTTCGGATGAGGTCATGAGATTGGATCTGCCATGATGGGATTAGTACCCTTATGGAAAGGAAAGAGACTAGTGCTTTCTGGGACATGTGACCACGCAGTGAAAAGGTGGCAATGTGCAAATCTTTCACCAGGATCCTGATTGATCAGCATGTCGTACTTCTCAGCCTCCAGAACTTAAAAAAATTAATACCTGTTGTTTAAGCCAACTAATCTAAGTTAGTTTGTTATAGCAGCCCAGACTGTCTAAGACAGACCATATGACCTAGAAGATGATGGCTCCAGGCCTTTTGGGCATAAAAATGCTCAAGATTTAAAGGCTGCCTTTATAACTTTTACAACATAGATTCCCCATTTTTCATCTTTCAATAAGCTTCAGTGTATTGACAATTTTCTTAAATGCAGAGTTCCCCAAGCACACTATTCTAGATGGGGCCTGGTTAGCATTGAGAAGTGGGCCTGTTGTCTTCCTAATTCTGATTATACAATGTCTGTTAACATAGCCAAAGCTTGCATTTTTGTTTCTTTTTAGTAACTTCATCATTATACAAAAATTCAATACAACGGCCCTGTGTGATAGGTAACACTGTCCTTTTCAAGGCAATCCCCTTAGCTTTTAAAGTTTGGAGAAAGAGGCATAAATCTGCTAGCTAGGAATGGGAATTTCAGGTGCCGTAGGAAGGGGAAAGGTGTCCCGACAGGGCAATGGCAGAGTTTCTTTTGGAGAGACAGGATTTCACCCCTCAATTCACTCCATATGTTTCGTGTACTCAACCTAGGCATGCAGCCAACCTTGGTTAGCACAACTTGACCTCATGTTGTTCCTGTTATTCTTTGTTAGAGAAAACCTCATCTCCCTGTAGCAATTGCGTGCCCAGATGACAATGAAATGTTCATTACTTATTTGCTCAGTAATTAATTTTTCTGGTAATTTTCAGTTCCCAATATCTGTCCAACACTTTGGGAAATAGACAGGAGTACATGACATGCTCTCTGACAATTGAACTGCGCATTATGAAGTGTTTGATGGAATAGAATCAAATGCCAAAGTATCTTTTGGCGGGGTTGGCTAAATTTGAGTTTCCTGACAAACATTACTCTTGCATACCGATATTCCTAGTTCCTCTTAATTCCTGACCCCCTAGAGGATTACACTCCCCTGACCTTTAAGGTCAGGCATGGCCAAGTGCCTTCTTTTGGCCACAAAATGTGAGCACAGTGATGTGTATCATTTTTCAAAAACAAAACAAAACAAAACAAAACAAAAAGTCATTTAAGGGTATCAACCCTGCTGCAGAAAACAATGAGTTTCTCACTGAGAGGTTGGCATCATGAGTGGGTCAAGTCTACAGTATCCTGGTTCACTGAATAGTATAGTCAGAAGGATTCCAATATAACTAGTGATGAACAAACAGGCTGCATGATATTCATAGTAGGTGCCCTCTAAATAGTTTTGGACAAAGCAATGTATGCATGAATGAATATCTCTTAAGGTAACTGTCTTAGCTTGAGGTGCTGTGACAACAATACCAATCATAGACTGGGGATGGTGGTTGGGGGAACTTACAAACAACGGAAATGTATTTCTTACCGTTCTGGAGGCTGGGAGTCCAAACTAAGGTCGTCACATGGTCAGATTCCAATGAGGGCACTCTTCAAGGTTGCAGACAGATGATTTCCCAGTGTATCTTCATAAGCCAGAGGCTGGAAAGTGAAGCAACCTCTCTTGTGACTCATACAAGGGCACTCCTCCCCTTCGTGGAGCTTCGAATCTCATGACCTTATTGAATCGTAACCCCTGAAGGCTGCTCCTCTTAATACCGTCACGTATGAGGATAGGGTTCAATGTGTGGATTTTGGGAAAACACAAACATTCAGTCTGTAAGAGTAATGTATTTTGTTTGTTTGTTTGGGTAGAAAGAAAGTACCAAAGTCTTGGCCCCAATATTGACAGAAGCTACATTTCTATTCTGTAAGGATAACTTTCTAACATTTATCACAGGATCTTTCTCTACACTTTCTCCAGGAAAAGTAAGTACAGGTTTGAAAAAATAGTAATGTTTTAACCCAAGGTGGTTCTCAAAGTTAATCATCTTCTTGCTTATGTAGATTACTCCCAAATCAGATGGATAGGAATTTATATTAGTTTGCTTCAATTTTCTTAGATCAAAATGTTTATCCTTTAAAAATTATTTTAGAGATTGAGATGCCTGGGTGGCTCTCAGTTGGTTAGGCGTCCGATTTCGGCTCAGGTCATGATCTCCTGGTTTGTGAGTTCGAGCCCCCTGTCGGGCTCTGTCCTGACAGCTCAGAGCCTGGAGCCTCCTTCGGATTCTGTGTCTCCCTCTCTCTGCCCCTCCCTATTTATGCTCTCTCTCTGAAAAATAAACATAAAAAAATTTTAAAAAATATTTTAGAGAATAAAATGGATCTTTTATTCTTCAATGTTCTGTTCTATGCAGAATTTTACATGATGTATTGGTTAAAGCCATGCCTAGAATGTATATTTTTAGACATTTTGAATTTTCACATGAAAGAAGTCACAGAATCTGAAAGGTAGATGGAGAACCTGGATCTTGTGTATTTTTTTTCCCTTCTTTGTACTGGGATAGAGAAGTCAAAGCCAGAGAAGGTGGCAGAAAGGTTTTATCTTCCTGAAATGTGCAGTTTTGGACTACAGAAATACTCAATGAGGGAAATTTTCTACTAAAATGAAAGGCTTTCTAATC
Organism: Prionailurus viverrinus; assembly: GCF_022837055.1. Taxonomy (NCBI): domain Eukaryota; kingdom Metazoa; phylum Chordata; class Mammalia; order Carnivora; family Felidae; genus Prionailurus; species Prionailurus viverrinus. The sequence goes on along the minus strand of NC_062561.1, from coordinate 226,609,259 downwards.
ATGCTAGGAGAAATATTTTAGCAGTGTAGAATGACACCATCCATTTCAGATTTTAGATAGTAGTGATCAGAAGGACTTTATTTTTTATTTTTAGAAGGAGAGAGAGAGAGAGAGAGAGAGAGAGAGAGAATGCACAAGATGGGGAGAAGTGCAGAGAGAAAGAGAGAGAGAGAGTCTTAAGTAGGCTCCGTGCTTAGCACGGAGCCTGCTGCGGGGCTCGATCCCAGGACCCCAGGATCATGACCAAACCAAAACCAAGTCAGACGCTCAACCAACTGAGCCACTTGGGTGTCCTAATTGGAAGGACTTTAATTGCCATTTTGAAATGTGCTACCTCTAATGATAGGAAGTGGGTGGTGGTACCGCTGCTTCTTTAGTAATTCGTTGATCAGAGGTAGAACTTTTATCAGACAGATAAAAGGTCTGTAAAGATCTAACATGGGGGACGCCTGGGTGGCTCCGTCGGTTAGCGCCCAACTTCAGCTCAGGTCATGATCTCAGCTGTGCCGGCAGGTCGGAGCCTGGAGCCTGCTTCGGATTCTGTGTCTTCCTCTCTTTCTGCCCTTCCCCCACTCACGCTCTGTCTTTCTGTCTCTCGAAAAGAAATAAAAGTTAAAAAAAAATTAAAATAAGAGCTAACATGGGCTTGCCTATGTAGCAGGAAAAAAAAAGAAAAAAAAAGGAAAAAAAGAAAAAAGAAAGCAAACACCATTTCTCCTTTGAATTTGTTACCATTTTAACAATGAGAGTGTGCTACACCTGTACCTGTCCTAATAATGCCAGCTAATTCTCATGATGTCACGAATCTCAGGTCTCCCCGAGACAGACCTTGTCAGAAAAGTGGAAAGTTCCTGGCCAGAAGTATCAGAATTGGTGTCTCTGACAATACCAAGCATGTAGCAGGCTCTAAGAAAGTACTTGTTGAAACGATAATAGGAGTGTATCTTTAAAGCCTGTCGTATGGGAACCTAATGGTCTGTTGAGTGTAAACTTATTTGCTAAGTTATAGGCTGTGGGAGGATAAACATTGTGTTTTGTGCGCACGTATGTTATTACGGGAAGCCGATTCTTGTACTTGGAAGGAAGAAGGCAGTGGAAGCAGCAAGAGTGGCAGCCGGAGGCATTTAGTGTTATATTGTATAAATTAGCTTAATTCTGCAATTAGCAGGTGAGGGAGCGATCCTCTTTTCTCCTCTTACTTTGATTGACAGGCTTATTCTTGAGTGTAGCCGCGAAAGCATTGTTTCTAGATATCCCAGAAGACAGCAAAACCGTTCCTTTCCCCCTTTCGTGGGTGTCAATAAAAAACTATTTTGAGTTTGGGACTATTGGAACAACATAAAGATTGCATAAAGAGCGCACTGAGAAACTCATCAGCGCTTCTTTTCTCTTCCACATTTGCATTGAATACCAATTATTTTCATCAGTTTATCATACGTGCCGAACTAAGAGTAGAAAGTCCAGTTCCATTTTGTTTGCCACTGGTTAAATAGGACCTCACTTAGTGTTCGTGTATCATCTGTTCATTTGGGTATCACCTTCAATTCTTCCACTGTCTTTTGGAAAACATTGTCTGACACTAAGTCTAGTTGATATATAAGAGTTCTAGAGTTCATCTGCACGCAGGGGAGAAAATAAAGCATAGAGGTTTATTGAAACATTGCTCTGAAATAAACGACATTAATAAAAAATACTTTTTTTTTTTTTACTTTTGTGAACATCACAGAATTTCATAGCTACACCTGTTTCATAGAAGGAGATGTGTCCAGCTACGTGCCTATGTCACGGCGCAAACTTACTTATGACACATATACATGATGTATAACAGTTACTGCTTTTGTGTGAGGCAAAATGGCTCACTCTGAAAGACACAGACACTGGCCCTAACACAAGCCATTGAACTTATTGAAGGATTATAGACCCCTTGTTGATCTCTTCTTCTACGTTTAGAAACACAGCAAATACTGCTTTAGGAAACAACTCTACAAAACCTGTCAAACAGAATCACGGTGGTACTGAAAATGGTTTGAATTCTGTTTAAGCAAATAATGCTGTTAACCCACGCTGTGTCTTTATACAGTCCATTTTTAGTAAGTAAAAATTATTTTAGGGAGCGAAAGTGGATAGTGACATCAAAAACCATTATGTACCATCTTTTAATAAATTCTCACAAATAACTATATACCAGACATCATCAATAGCTCCCAAACTGTAGGGCAAACGTATTAGCAGGGCATCACGTCAGTACTTATAAATCTAATCAAATATATTATGTGGCTCTTCTAAATTTTTAATAATCAGACGGGTGAGAGAAATTGGAGTAAGAAATAACATTTACACAGTAAGTTTAAAAGACATTTTAAATAATGGTTATCCATCTTTTTATGTTATCTCTTAAGCTTTGGGTTATATTAGATTGGTCACTATTATACAATAAATACATACATATATATGTATACATATATGTATGCATGTATATAAACATATATACATATATACACACACACACACACATATATATATATATATATATATATGATACTCAGAGTTGACTTTTGTTTCATCCTGTAGACCGAACATGTTCTCTAAAAGTCTTACTTAGAGATATTTCTTACTTTGAAAGTACCCTTATATAGGTTACTTCTTCGTACCCTTGGTATTTGATACATTCTTTACACATAACTGTCATTGTTTTTGCCTTGAAAGCTTCCTTTCTGTTACTCACATCTTTCATATCCAGCCAGCAGGGAATATTTTCAGGCCCAAACGGTGCTGACAACCCAAGCTGCATGATCATTAGGCAAAGCAGACTGTTTTTTGCAACACTTCGTCAGCTAAGTGTTAATACCTTGATCCCAAGCACCTCCTGGGTTCAAAACCTATTGGCACTGTGCCCCTGCCCCCACTCCGCCCCCACTCCGCCCCCACATCTTTACACTATTTTCTATTCCTGGTACTAAGTTGCTCTAGATTTCTTCTTGTTTTCCTTTATAAAAAAGAGAGGTGAGAGAGAGATTTTTGTTTTAGTGGCCGCCGTCGGGACGCGATTCCGCCGCTTACAAATGGCACAACTCTGCTCGACACACTGTCACTTCCAGGCATAGGAGGATGCTTTCTGATAAAACAAAGCAATCAACTCTTTTAGAAATCTGCTCTTCAAGAAACCCAGTCTGCCTTTCTGTGCATTTCCTGTCATTTGGTGGACATTACACTCTTGTAAGATGGTGTCACTAAGCTGGTGACAGAGACTGTGGCTGTAACAGCACAAATTCTCTCCTGAAGAACCGAGTTCTCTACTTGAATGCATTTATAAACAGGGCTCACAGGACAGGCATTTTATTCTATGCTTTAAATCAGTGTAATAATCTTATTCGACACCCTTTGTCTTTCTCTGTTTTTTTCGTAGGGTGTTGAAAAAATTCTCAGGGTGGAAGATGATGCTTGTGTAGCTTTAACTAAGGCTCACAAGACAATAAATGGAGCAATTCATCATGAATGTAATGTGGTGTGAAAGATTCGGGACGATCCCTGCAGCCAGGGTGCCTGGGTTCCAGTGCTGGCTTCGTCGCTTACAGCTGTGTGACTTTGCTTGTGCCAATTCACCTCATGATACCAGGATGCCATCTTTCCCTCCTATAAGCCACTAAATTTGTCCCCCTTGACACCTCTATAATCTAGTCCAAGAGATCCCAAATGTCGTATACGGATCCTTTGGGTTTCTCAACACTCTCTCAGAAGGACCGAAAGGTCAAACACGACTTCCGCAGTGATAGGGAAATAGATGTAATGTGTCTGTTTCACTGCAGGTGCAGAAGCAATGGAGTGTGAAACTTATGGAACTTAGCATGAGCCAAGGCAGTGGCACCAAAACATCCTAGCAGCCATTCTGTTCTTCCCTGCCACCCACTCACAGGATAAACAAAATGCTAGTTTCGCTTGATCATGTCTTAGATGAAGCTGGAAAATTATTCATTTGAATACATCTACTCTTGATGAGTATATGTCTTTTTGATATGCTGGTGACGACGTGTGATGGTATCTGAGGGAAAAAGAAAAACCCACTTATACAATGGTTTGAGTGACGAGCTGAACTGGTTGCTTGTTCACGGAACACTCATTCTACCTTAAAGAACATCCAACAGACAAAGTTAGATGAAGTTTGGATGAGGTGTGGGGATGGGGTCTCTGTGATCGATTTGGAGCCTTTAGAAGAAGAGGAGGAGACCAGACTGTGCTCTGGATGGTGGACAAGTGAGAGCCCCGGTGGGAGGGGGCTGGAACAGGGGCCCGTGACTTGACTAGGGATCTCAGGGCTATGTCCCAACGGTAGGGAAGTATTTTCAAATGTGAACCATTTTTAGATTCTGCCGCTGACGAAAGTTCAGTCTCAATTAGCACCTGATTTATCTGGGCAGAAGAGGAGGTCAACGGAGTCTGCTGCCTTTGACCGAAGCCAATCGCAAAGACAGAGATAGACAGAGACACTGAGGCTATTATTTGAAGGACTGTAGACATCTCTCTCGCTCTCTTTCTCTCTCTGTCTCTCCCCCTCTCTGTCTCTTTCCCTGGCTGTCATTTTTGTGAGGACACAGTAAAAAGGGTGCTGTTCACAAGCCAGCAAGAGCCCTCTCATCTGGAATGAAATTAATTGGCACTTTGATCTTGGACTTCTCGGCTTTCATAGTTGTGAGAGATAAGGGTCTATTGTTTAAGGCATTCAGTGTGTGATATTTTGTTACAGCATCCTGAGCTGACTGAGACAGTAGTGATATCAATGAATGTGATTTTTGATAGTGTATAATAAAATAAGAGTGCTGAGGGGTCTCTGGGCCCATAAGTGTAGTGACTGCTGATGTCGCCTGTCCTGTGGGTTCACTTTCTCTTTGTTCTGTCACCCTGGCTTCCTGTCACTTGGGTGACACTGCACAGGTGCCAGGGTCTGCTGGGACTGCCCCGAGTCTGAGACACCAATTCATGTCCTACACTCCCCAAAGTATGAGGTCTGAGGTTCTGATGTGTTAATCTCTTGGAATCTTCACTCTACAAAGCCCATGACAGTGTATATATCAGGAGGGACACCCCCCTCATGTTCAGAGGGTTACAGCTTGTGCTATAGCTGCTCCCCTTCTCAGGTGGACTTTTGTAAAAACAAGATTCTCTTGCTTCTGCAGAAGGGTTTTCCTAAAGCCTCAGTCAGGAGCGCAGGCAACTGATCATGGAGCAGTTCTGGTTTTTTTGTACCCTTTTCTTCTCTGGTGCTGACCCCAAACAAAGCCCAAACCAACCAAATATATCACAACAAACCATCATGCTAAATGAGTGCCCTTGACCCCTCCTGCCAGTTGATCAGACAAGCCCAGCCCTGTCCAAAGGGCAGTGGATGCTCAGAAGAACATCTTGCTGTTGTCATTTTTTTTTACCGAGTGAATGTTGAGATCTGAATAGAAAATAAACTTTATTTTTACTGCCACTAACCTTTTTATTCAGACTGTGGGACAGTACTCTCCTTGCCCCTGGGTGACTCTCAGGTTTGCCTCAGAGTTTTATTCAATTACACTTAGTTAATAAAGACCTCAAATAAAACTCCAGAGAACAGTCTCACTTCGGTCATTAAAACGTCTAGACCGGAGTAATAATCAAATTCCAAGATTGAAAATTAATGCTTCTTTCTGCCTGGCTCCAGTGTGAAAATATTTCTCATTCTAGATTCAGCTCTCTCTCTCTCTCTCTCTCTCTCTCTCTCTTTCTGTGTGTGTCTGGGTATAAGTCTGTCTCTGTCCCTCTCTTTGCTATTGGCTAAGGTCAATAGCCTCAGATTCTCTTGACCTTCTATTTTGCCCAGACAAATCAGGTATTCATCAAGGCTGATGTTTTGTCAGTGGTAGAGCCTTAGGATGCTTCACATGTGAAAATATGCCTCTAGCTTTGGTATATAGGTAACCCTGAATTCTTCAGTCAGGCAATGGCCCCTGCCCAGTTCCCCTTTCTCCATAACTCCACTCACCTTCCCACCACCCAGTAGCTGAAAGGTATTTTCTAGCACCACCAGGCTGTAGGATCCTACTCCAACATCTGTCAGCAGCAGTGGATGACAGTTGCGAACTATTTCAAGTATCACTGCTGAATCAAACCACATCTGCAAACTTCCAGAGACATGGGTCATGCTCCTTGGTGGTCCTTTGACTGGCTACCCTCCCACTTCCCTCTTGGCTGGCAACCCTATCCAAGCTGATGACCTCAATCCCCCCCTACAGGTTCCATGGTACAGGCAGAACTCTGTGGGGCCCTAACCTTGTCAAGTAATTCATGGACAATCCAATAGCTCACTTTTAAAGGGGAAATGCTTGGTTGCTACCTTTCGTTCTAGGCTTTTGTGTTCAGCTGAATCAGTAAACATCTCATTTTTGACAATCAATCACTTTCTACTTGGTGTGAGCACAAATCCATCAAGAAAATTCATGTCATTAATAACCGCAGTTCTGATGGGAAGTCACATCAGCTACCACTATGTAGGACTCGCACGAAAGTATAAAAGGGGCTTTTGGGTGATGGCAGGAATTAGGGAACTTATTTGCTGGAAAAGAAGCTGAAGGAAAAAAAATAGTGAAAATAAAGCAAACTGTAGACTTCAGTTTCTCAAACAGAAAACAAAATGGTTAGAAGTCATTCTATTTAATTGTTCTATTTAATAGGTATAACATGGCATTATTTTGACTCATCAACATTCACCTGATTCCATATTTTCTTCTCGCTGCTTCCTTTATCCCATAGTCTTCTCACTTAAGTTGCTTGACATCGTGCTGCAATTTATACTCACTTACCTAAAATAAAAACCTTATCACACCAAGCAGGAGAAGAAAAATGAGTTGTATTAGGCTTTTGAGAATGCCAAATGCCCGATCAGCATAAAGAGAAGGAACTAATTGTTGCCTTAATGCATTTTGAGACATTAGTAGGTCAAGGATTAAGACAGGCAGATAATTCAGAACAGAGGACCTCATAAGGTTGCTAATGTATCTCAAAGGAGCGCAAGAAGAATGTGATGTGTTTTGAAAATATTGATGAGTTTCTACTGAGGGTCCCTGCAAGTCTGCGGTCCTGTCTTACATGATCTAGTGTTGCTGCCTAATGAGAGAACAGTCCCGCCTTGCTAATGCAGTGAATGCTGCCTGCTTAATGTCCCACTGATTTTCACTGCCCAGTGAAATGGAGAACTACCTTTAGACTCAGCTTCTTATATCATTTGGTTATTTAAAGTATATATGCTTTTCTGTCTCTCCTATCAATGATAACTTTGTAAGCCTCTTGAATATGAAGCCAATAGAGTAGAAATCAAGAAATGATGACGAGTCAATAGAAATATATCAGGGATATATCATAAGACAGCCATTACAAAAGGACTAAACTTAGGTTTTGACTCCCATATTTTCTATATAGATAATCCTAGAATAGAAATGGTGGACTTAGAGAAATAGTTAAAACAGAACACACTGACTCATCCTTAAAAAAAGGTTGTTGCTACTTAATTAGAAGATTGTAAGTGAAATTAAATGGCTCGTTATATTTTTTTCAATGCTAGAATTACGAGTTACCTCAGTTATGCATATATTTCGCAGCTGATGATTTTGGTTCTTCGTATTTCAGAGTTCTGAAGAAATATTGGTGAAAATTGAGACTTCGGATCATGTTTCAGGGAGGCTAACTGAAAACAGAAACCACGCCTCATGAGAATATTATAGAAGTTTAGAAGGGACATATGTATTTAAAAAAAAATCTTAATCATGCATCCATTATGAGCATCTTAATTTGCCCTCCTGACTATCAGAACACCTTATAAGAAGCAAATAGTCCTACCATTATTCCGGAGTTCCAAAGGGGCGAGCCAGGAGCCTCCCTTGCTCCAAATGTAGAAACAAGACCCAGGAAGGCATGTTTTTTCCTGTGTGAGATGGTGACAGCAGTGATACAGCATTTGGTGACAAAGCATTTCTGTGCCCTATTTCCTTATATGATCATTTGATTATTTAAGGGCCCACATATCCATTCGCCATTCACTCGCATGCTCTTAGAAGGAACGTTTCAGAAGCTACAGTAAATTATTCTACACATCACATTTCTGCATAAAGATTGGCTTATGGAACAACTTTTTGGACGCTTTTCATTTTTTATAACACTTACGACTTTTATAATAAGTCCCTACCTATACGAGAAGTGGTTGTGGGCAGAGGGCGAGGCGATTCAGGGAACACTTGTTAAACATGCCTATAAAAGCCATTGGCATCAAAAGGGGTGAAGGCACAGGGAAGAGCAGTTCTTAAAAATACTCACCGAAGTCTCCTGTCAATCAAAGAAAGTGAGATTGCTATTAGGCTGGCGATCAAGGAGGTACATCACACCAAAACCTCATCCTTTTTTTTTTTTTTAACTTCTTCCAAGATTTTATTTAAATTCAAGTCAGTTAACATATAGGAGTAGAATGTAGTGATTCATCACTTACATGCAACACCCAGTGCTCATCCAGACAAGTGCCCTCCTTGATGTCTATCACCCATTTAGCCCATCGCCCCACCCCTGCCCTCCAGCAACCCTCAGTTTGTTCTCTGTAGTTTAGAGTCTCTTATGGTTTGCCTCCCTCTCTGTTTCCATCTTATTTTATTTTTCTTTCCCTTCTAGTGATTCTAAAGCTCACCTCCTCAGCCATCATGATGACTGTCATGTTTTCCTCATTCTGCTCTTTATCTCCCTGGTTATTTACTTTGTGTCTCTCTCTTCTCATACATCATTCTTTTCCCGGGACTGATTTTTTTTTTTTTTATAGACTCTCTGCTATTTCCTTCCCAGGCTGCATTTTAAAACCCAAATTCAGATATGAAACACATCCTGTCATTCCTGACAGCTACTTCCTCAAATACTCTTTTCATCTTTACAACCTAACTGATGTTTTCTATTTACGATTAAATCTTTCTCCTCCGCGACTCCCCTCCCTGGTAGAATTCAACATAAGAAATGCTACTTACCATAATGATTGCCCTTATTCTCTCCCAACTTTCTTATGGTTTACCAGAAAGCATTGGGGGGGGGGTAGTGATAAAAATCGCATAAAGCACATCATGCTAAAAGTTTGTATAACTCAGCATACATACACATCATTGATTCAAAAGCTGACATAAAGCCAAAACTCGACTTACCTTATAACCCATCATTTTGTACTTCTAGATATTGACCCAGTTGACCTGAGAACTTATGCCCAACACAAAAGCCTTAACACCTGCACATGAATGTCCTTAGGGGTTCTATTCATAATGGACAAAACCTGGAAGGAGTCAGTATGTCTTTCAAATGATGAATGGAGAAACAGATTGTGGTACATCCATACAGTGGAATACTATTCACCAATAAAAGGAATGTACTGTCAAGCCATGTGAAGACATAGGCGACTCTTAAATGAATACAGTAAATGAAAGAAGTCAGTGTTAGAGTGCTATGCACTTTATGATTCACTTATATGAGATTCTGGAAGAGGAAACACTGAAGAAACAGAAGCCAAATCAGTCATTGCCAAGGAAGCATGTCTGCTATCAGTCAAGTCTTGGCAGGATGGCGGGCTTGTGAGACACCATGAGCCAGCTAAACTGTACCCAGGGTGTCTGACCCACAGAAATTGTGATATAATAAGTGTTTGCTGTTTTAAAACACTAAATTTGAGGGTAATTTGTTATTCAACTTTACATAGCCCAGTTGGATATATTGTATGTAACATTAAAACCAAGCCACAAGATAAGCTTTTGCTTTCAAATAGGAAAGATGATATTAAAATGTGAAAATACTTTTGTCCTGGGTTAATACATGTTAACAGAGTTATCTCTGGAAACAGGAATGTTGAAACTAGACATAAAGTATGTTAGGCCTTCTGCTCTTTCAGAATAATAATACTTTTCTATATGGACTGTATATCAAAGAGAATTCCTTAACACATGAGTTAATCTATTGCATTTTCATGTGATTTCCGCCCAAATTAGTGCTGACTCTCCAATCATTAATAAGAAAAAAAAAAGATGCGTCCTTAACATGCAATAGGACAGAATAAATGTTTGGTTCTGCCTTCTGATTACTCCTAGATGTGTCTGCATTTTAACCCTACAACAGGAACAGGCTTTTTTTCACATGATGGTAATGGATTGGAAGGGAAGAAAGAGGTGATTCTAGATAAAGAAATCAAAGAGCGTTATTTAAACTCAGAGGGGGAAATAAGAATCAAATAGAGTCTGGGTTTAAAATGTCAAGCTGTAATTTGTCTGGTTCCTCTTGCTCATGTAACGTTCAAAACGTCTCCCTCTATTGGACTCTTTTTTTCTCTACAAATGTGGCCCATTTCGTATATAGATATTTTCTTTTGCTAATGTTCCCTCACATGCACAGATCAATCTTCACACGTTCTCACACTCATTTTGCCTTTTTTGGCATGTGTTCTGTTTGCCTGCCATATGTAACCATCCCTGCAACATTTCCAGACCCGATTTGAAGTTTGAGAAATATCCTTCTCTGTATTCTGCATTTTTATGCCTTTGAAACTTTGCATAAGTTTTCTCTATGAAAATCTGACTGATCTTCTTTTTTCCTTTTTTTTTTTTTAGCTAGTGAATTTTCAAAGAAGAGTTTCCTCCTACTTTTTTATCATTTTGGGGCCTACTCTGAGTTCAGAGAATACAAAAATGTAGCAGTGTGTCAGAAATCTCTTTCAGGACGCCTGAGTGGCTCACTTAGTTTGGCTTCTGACTCTTGACTTTGGCACAGGTTGTGATCTCAAGGTCAGGAGCTAGAGCCCCATGTCTGGTTCTCTGCTGGTCATGGAGCCTGCTTGGGATCCTCTCTCTCCCTCTCTCTCTGCCCCTCCCCAGCTCATGCTCTCTCTCTTTCTCTCAAAGTAATTAAGTGAACTTTTTTTTTTTTTTTTAAGAAATCTCTTTGTAGGAGTGGGAAGGCGATCCTGATAGATTGACAGTGACTTCATAGGGCAACTGGTTAGATCAGAAAGTTCTCATCTAAACTTTCCAGCTGACTCTTTGTGCATGAATCTCCCTTGGGTCAAGAAAGATATTGCCACCAGTGACCATTTTCTACTTAATAACGGTTTGTCACACGGGAGATCTGACTTAATATGTAATTAATAGAAGGGTCCTTGGAGTGATTGCCTCAGAACTGAAAGTTTGTTGCCTAATTTATCTGAAGACTCTCTGTGGATGCAAGCAAACTCTCCTGTCCCAGTTTGTACCTCCCATTAAGTTCCAGACTAGGGGAATGGTTTATGTGGTTACTGCAGTTGAACCTTCTTTGTCCATCTCTATACCTTATCCATTTTCTAATTACACAGCCTAGAATACTGTTCCTTATCTCTTTTGCCTGACAAACACATACTTGTTATTCAAGACTCCCGGTAAACCTCATCTCCTCCTTAAAGTCATCCCCGAACACTCCTACCTCCTACCGCCTAAGGAAGTAAGGGTTCCCATGACTCTGCTCCCATAGCGTCTTCTGTATGAGAATAGAGCATCATCCCTCTGTTTGATAATATATGTGTTCTCTCTACCTCTCCACCATAGAGTGAGCTCCTGTCTCATAGGCAGTTAATAATGTTCAACTCTGTCTCACCGACACCTAGCCCTGGGTCTGGACAAATAAAGAGGTTCAACATACATTTGATGAAATAATAATTGAATGAACACACGAAATAAATTAATGAACACATAAGGGAAGGAATCATTGCATTGTTATGTATATCAAATAATGTCCAATGCATATAAATGAACTCATTACATGTATTAATTAGTCAACTAATTATGTACATGAACGAATCAATCAAGTTTATCAACTTAAGACCATCAAATCAGTAAGTAATAGATATCAATTAATATCAATAAAGAAACATTTATTTCTTACTGAATAAATCAAAGAGAGAAAAAAAAATAAGTGTATAAGATGCATATATAAACTCTCCCATCTAACTGAGGGGATTTTGTTTTCTTCCCTGGTATCGACTGGATGTTCATATCCCTTAAAAATTCACATTTTGAAACCTAATCCCCAATATGAGGGCATTTGGAGGGAGGCCTTTGAGAGCACCCTCATGACCGCTATTAATGCCCTTATAAATGAGACTCCAGAGAGCTCTCTTGCTCTAGGAGGTGAGATCTCATCAGACACCGAACCTGCCAGTGCTTTGATCTTGGACTTCTCAACCTCCAAGATGGGGAGAAATACATTTCTGTTGTTTTTGAGCCATCCAGTCTATGGTATTTTTGCTACAGTAGCTCAAATGGATGAAGACACAGTTTGCCTGTGTTCAACAAAATGAGTTTTATTAGAAATATAATTTACTCAACGTTAAGACAGGAAAATAAAGAAGAAAATAAGCAAGAAATTATTGGGAGGAAAAGTATTGATAAACCCAGTGCTGCACCTGATATATTTTTTATACGTTTTTCATGTAGTTACAATTATGCTTTACCATTTTATATGCCATCATTAGAATGGCCGTACTAGTCTCGATGTAACAGGTGGTCCCAGTTTCACTTGTTGAAATCCACCAGCCAAACACCATAACACATCTGAGTGGAGCAAAAAAAGGTTATTTAGCTCACCACGGTAAGGGAGAGTTGTCTCCAGAGGAACTGTAGAAGTCTCAGCAGACAATTTTGGCAAAGGTCTATTAAAGGATGCGGGCTTCTTTGGGGTGATTCGAAGCAGGGCTTAAAGAAGAGATAGGCCATTTCTGAATTGGATACGGTCAGAATTCAGTGGCAATTCAGGAATTGGCTACGTTGGTGATTCTTTCTAGGAGGTCAGGAAATCGAAACAACGCTGGATGTCAGAGGTAATAACTAGTACAAAGGGGGTTATTTAGTTATGTTCTGTGGTTGCTGAGTGTCCTTGCCTCTGTCGTCTCAGACTCCGTCACCGCCATGTCGTCCCGATGAGTGTTGATGTTTCATGTATGCTGTTTATGATAGCCTAGTTCTAACTGTCGGCTGGTAGGGGTGATTTTCACTTTCTGAAAATACTTACTTATTGTTGGACACTCGGTCTTCCACTTCTTCAATTCTGTGATGTGATATGCTGAGCAGCATTATATATATAGTATTTTTTTCTTTTTTTGAATAGGCTCCCAGAGATGTCTGTTAGCATCAGTTTGTGCTCATTTTTCTTTTGATCTGTCTCTGTTACCATCATTGTCCTGCCAAATTCCCACCATTCCAGTTTGAACCAGCAACACTAATCGATGATACTCTTCCTCCATCATTATTATGGATTGCATACTTTAAACATGACTTAATAGGCAAAAATGGAAGATGATTTTTAACTTCCTTGAGTTCTATAAGATTGAATTTATTTTCCATGTGTCTTTATGAGTTGCATTTACTTTTTTCAAATTATCTGTTCATGTTCTTTGTCAATTAGTTGAGTCCTTATATTTTTCTTTTCTTTTCTTTTCTTTTCTTTTCTTTTCTTTCTTTCTTTTGTCTTCTCTTCTTTCTTTTATTTTCTTTCTGAGAGAGAGAGAGAGAGAGAGGATGGTTGTATGGGGGAGGGGAAGAAGGAGAGGGAGAGAGAGTATCTTAAGCAGACTCCACACCCAACATGGATCCTGACATGGGTCTCAATATCATGACTGTGAGATCATGACCTAAGCTGAAATCAAGAGTCAGATGCTTAACCGACCAAGCCACCCAGGTGCCGCATAGACCTTACATTTCTTAAAAAAAATTTTTTAATGCTTGTTTATTTTTGAGAGAGAGAGAGAGAGAGGCAGACTGCAAGCAGGGAGAGGGGCAGAGATAGAAGAAGACACAGAATCAGAAGCAGGTTCCAGGCTCTGAGCTGCCAGCACAGAGCCCAACGCGGGGCTTGAACTCACAAACCGCGAGATCATGACCTGAGCTGAAGCTGGACGCTCAACTGACTGACCCACCCAGGTGCCCCTAAACCTTACATTTCTTATTGAATCTATATTATATCTTCAAGTAATAAGCTGAAAATAATTTTTGTAGTCTAGTCTAAAAACAATTTTTAGCATATCAAAAATTATATGTGATCCAATTGGTCAGTATTCTTCCTTTGTACTTGTTACCATCCCTTCTTATTTTCACACATCATTCCGTGCTTCCAAATTTGATTCTACTATCAAATTGAATTCTTCAATCTACCCATCATTATTTGGAAAAATGGGGAAAACTGCATTCCTAGAATATTATCTACTTAATTTCCCATCTTGCATCTTGTTATTTTCCTATACAGTGTAGCATCTTTGGTCCACCTTTCATATGTGTTGAGACTAAAACTAAATATTTGATATTTTTAGAAACAGTGTATTTGTAGACAAAATACTTGAATAGTTTCTTCAGGGCAAACATTGCAATTGTTGACAGAAATCACAACAATAGATACTGTGAATGAATGAATGAATGAATGAACAAACGAGCACAAAAAAGGAAATTACTATCAATCTGCAACAAGAGGCCAAGGCAACATTTTTGAGTTGTATGCTTCTTTACAAAGTTAGTGAGTTTAAATTCCCCAAATAAGACAACGGTGTTTCACTTTAAGCTGCTAAACTTGTGGTCATTTGGTTTGCAGCAGTGAAGAATGTATTAGTTTGTGATTTTCCCAAATATTGTTCGTGGGAACACCATTTGAAAATCAAGAGAAAGACGCTTCCCGAAAGAAGAACGTACTTCAGCGATCCACGCATTCGACTTTTTGTTTTTGTCACCTTGGTTTCGGTTAACATGGCAAAATCCTAGACACCAAGTGTGCCTTCACAAATGCTTATTGAATCACATAATCCATGGGTAAAGAAAAAAATTTAAATGTTGATATTTCAGCTCTTTGTCTCTCCCCAAGTGGACTTACAAAATTAACTGAATATAAATAGAAGAAAACCCCTCAAACGGCTTAGAGCATCTGCCCCTTTATCAGTTCTTTTGTGCTGACTTTTGTATCTGGTTGTAGCTTCAGGTAAAAAAAGGAAATGTACCCAAGGAAGCATATGTTTTAAATTGCTGTTCAGGTTTTATTTTAAATGTTTTAATGATTATTTTAAGTGTTGAGGCATTTCTGGTACATGTCACTTTAAATACTGAATCCTAATGTCTCTGCATATACATACCGAAACGTATGTGTATTTCATACATATAAATGTAATTTTATGCATGAAGCACGTATAGGTTTATATATATATTTAACATTTATACCTTCAGAATATATTATATAAGACACATATTTAATGTCTATGCCTTCAGAAGCATAAACATTTTATTTCCCCTGATTTTGAAGGCTATGCCTCCCAGAAATCCTCCCTGTGAATACGATGCGTTTTATTCACTTACGACAATGTTGTGACATCAATCATGTCCTGCAGTAGGGGCTGCGGCCATTATGTTGCCCGGTACTTTCCCTGTAATTATTTTTCAAGTCATTTCCATAGTACTTCATTAAATGTTTTTAATGCCACTATGGGGAATCAGAAAATAAATTAATTCCATTTTCCAGGGCTTTTAAGAAATGTAGCTTTATTTTAGGTTGAAGTTAATTTCGTATTGCTACCTTTGTCAGAGGCATACAAGGTAGTACTTTTTATCTTTTGAAGATAAGGATTTCATTGTTGCAATCTAGGAAAAAATGCCTATACCAGGGAAGTCTCTCTCTCTCTCTCTCTCTCTCTCTCTCTCTCTCTCTTAATTTGGCATGGAAGGGAGGAAAACCAACGTTACCATTCCCTCTCCCATATGCTCCAACTTTTATGTCTGTTTTGCCATCTATTCCATTAACCTTATGATTAATGAAAGTCTCCAGAATTTTAAATACCTTGAAAGGGAGCCAACGCCTGGTCTTTGGAGGCTCTGTTGAAAATAAACAACGATAAAAACGGGGAGATGCAGGCTTTTGAAGTCCTTAAAGACACGACCACTGTGATCTTTGTACCACGGTGCAGAAAAGAGGACAGCATTTCACATTTCTGGCATTACTAACGACAACACAGCCACTGAAAGCGAGCATGAATTTCTGGGAGTAGCATTAGGATACAGGGCTCCTGCTGAGCTCACCAGTTCCTTGCTCTGCACAGCTGCCTTCTCAGCTGGGGGTTTTTAAATCAGCACAGTGAGAAAAGATAGCAATGGCCATGATGCATCTTCCTCCCTATGAGAAAAAGGTAATGTTCAATTAACGCTTCAGTCTTCTGTTTTCCAACGGATTTATTTCTGTCTTTTGTTTGTATGTTTTGCTTTGCCTTTTTTTTTTTTTTTTTTTTTTGGTGGCGGTGGTGGTGTTCCTTTTCATTCCGTGGGATAAAATGCTTAAACTAAACATATCTGGCTTGCAGTTATGGGAGAAGGATTCTGAACTTCTTGTGGCTGTGCTGACATCAGTAAGAGTTGGAGAAAGTATACATTTAAGAAAACGTATACATTCCCACCCACAGGATATTAAGGTATGATCGCGCTCACTTAGCTATGCCTGCATGTAACAGTAAAACCATCACAATGGAAAGAGTTGAGCCTCTTTTACAAGTATTTTCATAAATGCAACATTTGATTTGTTGAGAACACCTACATTACTTTACCTTCTGCCGTATTGTGGAATGGTGCACACCAGGGTGTTTGTTAACGGGAGTCTGCTTTAAGGCTGGTTGGGTTCCTAGCAGCAACAACAACAACAACAATAACAACAACAACAACAGCAACAACAAGGGGTTGATCGCAATAAAGCAACGCTTTCAATTTCCAGCCACAAAGAGGTATATTCTCTTCCTTTATACTTGTTACAGGTTGTGTTTGCAATTGCATAGATAGAAAGTAACCAACACAATTTGGTAGAGTCTCACTCTCCACAGGGTTATTTTGTTCTATGTTCTTACAGACAAGCCCACAAGGGTTCTGAGTTGTGCTTTTCTTTTCTCTTTGAGAGCAATTTGTTTTTTAAGCCCACGGTGATTTGAAAAAAAAAAAACAGAGCTATGTGACACGTGTACCTGTGCATGCGTGTGTGAGTGTGTGCTCAACGCTGCCTTGGGTCTTATGAATTTCCGCTCAGATTTATATTAGCCTTCTGGTTAGAAAGATCAACACTGTTGAGCTTGAATGATGTTCTTAAGAATAAAGCCCAGGGGTCGGATGCTCGTTGGAAACATGTCAACTTAGTTTTATTTTAAGGTTTGAACCCAAATATCGATTGCTACCACTTTAGTAATCACTCACTATAAAAGCTGCTCAGCAACTCATTTTATAAACATTTAGTATGTGCCAGGCACTGGGCTTGGCAACAGAGGCAAAAAGATAAGCAGGGGGTTCTCACTCTCAAGACATTTGTAGTCCAATCCTCTGGATCAATGAGCTATTTTCTGAACAAGGATCTAATATTTCATTATATTGCTGTAAATCTCCTGTTGGAAGGGAAGCTTGCAAAATCTACTGAATGCCACTCGGAGTAGAATAGTTGCCTGGTAGGTAAATGGAAGGACTCGTTTTCACCTATGAAAGCAACGGCTGTTTTTTGGCCGACACTACTGTGCAGGCAGTGTTGGAAACGCTCGGGAGATACAAACAAGACGAGCACAGCCTTTACCACGGAGCTTGCCTTCTAGCAGGGACCACGGATAAAGACGTAGCATAAACTTCCACACTTGTTATCAGAAAAGTGAAAGGGCAAGGGTGACCTAGAGCTTGAATTTACTGACTTCATACCTTAAACATTCATCTGGCCCACTTGTTTTTCATATTGGACTACGATGACCCAAAGGCAAAGACAGAGCTCCTACAAATGTTCACATGTACCTTCATAATATGTGGAAATGGCTTTAAAATCAGACAGCAAATTGTTTCTTACAATATTGTTCTTCTAAATTCTGTGTTAAGAAGGCTATGCAAAAATATTCTTACACTATTCACACAGTATGGTGATTTTTATTATTATTTTTTAATGTTTTTGTTTGTTTATTTATTTATTTATTTATTTATTGAGAGACAGAGAGTGAGCAGGGGAGGGGCAGAGAGAGAGGGAGACAGAATCCAAAGCAGGTTCCAGGCTCTGAGATGTCAGCAGAGCTGGGGCTTGAACTCACAAACCGCGAGACCATGACCTGAGCTGAAGTGGGACACTTAACCGACTGAGCCGCCCAGGCGTCCCGCCCCGCGCCCCCAGGGCAGTGATTTTAAATTTCATGTTTGTAAGTGATTAAGTTTCTTAGCAATAGTTTCTCTGATGTTTACTCTTGACCGACAACTAGCAAAATATACAGATTCTTAATGTCCCCTGAAATTGCGGTATCCTCTCCGTTGGCCTGCTTTGGTAACTAGCGACACCGTTCACTGAGCATGTATCTGGGATCCCACCATGGAAGGCATTTGGAAAACATTTCTATCCTCTCTTTTTCTCAGTTTGGATACCTTCTTTTTCTATTTTAAGATTGTAGTGGTGGGGCCCCTGGGTGGCTCAGTCGGCTTAGCATCTGCCTCGATCTTGGCTCAGGTCATGATCTTATGGTTCAAAAGATTGAACTCTGTGTTGGGCTGTGTGCTGACAGCACGGAGTCTTCTTGGGATCCTCTCTCTCCCTCTCTCTCTGCCTTCTTTCGCCTGTGCCTGCGTGCATATGCACACATTCTCTCAAAATAAATAAATAAACTTAAAAGAAAAGATTGCAGTGGGACATGTTTTCCCTACTTTCTTTCTTAATATCTTTCTTGGTATTTATTTTTGTTTCTTTCCTGATTTCTATGTCATCTCTCTCTCTCTCTCTCTTTCTCATCTGTCTATTTATCAATCATCTATCTGTCATCTATCAGTCCAGAAATAAGCATGTAATCTTTTGTAGCTCACCCTGACAGGTTCCAAATCCACTTGTCTGTTGTTAACTCTAACAGTTGGAAAAACCAAGTTCTTACATTCCCAGGCTCCCTTGCCAGGAGAGTGGCCATATTGATTAGTTCTGGGCACTGTGACCTGAGTACGGACTTTCAAAGAGGTCTATGAAATATTTTGTTTACCTCATATAAGGGAAAGACATGCCTGGCATGGCTCCCTCTCCATTCTTTCTGGAAGGCAGAATGGGATGCTTAAAGGATGCGTTGTTATTTTGTGACCAGAGGAGGCAGACGTGAGGGAACACCAGGGGAATTTAGGCATGCTCGTCCTGCCATGCTGAAACAACCATGGCGAAACCAATGCCAGTTGCTTCCCTTGAGACCCTTGTCATGTCAGAAGAATAAACCAATATCTATTAAGTCAACCTAAATGGTGTTTTCTGTTATTTTTAGTAGAAGCATTCTTAACTGAATATCACATGCATAAATAATGTATTAGAGATGTTGAAAGTTGAGCATTGTGCTATAAAATGGAATACTTAACCATAAAGGCAACATGCAATTCTCATCTTCAAGAATTTTATAGTGAACATGTTATGTGGTAAGCAAAAAGGAATCAAAAGACTTTCTGATATCCATCCAAGGTCTGAGACCAATTTGTATAGGCTTTCTTTCCCCCTTGGTGTTCATTTTCTCATATGTAAAACAAGGAATTGCATTACTTCTAAGTTTCATTGGAGGCACAATTACTAACTTTATTAAAATAAAACATGTTTTGGGGCACCTGGGTGGCTCAGTCAGTTAGGCGTCCGACTTCGGCTCGGGTCACGATCTCACAGTTTGTGAGTTCAAGCCCTGCGTCCGGCTCTGTGCTCACAGCTCAGAGCCTGGAGCCAGCTTCAGATTCTCTCTCTCTCTCTCTCTCTCTCTCTCTGCCCCCCACCCCTACTCATGCTCTGTCTCTCTCTGTCTTAAAAATAAATAAAAAAATTAAAATAAAACATGTTTTGAATCGATGGATTTATAACACTACCTGTTGAATGCTATTTTCTCTTTTTTATTTTTTTATTAAAAATTTTTTTTAACGTTTTACTTATTTTTGAGACAGGGAGAGACAGAGCATGAACAGGGGAGGGTCAGAGAGAGGGAGACACAGAATCCGAAACAGGCTCCAGGCTCTGAGCTGTCAGCACAGAGCCCGACGTGGGGCTCGAACTCACGGACCGCGAGATCATGGCCTGAGCCGAAGTCAGCCGCTTAACCGACTGAGCCACCCAGGCGCCCCTTGAATGATATTTTCAAATTGGTATTTTCCTTGGATACTGTGGACATGAAAGGAGATATACTTTTACTGTTCATACTTAGCATTCTGTACATTTTACGCAGAAAAATGCGGGCTCTGAGTCTGAACCTTTTGCTATGCCATTATCCAGTCTACAAATCTACTTTATTTAGTTACTTACCTACTGAAATTAGCACAAAAATATTTGGAAGCATCTTTTGGGAAGAATTATTTCCTGCACGATTCTATACAACCTCATTGATTTCCCCCCTTTTGTGAGTACACAATCCAGGCAAAATAATTCCACTAATATGAAGGTATGTCTGACACACTGCTTTTCTAGAATTCTCATGGCATGATTATGCAATTGTATGAAACAAGCATTAGAAAGTTTCATTGATTGCAAGAAAAATGTTTCCAAATTGCTTTCGGGAGGCCTAAAGCATGACAAATAAAATGTTACCATACCATTTAAAAGAATATATGAGCAATGTGAATTAAAGGTGGGTTGATCATAAACAACACTAATTTCAAGGTCTATTTCAGTTTTCCATTTCATCTTACGATAATATGGGGTTATGAGAGCTGATCGACCATCAGTTGCTCTCAGCAAGATTGTTTTGGCCACAATACGTTGACATTTAACTCTGATTTATAATTTGGTAGGTATTAGAAGCTGAGGTGTACAAAGAAGCTGCTATTAGAAACAGGAAAGAGGTACAACAGAGACCACACAGAAAGCAGAGAACTGATAACAAGCAAAAGGTTTTAAATATAGAAAAGAAAGAAAGAAAGAAATAAAGAAAGAGAAAAATGTGTTTGTATTTGTGTGTGTGTGTGTGTGTGTGTGTGCGCGCACATAGGCAGGCATATGGAATAATTAGGGAAGGAGAATGAAAATGCATCAGTATAGAGGCTGTGTTCTTTTCATGAGCCGAGGAAACCATTGCCAGATAATTATCACCACCTCTTGTTTTCCAGAGTAATATGCAGCCCATGAACTGGAGAGCCCATCTCATACTTAAAAATGTGGGGTTCTCGGTTTCTTTGAAGCCACGTAGCATCTCTGGGTGGTAGTTGAGTATCAAACAAACAGAGATGCCTTTTCTCACAGGCTGGAAGCAGTCATCTCTGTTGCCAAGGAAACATCCTCAGGCGGCAAGGGTCACCTTTGGCGACAATTGGAAGACTTCAAAAGCAGATCAATAACAGAGAAACGCCAAGACCTGAACTTCCTCTCTAATGTTGTCTCTTATTTTAAATGTCATTTTCAACCAACACTTGCTTATGTGATTACCATGTACCGAGAAGTCGGAAGGCAACACTGAATGCGTAATAAGTCCAGCCCAGTATTTCTGAGCTGTGCTCTTGGAAGCCTGGGGTCTGGGTAGAGATGTTTTCAGAGCGGGCGGGGGAGGGAGGGGGAGGAACCCACAGGACCAGCAGCCTATGTGATGAACTGACTTTCAAGTTGAAAGACAGGAGCTGCAAGTTACACTTTATTTGAAGCAAAGGCTCAGCTCAGTGACAAAACAGATTTAAGATTTTTTACTCAGATTCTTACTGAGATTCTTTACTCAGACAAGCACCCTGGATTACACTTTGTCTAAATTGGTGACATTTTAATTTTAGTTTCTGAAAATATTTTGTCACGTATTTGGCTTGCGCAGTTTTTGTGTCAATAATTTACAATCTCAATTATTCATTCATTCATCCGTTTGTTCTTTTACCAAATATTTATGATTTTACACTAAGGGCCAGGGGCTACTCTGGAGATGAGAACTGAATAGAACACAGTCCCTACGTTGAAGGCTTGGGGGATTCAATCGGGTGAAGAAGGCAGACGTAGCAACAATGGGATCCCTTGCAGAGGGAACAGAGGGGGACCCTTGTGATTTCTCCCGGGAACATGAGGAAAAGCTTTTAAAATAAAATAAAATGCTTTATTTTTGCCTTGGAGGATGGATAAACGTTGAGCTGGGAGCCCAGCGCTAGAAGGACATTCTAAGACAGAGACAACAGCAAACGCAGAGGGCAGAGATGTGAGGAGTTCTGTCCATCTGCCGTCAACAGAAGTTCAAAGAGGAAAATGGGCCGGATCACAAAAAAATCCTTATATGATATACAAAAAAAAAGTTTATGCCTTAACGTTAGTTTTCCAGATTTTTTCCTTTCTAACTTTAGGTACAGCTACTGGGACTGCTTAACCCTATCATAAATGGAGCTTTAAGTAGCTTGGTATGATTTTCTGGAAGGCTTCAGGCATTGGAAACTTCCGTGACTGTTTGTTATCTAAAGCAAGAATTGTGAAATCTAGGGATAAACTCTGTTGCTATTGGAGCTCACACTAATATTAGATTTATTAAAATACAAATCATGGAGTTTTATAATAGGAGTTAGGATGCCCTCCACTTTCAAAGTGACTGGTAGAATTAAGCTGTAGCAGTAGCAGTCATTTCTTAAAATCGCATATCTTTCTTCTTGTCACAAGATTCGAAAGTGACAAACGCAGAGGGCTCTTTTGCCTACGAACGTGTCATGTTTCCCACTGAAATGGACCTCATTAAGTCTTTCTTTATGAGGGACAAGAACGAAACTTTGTGTATGAGAAAATTTGGAGGGTGGGTATGCTTGAGAGCTAAAGCTTTTTGGCATCATTTAGGTTAGCCACCTGTTCTAGCCTGCATTTGCTGAATAAATTAGATGCTCTGGGGAGAGAGTATGCAGCTGATTGGACCGCCTTGTTACCAAGGCAACCATTTTCCTCTCTGCTCCATGACTCTGAAAGGGTTCATAACCCATTACTGCTCCTCTGAGCAGGAACAAGAGAACATTTCTTTTTTTCTTCTCTTGCCTTTCTACCTTTCTTCCATTTCATTTATAAATTTCGGGTCAAGATGTTGGGATTAGTGGAATCGAACAGATACTCTTGCTGTATTGTTTCTTCCGACACCACATTTTCCAGATGTTTGAACACCTTAGGTCCCAACGTAAAGGCGCAGAGATAACAGCTAAAAGGAGGGCAGCTAATGCTAAGCAGTTTCAAACAAATTGAAAATAATATTTTCAGTCTCTAGAGGAGCTTGTCTAAGGTGATATATGTGAAAACAAACTCCGAATTTAGTCCAAAGGACGGTGGATGAAAGGCTATTTCCCCCAAATTATTCCAGCTCTTATTTCCATCAGGGTTTTCTTACTTTGCAGAGGTGATGAGACATGAAAGAGCGATAATGCAGCAAGGTTTTATCAGACTCATCAAACCATAAATTCCAGGAACTCAGTGATCATTTTCTCAATGCCAAAGGGCTGAGAGGACTGTTGCGGCGGGGGGGGGGGGGGGGGGGGGGTGTGCGGATGGCTGACCCCGAACCATGGCAACGCCCTCAGAAACGAACACAGGGTTTCACCCACATGTCACATGTTGACCTCAGCATATTGGTTTTCTTCTATTTTGTAATTCATATTTGTCTTTCCTCTCCAACTCTGTGTGCTGTGTCTTTATATTCTAAACCTTCATGCATTAAAAAACAAAACAAAAACAGTAGGGATCCCCAAATAGGTAAATTCCTCCAGCATTTACCTTGTACTAGGAATGCCACATCTTATCCCATGTGCCCCATTCCTTATGTCAACTCATTGAGGCAGAAGTGATTGATCCTGTCCCACGACAGAGGGGACTGCGTCTCGAGTGGATTACGTAGCCTGCCCAAGGTAGCAGAGTTGGCCTTCATTTGGATTCTAGCTCGTGCAAAGCCATGCTTTTCCCTATGCTATCGTGTCTCCAAAGTTCTGCAGTAATACTAATGTCCTTTCTGAACATTGAAGTCCTGAGGAGAAGAAACAAATGGAATATTAAAACATTTAAATTAAGCCTCTTCCAAGGCTTCGTGTTCTCTTATTTCGAAATTTTTCATGAGTAGAATGCAACTCTGGGCTTTGCCTAATTCACTAAGTGCTAAAGCTTTTGTACGTATTTAGGAAGCGGGAAGGCTTTATCACACAGAGCAATTCCTTTGACATTTATTTTTATTATCTTTCTATAAATATGAGAGACACTGATAAACAAGGAACGTTACATGCTTATCTTGTTTCTATCTAATTTGTTGTTCTTTTCAGTGAGGATCATCTCTGTGAGAAGTTAGGCTCGTATTTTGATCATGGACAAGCCTTAATGCAATTCGATTTACTCTACTTTTTTTCCTTTTCTACAGATTTTGATTCTGCATTCCGAGATTTCAAAGCTGGAGTTGATATTTTCAAATAAACAGTTCTTTAAGAGACACAGGAACATCTTACGTTAGGACCACGCCACAAAGGGGCTGTTTTTAAAAAGGTATATATAGTTCCCAGTGTTAGGTCAAGCAGGGCAACTATTTTACTAGGTGTGAAGGCAAAGGTGTCCTTTGTTAAGCAAATTGTGACCAGTCCCTGCTATGGTAAAAGATTAACAAACACTTCATTAGCCGATCATAAACAAGCGGGAAGCATCAGGGAACTTGCCACAAGAAGAAAACGCATGCTTTAATTTGTTACAGGCAAGGTGGATTTTTTTTCCCCCTCCTCTTGCTCCTATTTCTGGCATCAATATAATTTAAAAGTTTCTCTGAAGAACAAGGCAATTATTTACAATCTGAAAATGAATGTGATACAAAGGCAGTCTATTTGCACTTTTAGAAAAACCTTTATTTAAATGCATTGCTTCTGCTATTCTCTTGCACAGTTTCCTAGATTAGATTAAAATGCTATTCTGCGCTCCAAATAGTATGTTAATGTCCCAGTTCATTCAACAGGCTTTTAGCAACCACTTAGGTTCTCCCCTGTGGCAGGTACTCTGTCAAGTGCTGGGGACCAGAGAGGAACCTGCAGTCTCTCTCTTCTGTGAATTAAGCTTTGTGTGGCAAGGGACATCTCCAAGGCAGTATAGTGAATGCTGTCATAGAGTAATGAACTTGTGGGTTGGCGGAACAAAGAGATCGTTCCAATACTTTCTCACTCTTCATCCTGAATCAGCCTCGGTGTCTTGTATGCTGACCACTGCCCTTATCTTATTCTTTCTTTCCTGTTTTCACCCCAGTCTTTGGATGTCACAGAGCGTCGCTTCTTGGTTATAACCTTGGTTTATCTCAGTTCTGATTTTCCTCTCCGCCTGTGCTGAGCAAGTCAATTTGAACATGGCTCTTCTGGAATGATTTTAGTTGCTACGATGGTATGGCTACTTCTCTCCGTAGGATAATCCTGCCACAATTCTTCCAACATTGCACTTTACTTACCTTCTGGAAAGCAGACTTCAAGACTGTTGACCTGTCCGTTGGCCCCAAGGGATAGGGTGTGTAGGAAACATTTCTTCCTGAGGGATCCTCTCAAGGGGAGTGCTTGGACAATAGCTTCACCGAAGGCACACCTTGTTCTTAATTAAATGCTACTCGTCACTGGTATCTGCCCCTCTCTGTTGAGTGTTTTTGTAATACAGGAATCAAGTTGCGTGATGCCAGCCAGAGGCCATAACTTAACCAACCAGGAGAGCGGTCAGCTTATAGTCACCCAAGTCAGCAGGCACTTTCCACGAACCCTGGAACTACTAGCCAATGCCTATTTTCTGAACCTTATTTCTTCTTTCTTTGAACTATCCTGACCACAAATTAACCTCTTCTATTTGCATCTTTTCTCTCCCCTCCTTATGGGCAATATCACTTTGCTATGGGCTTCCTTAATTACACTGATCTTGTTCTTTCTTGAAAAGAATTCTGGTTCCCCACCTGCTTATGTCATTTCAAGCTTCCCAAATAATAACTCCCTTGATACAGAATGGTGCCTGTGTAGAGCACTCATGGTTAACTTTCTAGGGGCTCCACGGGCCCCTGACAAGTTCAATCATGAAAGTAGATGGCATAAAAGATGTATGGAAGCATTGGAAGTCCAATACTTTTAGGGGACATTAAGGGCACGACGTTATTTGTGGAAAGAAGGGTAGGTGAGTCTGAAAAGGTAAGAAGAGGTCATGACAAAGTGAAGTTAACAAGGAGCCCATGAAGAATTTAAATAGGTGAATGACATGATTCGATATGTATCTCGGGAGAAAGCCTATTTTCTCAGAAGGGTTGGAGGCCATTTAAGGGTTCTTAGAACAAATAAGTATAAAGAAAGTCTCCACCAAGGCAGTGGCAGTGGAGGTGGAAAGCAGAGAACAAATGGGTGAGATATTTAGGAGGTAGAATTTATAGGACTTTGTGAAATAGTAAGGGAGAAAAAGTTGAGGTGGACTCTGAAGTCTCGTATTTGGAGAGGTTGATGACAGTATTGTTCATCAATAAGAAAACATAGAAACATAACGTGTGGCTGGAGTGTGTGTGTTTGTGTGTGTGCATGTGTAAGGGTGTAGGTGGGTAGTGTATTTACTTTGGTTTAAGAGTCTGTGGGCCATGTAATTGGAAATGTC
This sequence comes from Prionailurus viverrinus, assembly GCF_022837055.1. Taxonomy (NCBI): domain Eukaryota; kingdom Metazoa; phylum Chordata; class Mammalia; order Carnivora; family Felidae; genus Prionailurus; species Prionailurus viverrinus. Next base: position 226,582,685 of record NC_062561.1, on the reverse strand, counting down.
CAAAGAGCAGATGTGTATGTGGGATAGGAGCTCAAAACCGAGACGTTGGTCTGGATCCTAAAGTCGGGGGACAAAGCTACCGAAAAGCACATGAAACCGAATGTGAAGTAGATTCAGTGAAGTAGATTATTCAGGAACAGTGCAAAAAAATAAAATAAAATAAAATAAAATAAAATAAAATAAAATAAAATAACAAATAGGTTAAGGAGAAAATTCTAGGGAATATTTATTTTCACATACTTTTGAAAACAAAAAGGAACCAGTGAAGAATCTAAAAAAAAATTCAGACACTGGAGTTACCTTTTCACTATGCAGGAGAGTGTGATGAATTGAAAGTTAAGGAAGAACGGACTTCTGGAAGAAGGGTATGATTAACAGTGTCAAAAGTTACAGGGAGAGCAAGTACAATAAGGCATAATTCAGGTAAAGCTAGATGCTTACTAAACGTACCTCACTTGTGGAAAGTACTTTAATATTTAGCTTCTCCCCAGAATGTATGTGACCCCTGGTCAAGGCTGGCAGCCTTTGCTTTACTATAAAATTCATGACCCCACTATCTGGTTGCCGGTTCGTAACCAACATGGCACCCGGGATTCTTGACGTTTTTCTTGTTCTTCACCCCTGACAACCACACACTACTAAAGCCTGTTAACTTAAGAGTTAAAAAAAAAAAAAAACAGAATTCAATCTTTTTTAATTTTGTCACAATAAAATACTGTGTCATTATTAAAAATTTTCAGAAAATATAGAAATACAAAATAAAAGAAGTAAAACTAGAAATGTGTACTGAAGGGTGTAAAATATCGCAAGGTGAAATGCATGCCCAATGATAATTATTGCTAATCATTTATTATATATTCTTAAATATTTAATTTTATGCTCGCTGGAGATTTTCTGTGCATGTACATTAATGAACTAAAAATGAAATTTTACTATGCATTCTGTTCTTTGTCAGCATGACTTGATCACAAAAAGTGTCATTTACATCTTTGCATGTATACAAGAGCTCCAAATGACCAACATGCTTTTTACTGGTTATCTAAGATTCTGTTCTCCTTCTCGTAATTTATATAACTCATGTCCTCCTGATGGGCGTTAAAGTACAGTAAAACCTTGGATTGCAAGTAACTCGTTCTGTGAGTGTTCTACAAGATGAGCAAATATTTCTAACAATTTTTAACTTGATAAATGGTGATGTCTTGCAGTACAAATAGTATGTGATGCCAAAAGTCACATGATCACAACTGAGCCAATGGTTCTCTCTCTTTCTCTCTCTCACTGCAGGATTGTGGGTGATTGTCTCCTATGATCAGATGCTCAATCTAAGGCAGCAGTGTTTGGCAGAAATCAGTGATTTTTTTAGAATGCTGGAAGGTGCCCACAACTGGCATGGGTGTATTATTTGCCACTTCAAAGCACCTATGGATAGTCCTTTGTTTTTCCATACAAGAGTGAGCTTAGGAATGCTTTGCTTCATTCTAGATCAAGCTGCCTGTAGGTATAGACCCTTTCCTCTGATGCCTTATTGCCAGTGACATTAAATACAGTATATGATAAGAGTTTATTAGTACTGTACTTTAGTCAACATTCATGCAATCGTATATGATGGCCCCCAAGCAGAAGATTCCAATAGATGGCAGTGATCCCATTAGTGATCGTGAAAGTCGTCCTACACAATAACCCTCCTCTCTCTTGTCTACCTCACACCTGCCACGAAAGTTTTCAAAGGTAAGTGTAGGTTCATTTGTTTATTTTACTTTGTATTTTCTTTATTATTTTGTATTATATTACAGTACTATAATTATTTTTATGCGAATATATTTGGGTTGTAGAATGACTCATCTGCATTTCCATTATTTCTTATGGGGAAATTCACTTTGATATACAAATGTTTTGGATTACAAGCAAGTTTCTGGAACGAATTATGCTCACAAACCAAGGTTTTATGAACATCACATATAGATCAAGATGGGTAAAATTCCACAGTCATCTTCAGATATTTGCTCATTACTTTCTCAGGACTTTCTTAGGATTCTGTTTCCAGGACCAGAATTTCTGGTCAAAGGTATGGGCATTAGCATTCTGATGGATCTTGCCAAACGTGTGGTGATAGCTTAAGAAGCTATTGCTTTTTCTCCTGAATTGTTGCCAACGGTGGATTGAATACAATTTTTTTAGATGTCTTTGCTAGTTTGATAAGTTATCAGACCCTTAACCATTCATTGCCTGGCTCTCCAGGTCTTGATCCATATCCAGGGCTCTTGTGTGGCTTCTCATGAATCTGGTGTTATAATAATAAAGACTTTAAAACCCCATTGTCTTTCTCAAGGGCATTTCTTACTACTTAAAAACATGTTTAGGTCTTACTGCTTGGGTCTCCCTAGTAGTCTGAATCCTGGACAACTAGAGCGGGAGACTCTTCTAAATTGATGGTGATAAGAGTGCAAGGCAATTGAAAGGTAGACTTTTTTGGACAAGGCATAGGACCAGATTCCGTGGCTTGACTTCCAGCCTGTAAAGATGAACTAACACGTGGGACTTTGTTTTTGAATCCCGCTATCCAGCATTTTGGTGAGAGAACCCATGCAATATAGGCAAAGTTTCTGTTCCATCTTTAGCTTCTGGTATAGAGACGTCTCTGCCATGAAGTTGAACTGTGTACCACCGACTGGCATTACTCCGGGGAAAATGACATCACAAGGAATGGGTGGGCTAGTTCCGAGACTCGTGCATTTTTCATGGTTTCTACCTCCTCCTTCCACTGCTGCTGACACCTGGAATCCTCTCGACATCCAGCGTTTAATCAGACAGATACCTCTGCAATCATTACTCTCATTTCTTCGTTAGAATGTGAGCTATTTAAGGTCACCAAATCTTTGTAAATGATCTTCATATTTCCCACATTCCCGAAGGACTTATTTGGGATTCAAGAGATACTGAATGAATTAACTTTTAACTGTGACTCATGCTTCTAAGGAGAAATGCAGACATATCAAAGGTATAACAGATTTCTAAGCTTTTTCTCATTTATTTTATTGCCATCAAGCATATTCAGACTACTTCCATTTTCTTATACCTCAAAGCTTTCCCAAACAGCAAAGAAGGAAAAAATGACAAGCCCTGGCAATCATTCCCCAGGGCATAAGTCCCTTTTACATCCCAGAAAGTTGGTGATACTCAGAATGCATTTGGTATCCAGTGATTCAAAGATGTCATTTTTCCTTCTATCTCGGGAGTGTTCTGGTTCTTTGGTTATGGCCTCACCGTGCCATGATGCTGACGCATTCTTTTGTTTCAAAGGTTTGGTCCCTTCCCCCATTTGGAGGCAAGTACTTATTCAAGGTACTATTTGATAGAGTGCTCTTTGTAATATTACCTGGGGATGTCATAAAAGAGTGCTATAATAGTTTATATAATTTATTTTCCCTGGAAAACACATTTAGTGCCATCTTAAATAGTCTTGGGTTTAGAACCATTTTCAAAAGAAGAAGGTCAAGATGACGTCTAGTCTTAAGACTATGTTATCACCTTTGAACCAGGTCCACTTGAAAGGATTCATTCAGTTTGGGGTCCAGAACCATGAGCAGAAAAAAAATGAGGGCTGGGTTTATTTTTCTCTTCGTGCCTTTGATAACACAGCCTTTGTTGGAATATTTATATTTGTAATCATTTCCTTGCCTTGCACCAAATAACAATTGTGGATTGATGCCTACTTTTTTCCATCTTGATTCTGGAATTCCAGGCAATGACTAGAGGTAATAACTCATGAAATTTGATCTACAAGAAGTCTATTACTTCATAAAAATTAGAGAAAGATACATAGAACAAAGTGTTTTTCTGGACATAATGGGATATTTTGAATGTATAATCATACCTTTGGTTTATGTCAGTGGTTCTCAGACCTGTGTGAACATCAGAAACCCCTAAGGTGCTTTAATAATAATGATAATAGTAATAATAATAATAATAATAATAAAATGATAAATAACAAGGCTAAGATCCAAGCCAAATATTCTGCTTCAATTTGGGGGATGGACACTGATATTTTTAAAACCCTTAAGTGATTCTAGTATGCAGTTTGATGATAACCATTTATCTATGTAACAATACCCCCCTATATTCTGATACTGTCTTTTACTATTTCTGTAACAATTCTGTGCTGGTTTTCTTAGTTTCCTGAAGCATTTGTGACATTGCATCTCTCAAATCTCCTTTATGCTAAAATAAGAAAATTGCTTATAATTATAAAGTAGAAATTTTATTGTTGCTATATATTTTCTCTCAGAATAGGTTTTCAAGAGGTGAACTGACCGTCACTCAAGTATGTGGGGAATGCAATGATTTCTTTGGTTTCTCTGGTTTTCTCAAGGCTTTGTACAGAGGTCCTCAGACACTGTGAAACCTAGCAATTATCTGCTGATAAATATATACAGTCTTGCTCAGGAGATGCCAACTCAGCGATCTGCTTTTAGCCAGCAAGAAACAACTTTAATCCCTTGCTGAGATGAGTTTCTCCTAACCCGATGCTCTTCAAAATCAATCACCTCTTGTGTTACCTAGTCACTATCTGCTTCTCAGCTGCATTTGGCCTGTGGGTCTTTGGGAAGGTCACATGACCTTTCTTCTCCGTAAAAATGAGAGAGAGAGATGATGGGGGCTTTCCAAGACACTTTTATTTAAAGTTTATTTATTTATTTTGAGAGAGAGAGAGAACACATGGGAGGGGCAGAGAGAGGGAGAGAGAGAATCTCAAGCAGGCTCTGCACCGTCAGCACAGAGCCCAGTGTAGGGCTGGAACCCACGAACCGTGAGATCATGACCTGAGCCAAAACCAAGAGTTGGTCACTCAACTGACTGAGCCACCCAGGCGCCCCTCCAAGATACCCTTTTAACTTTAGGGACAATGGACTATGATCCAAATAAACACTTCAATTGGCAGCCCAGTGAACATTATTCAAACCTAACAGCAAGAAGAATAGCCTTCATCTTTTCTGTAATTTTAATCAATCAATTAATTTATTTATTTTCACTTACTTATGTTTACCAGTTTATTATATAACAAAGGTATAATAAAGGATCGGGATAGATCTTTCTGTAGCAGCTAATTATAGCCAAGCCTTGCTGTTATGAAGGGCTGTGGACGCCCAGTATGTGCACATACATATAGCAATTCCTTTAAAAATACAGAACTGACAACATCTAAGGCCTGAATCTCGCCGTCATAGGAGTTATACTGTTTTATCAGACACAGGTCCTGGTCTTTAGAAGTTCCCTATATCTTATTAGGGAGCTAAGACAGGTACACAGAACAGAAAATACAGAGTCACAAGTCTGAGATTGGTACACGCTAATCCTAGCAGTTTCAGGGAAACTGAAACTAGCATGAGATGTAGAGAATCCTGAGCAAATGAAAAGTCCTCCAGCAACTCTCCCAGCACCCGTTCTTGCCATTGCAATCGCTCTAACCTTTGAAAAGTTATTTTTTGAGATAACTGTAGACTCACATGCCATTGTAAGAAATAATACAGAGGGACCCCACACACCATCTATCCAGTTTCCACTAATGGTAATTTACGAAACTTGCAAAACTATAGTACAATATCAGAACCAGTATATTGACATTGATACAATCCACCAGTATTATTCAGATTTTCCCAGTTTTACTTCAACTAGTGTGTGTGAGTGCGTGTGTGTGTGTGTGTCTAGTTCTCTGCAACCTTACATCTGTAGGTTTCTCACCCACCATCATATTCATGATGCCGAACAGTTCCATCACCACACAATCCTTATCTTTGCTCTTTTATACCCACCCACTTCTTTTCTTTACCCACTTCTCCCTTGTCTCTAAACCTCAGCAGCCACTAATCTGTTGTCATGTCTATAATTTTGTCATTTTAATAAAATTATGTAAATGGAATCATATAGTGTGTAACCTCTTGAGACTGGCTTTTTCATTTAGCATCATTTCCTTGAGATTCATCCGAGTTATTACTTGTATCAAGAGTTCATTTCTTGTTATTGTTGTTGAATAGCACTCTGTGGTATTCCATGATATGGATGGACCAGAGTTTGTTTAACCCTTCAAACTTTGAGGGCCATTTTTGCTGTTTTCAGTTTCTGGCTATTTCAAATACATCCGCAATTAATGTCCGGGTACAGGTTTTTGTGTGAACTGAAATATCCATTTCTCTGGAATCAGATGCCTAAAAGTGCAACTGTTGAACAGCATGGTAATTGCACAGATAATCTCTTATAAATACGTTTGATTGGGTCCCTCACTTGTTTAAATCCTTTCAATGACACCCTATTATTTTAAGCATCATAAGAGCCACATCAGGGCCTAACAAAGCCCTGAAATTTCTGGAGTCTGCTGTTCTTGCTCTCCTAATCTAATGCCTTTCCCTTTCCCCGACTCTCCCCTCCAGACACATGAGCTTTGTTTTAATTTCTTAAAATGACGTGTTTTTATCCCACCACAGATGCACCTGCCCTTTAATGGCAGTAAAATGCCAATGAGATGGTTGGTCTGCAACTGAGTTGGAATAAATATGAATTCTTTTTCCCCACATTATTCAGCTCGTAAATCCCATGCTTTTCATATTAAATCCAGCTTTCTTAAAACCTATTATTTTTTTCTATAATAAAGCTCATAACACCCATGTTCTCAAGGGTATATCCTTCAATCACCTCCACCACTACATCATCTTGTAAGATAACATGTCCTAATGGTTCCACTTTCTACCGAGTCAATATGTACAGTTGACTTAATCTGAGTTAGTGGTTATTTATTTTGATGGATCAGTTCTATTTCCTGGGTGGCAGGAGTTACTTTTTATACAATTTGATAATTTAGTGCTATATTGACAGGAACTAACTTTATTAATATGGGGATATCTGACCAGTGTTGAATAATGGGTTCCTTTTCCAACAAAAATACCCAGCCAGTCGGATGGTCTTTAAAATCAGGACCAACAGAAAAAAGTTTACAATTATGAAATGAAAAGGAGATTTATTAGCTTTCAGTATGTGGTCCTTAAATATGGCCTTAATTTATGTCACAAAAACGAAGCCAGTGGCAAATTTATGTGGAGACATAGAAGTAAATAGGTAAGTAGTAAGTAAGTAAGTAAATAAATAAAATAAAAAATAAAACAACTGTGTTCTGTTTTCCTGTACCAATTATTATGCCAAATATTTTCTTCACATCCACTTGAATTATCTCCCCACACATGTAGCTTAATATTGAATAAAACATAAAGTGGTAATTTTAAAAATATATAGTTTGCAAGCATTACTCTTTCAACTTTACATCTTAACTTTTCTGTTCTTCAACTTTTAGTTTACCTCTTATCCTTCCTGATTTTTATATTAAAAAGAGATTAGAAGAAGTAATCACAGTGTTCTTTTCATTCCAAGAATTAGGTAAAGGGTCTCAGAGTTATCTGTAAAAGGGACAAGTTCAACAATGATATATTTGACTTTCATTTAAGACAGCAAACTGGTGTACTGGAAGAAAGAGTCACACTGAAGAAATTTACAAAAGAATTTTCAGTGAGAATTCTTTGCACTGGTAACTGTAAATTTTAAAATCTTCATTCTTTTCATGGGATTCAGACTCTCAACAGAAATAAAATTTCCTGTGGCATTTAAATTATATTAGGTAGGATATTTAGTTTTTATTTTGTAAAGCGTAAGACCTCTAAAACAATCCCTGCCGGTGACACTGATGCATCTAAAATAAACATGGTTAGTTGTAGCAAAGGACAGCACGAAGAAAATAAATTTAATTGGTAATAGACAAGTTAATATGCTTCACAGAGAACCTAATTTTCTGTACATTAAGGTACAGAATCATAATTTCATTTATGTGCCTTGCTGAATTGCCACGGCACTCACACTGGATTGCCAAACGAATAAAAATGCATGTATCCATGCAACGGATCTGAAACTTAGTAGTGCTGATATGCACACACAGAAATAAAGATTTCTTGTGACCAGTAGAGGCTATCAGTTTTCAATACCTACTGCCTTTGAAATATCATTAATTTACTCCCATGGTTTTCCATTTGTCTATTTATTCATTCGTTGAGTCACACATTTATTTAACAAATACTTGCTCTGTGCCTAGCAGGTACCCAACACTGTACTGAGTATAGTGATGCATTCATGAGCAAAAAACCAACAGGTTTCAAGTTAAGAGTCTGGTGGGAGAGTCTGACACTCACATACAGTAACAAACGTGACTTTCGTGTTGATACAAGTGCTCAGGAGGAAAGGAACATGGCTTTTGTGAGTTACACCAAAAGACCTGGTTTAGATGCAGGGTTTTGGGAAGGTTTCTGGAGGAAGTAAATCTTTACGTTAGATCTGAAGGCTAAATTGGAGGTGATGGAGGGGCAGGAGGAGTGGATCAGAAGGAGCACTCCAGGCAGAGGAACAGCATATGCAAAGCCCAGGAAGAAGAGAGTTTGTCACACCTAAGACATGAGAGAAGGCAATTGTGTAATTACAGTGTCAAGATACAATAGAAAGTTCTATGGGTTGGGGTGGAAGTGTATGCAGGGACTGGACAAATGACAAACCATTCCAATAACTGCTGCAAAAAAGAGCCATTTTTCCTACTGCAAGTTACTATCAACATTATACACTAGTACAAGTAAGTAATATCGGGACCAAGAAAACTAGCAAATACAACATAAACTTTTGAAACATAAAACATGAAATGTCATGTGAAACACCCCATGGAATAACTAGGGTATATTTCATCAGGTTTCCAACACCATGCCCTATGATTATTTTTCATCTAATACAAAACTGGGGGATTTGGAAGATGATACAGTATCTCTGGAGCAGAGGTGCTTCTGGGTGTGAGAAATAGAACTGCAGATTAACAGTGGCTTAAAACATATGGGCATGTGTTGTTTACCTAACAAGAAATCTAAAAAACCTAGAAATCACCAAGGACACAGAATCTCTTTATTTTTCTTCTCTGCCGCACTTAATGTCTTGACCCATCATGGCTATGAGATGTCTGAGGTATCTCTAGGAACTTTTTCCTTAAAAAAGTCCTCATCATGGCAGAACCAAGGAGGAGGAGGGTGTAAAAACAATTTCTCATTCATATCCATCACTTCTATCAGGAAAGCAAGACACATTCCCAGCAAATCCAAATTCCATTGCATTGGTCAACAGAGCATCATGTTGCTATCCCTACATAGGAGTCTGCAAAAATGAGAATTTGGCTCTTCTCAGACCCTCATGGGGAGGCCAGAAGGGGAGAATAGAGCGGGACTGCTTGCTTATTCAGTCAACAGTGCAAGGATGTGAAGAGATTGGGTTATGGGAATATTTACCTTGGAAACCAAGAAAGGCGTAACTTATTTTGGACATAATCATCCAGTAGGCTTCTATCTATCCAGCTGAGGTTTTGTGAATATTCTACAGTGATTTCCAGATTTTCTGTTTTTAATTTTAAGATTACGGAGAAAAAAAAAACTAATGTTGGATCATATGAGCATAGGTTGGGTCACATGGATGACTGCTCGAGAACTGCCCTTCATGTTTTGTTGAGGTTTGGATCGCACTGGCACCGATCACATCTATGATGGTCATCAGCCAGCAAAAAAAACCCAAAAAACCAAAAAAAAAACACAAACACAAACAAAAACAAACCGAAGACAATAGGCCATGAAAATACACCATGTTTTCCCAGAAGTAAAGGCCAAGTGATGTCATGAAGCGCTATGCAAATACAGCTTTCACACGAGTAGAGAAAAATGGTAGGTGAACTGAATTAGCAGATGGCCAGGGTAGCGTGAGCATGCCAGATGCTTTTAAAACCATGATGGGATAGTAGTACGTTATTCAAATTTCAAACGTCAAGTTTCTACACAAGATGATTCACCACATTAAATTAACAAGATTAATTTTAATTTTATTGGCTTTCTAGTTTGGGTTGCTCTTGAAATTGTAGATTTGTTTCTATAACTACGTCCTCTGAACATAAGATGTTTATACCTAGTTTTATATTTATACACATTTACACATTATAAACATGGTATGATCAAAGTACTGCAAATCAATAGCAAGCGAATGGATTAATATTTTTTTTCCTTTAAAATGTTTCTGTTCAGATTTTAGAAACACTGTATTCGAGGACCCTTCAAGTTAGTCACGAAAAACCCTGAAATCACCCTAGTATGCCCCTTTGTCAAGAATAACTATTTATGTTTATTTTTGCTCTATCCTACCCTTTGCTATTCCACATTTTTAAGAGGCAATTGATACATTCTTTCTGTGTGTTTTTAGATTTGTCCCAGGGATTTCATACTCCAATCCAAGTAACAGCCAGATCAAAAAGCATTAAATGCCCCTGAATAGGGTCGACTGGAGTTCTTCATTCAGTGTATAAAATGAACCGTTTACGTAGAATTTTAAAGCTGGTCGTAATGTAATCTGCTGAGGAAAAGGTGGAGTGTTTATGCAGGAAAAAAATTGTAAAGAAAACTTGATAAAGAAGCCTGAATCAAAACTTAATGGATAGGTCCAAATGGAACCTTGTTTTGTGCTCCTAGTACAATGTGAGCTTACTTTCCTGGAACAGCACAACCAGGGATTGTAGAGGTCATTTGCATGGAGTGCATCGTGCTGTCTCCAAAACGTCAAGAGACTAAGAGCCCTACTAATGCCATTTCATAAGCTAATAGAAACATGAGCACCAGGACCTGGATGTCCTAAAAGAATACGGGTCTCTTTCCTTATGTCATAGAACTTTGGAAATAAAACTGGCTATTTAAGGGAGGGAGTGCAGAGCGAAAGGACATATATTACAAACCGGTTCACTGAGCAGTGGCTTACGTGTGCCCTTCTTACTGAGATTCTGATTGCTATAGGAGTGAATACCCAGGTCTATACTAAGAAATTATAGTAAATCTATACATAGATCAATCTGAAGTGTACATTTAGGGAATCCGATTCTCCAGTAAGCAAGCTTTGCAGGCTTTTCAGGAAAAATGCTTTAAAATCAAGGAATCAGGGGTGCCTGGGTGCCTCAGTGGGTGCAGCATCTGACTCGTGATCTCAGCTTCTGTCATGATCTCACCATTTGTGAGATCCAGCCTCACATCAGCCGGGTCTGCACTGGTGGTGTTGAGCCTACTTGGGATTTCTGTCTCTCCCTTTCTCTGCCCCTCCCCCACTCGTGTTTTTTTTTTTCCCCCCCCTCTCTCAAAATAAATGAACTTAAAAAAAAAAAACATAAAATCAAATCAAAGAAACAGTATTACTGACCACAACCATTTTAGGGCCTCTGACAAAAATCTCTAAGGTTATTTCTGCAAAATAGTCTATCAGGAAGTATTCAGCGAAAAGAACAGGACACTGAGCAATGTTTAGTCTTTTATAAAAAAAAATACGACAGCATAAATTGCAAATCATTATGTAAACTAAAATAATGAAAGCTCTGAGCAGTTTGAAGGTTTCACATGAAAGTCATAGTTCTGTGCAATAATAAAAAAGAAACCGGGGCATACTCAGAGAATTTAATTAAAGAGTGGATAAAAAAAACAAATCAATGCTTATTTTGAGCAAATCTGTTTGGAAAGTGGCCTTTTGAGTTAGCTGATGTGTCTTGGCAATCATTTGTGGTGGCTGCGTTTACGCTGGGAGGCACATTCATTCTCAGTAATCACCACAAAATGCCGAATTCTGAAATACATTGATCATGACCTTGATCTAGATTACACGGAAAATGCCTGCAATTGGAAATGAAGGGATTCGATTTTAAAAGCCGAGATTTGCTAAAGGACTCCTTACTCGTGAGTGCTGCAGCAGCCGAGCCATTTTCCTCTTTCTGGAGCAATCTGGACGTGTACCTGTCGGCCATATTTTCTTTTATCAGAAACTGTTGCTGGGGCAACCATCTCCTTTGTACGGGCCCAGGATAGCTGCTTCTTTTTGGAAACCGGCTCTGGGCTGGTTGCCAGATTTTCAATTCTCAAGTTCAGGACTCTATGGTAGCTTACTTAACTCTGCGATTAGGCTGAGAAAATACACAGCACGAAAGCTTTTTAATTTTTTATCCCCCAAAGGAAGCAGAGGCAATCACGTGACTGAAATCTAGAGAACTCTTTTGCAGGGACATAAGCTGTATCGACAAGGAAAGTAGACTGTTTTTTTTTTTTTTAGGAAATAACTAAAGGGAAGACAAATATTATTAATGTTTTTCAGAACATCAGGGATCAGAAGGGTTATGATTTACATCCCAGCTTACAGTTCTCTGGTTCTAATCCCATGCAGGGAGAGAATCAGTTCACACTGATAAGAAGCAGTGGGTTTTCAGTATATTTCTTACAGTTTTCTACCAAAATGAAAGATGTGCCATTATTATAAAAGAAAAAATCAATGCTTCTGAATCCAGGCTCGTTTGAACAAATCATACTCCTTAATTGAGTTTCTCCTATCCTTACTGTCTTTATTCCTAAATCTTATTAGACTTCAGGATTGAGAAGGAGCTTAACAGATCTTCTGGTCTAACTTCTGATTCATTATCTCATGAAACTATTCATTCCCTTTCTGAGCTCTAATTATTAAAAATTATGTTTTATATGCTATATGTAATATACATCTGAGTGTCCTATTTATCTCTTTGTTCTACTTTTGTGCTTCGATGTCATGTAGAAGAAACCTAGACCTTTGTTCGTTTTAAAGCTTTTTGGTAAAACTAAAAATAGCTATTATGCCTTCCCAAGTGTAGCGGCCATGGAAGTGTGCCTTTGAAGGACCTGCTGCAAGACCTTATCTGGTTGACACTCTCCAATGGCAGCACCTTGGGATTCACTGGGTCACTGACGAGAGGGCGTGCTTTCTCCAGACTGCTCCTACCCAATGACTGAACACACCTGCCATACTGGAATGAAGCCACTTCTGCCTATAGAGGATTTGTTAAGAGGCAAGTTTGGCTTAGGGACTTCCCATAGGTCTGGCCAAGACCTTTCTAGAACTGCATGCTGTACTGAGGCTTTTCCTATATAATTCTTTCTTTCTTCTGTCCTTCCCAGGTGTCAAGGCTGAATCATAGTCTTAAGACTCTTCCTACCTACTCCTGGTCTCTCCGTCTTTACTCTTCCTAGACATTTTCCAATAAATCTCTTGTATATCCAATTCAATCCTGACTCTAGTTCTCGGGGGACTTAAATAGACATGCCAAGTGTTTTCCTTTTCAAGATAAATGTTCTCAGTTCATCAGTCTCTTAATACATATGTAGTGCTTTGCAGATCTTTATCTTCTAGATGCATTCCAGTTTCTCAATGTTCCTCTAAGAGAGGCACCTATGTAGAACAAGCATCTCAAACCGTCTGAACAATGCAGATGACGGCTTCGCTTGTTCTGAGTTCCTGTATTCTGTGCACAATATTTTTACAAATGCATTTCAGGATGACATTAACATTTTGGTCAGCTCTATCACTCTGTTGATTCATAATGAGCTTGTAGAAAATCAAATAAAGACTTTGGATTCAGTTAAATAAAATTCAAGGGTACTTTAGCTATTCAGTTTTCAAGCTCTTTGGGACTTGAATCCACTGAGACTTTTGCACATTCACTTTTTATAATTAAAATTCCTGTACCCCTGTCATATGCAGACAAAAATCTAGGCATGGGTATTTATATCTATTCCAAGTTTATGTTATTCAATAAATTCAGATCATCTTGCTATCTATTATATTGGCTATTCTTTGTACCTCCCACCATCTTGGAATTCCATAAGCATAACAACATTTAAATCAAAGCTGCCTTTGGGGTGCCTGGGTGGCTCAGTTGATTGAATGCCCTACCTTGGCTCAGGTCATGATCTTGCAGTTTGTGAGTTTGAGCCCCACGTCGGGCTTGCTGCTGTCAGCCTCTTAGTACAGAGCCTGCTTCAGATCCTCTATCGCTCTCTATCTGACCCTCTCCCGCTTACGCTCCCCCACCCCTGCAAAAAAAAAAAAAAAAAAAAGCTATCTTTCAAAATACACAGCCATGACTGAGAAGAAGCCATAAGGAATTTATCTTCACATTAAATCAATCATTACCTTTGGATAGGTAATTACAATTGCCCAACCATATTACCATTCTTAGCGCATTTCTTCATCTTTTCCGTGAGGACTGTATAAGACATTTTCAGGGGTTCCTGGATGGCTTCGTTAAGTGCCTGACTCTTGATTTCTGCTCAGGTCTCAATCTCATGGTTGGTGAGTATGAGCCCTACCACTCCTCACCTGCTCTCTCTCTCTCTCTCAAAATACATAAATAAACTTAAATAAAAGAATTTTTCAAGTGAATTACATAAATATAAGTAAAGTGCACCTGAATACATTTTCTTGGTTTATAGATAAACCATATCAAAATATATGACATATCTTGAACCCATGTGGGTGCTCAGTATTTATTAATCCTTTCTCAACTTAGAGCATAAAATCCATAGTTGGTGCAACTCAGGAAATGTAAAAGGGATGAGAATATTTTGTGAATATGTCTAACTAGGGTTAAGAGAGTTTAGCTTGGTATCATTAGCCTTGGGAAGTGATTTATGATACTGTAACTCATTATGTATAAGAAATTGAATTGTAAGTTATTCTTCTCCTGTTACACTGTTCTCCACCTTAAAAGGTGGTTCATTAGAGAATCATGACAAAAAACTAACTGAGAAGTGAGTGAAAATTCTAAGTGCAAAGAAAATATCAGTAAGCATAATTAAGGAATATAAGGTTTCAAAGGCTCACTTTGGTAGAATTTCTAAAACCTATTGATATCTCTCATTATCATTGTTAAAGTAATTTAGAGGTATGTAATACAAATTATTTAATTGTTATCATCAGTATCATGTCCTCCATTGATAATCATGCAATATATTGACTTTGGATTTCTTGGTCCTTTCCCCTTATTTCCTAGTAATACAAAGCATTTGTAGATTTTATTTCTATTCACATCAATGCACTTTTCCAAGCAAACTATTTAATTTTTTTAATGTTTATTTATTTTTGAGACAGAGAGAGAGAGAAGATGAACGGGGGAGAGGCAGAGAGAAAGGGAGACACAGAATCTGAAGCAGGTTCCAGGCTCTGAGCTGTCAGCACAGAGCCCGACGCGGGGCTCGAACTCACAGACCGTGATACTATGACCTGAGCCGAGGTCGGATGCTTAACCAACTAAGCCACCCAGGTGCCCCGATTTTTTAAAATGTTTTTAATATTTATTTATTTTTGAGACAGAGAGAGACAAAGCATGAACGGGGGAGGGGCAGAGAGAGAGGGAGACACAGAATCTGAAGCACCAAGCAAAATGTTCAAAAAGAGAATTAGGAGCGCCTGGGTGACTCAGTCAGTGGAATGTCTGACTTCCGCTCAGGTCATGATCTCATGGATCCATGAGTTCGAGCCCCACATCAGGCCTTCTGCTGTCAGTGTAAAGTCAGCTTCGAATCCCCTTTCTCTCTGCCCCTCCCCTGCTCATGCACTCCCGCTCACTCTCTTTCTCTCTCTCAAAAACAAAATAAACACTTAAAAAAATAAATAAAAAGGGAATTAATTTGGCAGCAATGCATTTATTGTATTTATTTCAAAACTACCATGAAAGGGCACAGGCTTGGAAAAATGGAGTATTTCCATTATTTTAAGAAGTTTTCATATATATATACAAAAGGCAAATATAGGCGTCTAAACTTAACTTTTGCATATGTCGACTCCACTTTTCTATGACAAGAGCGCGTGGTTGTTTTGTTTTGTTTTTATGGTGAGAGGGCAAGTTCCTTCTTTATGTCTTATCTAGAAGGCAGCCCTACTTCCTGAAGAAGAGAGTGTTTTTAACCTCTGCTTACGGTTGTATGTCAGAAGGTAATTTACTTCCCCTGAAAATCTTAAGGTTTGTCACGTTCTGTTTTTGTAGACTAAACTGGAATTTTGCTTCCTATAAGTTGCTCACACATAACAAATATATCTTAAATCTACAGGCTTTAAAGTTACATCCCTTACGTCGTTTTTTCTTTCATAGGACAGCTGTTTAAAATTTGAAGACAGAAAGTACTTTCTTCCCCAGATATGGTTTACTAAATCATTCCTATAACACTGGACACTTTGTAAATATTGTCAGATTAACAACAGTTTTTCCTGGAATGTATTGCACAAAGTGAAAACAGCACTCCAGAGTGGTCTGATGAAATCATGTGTATGGAATTAATCTTACATTATCAAATGATTAACATTTTTTATTTAATACACTGTTATTAACACTATTGTAGAATCTAGTTAACTTAAACCAAATGCCAAATTTAACCTCTCCATTACTAAGAAATTTAGAACTATAGGGTTATAGAGTGATAGAATTTGAGTTAGAAAGAATGTTCAAAATTATGATT